>NC_069499.1:497049489-497418239 GCF_027579735.1 Bombina bombina
TTATTCTGCGATCGCAAGTGTTAGGCTTTTTTTTGCTGGCTCTCCCCATTGATGTCTATGGGGAAATCATGCACGAGCACGTCAAAGCAGCGCTTGATTTCGGTGCGGTATGGAGCTCAACACCACCATATCGCTCGCACAAGCCGGCTTTTTTTAAACCTGTAATAGCAGTGCTAGGGGGAGGTGAAATAACGCCGCTTTTGTGGCGGTCGTTAAAATCCCTATAGCACTCAAAACTCGTAATCTAGCTGTTTGTGTGTTCTCCATCAGTTTTCTTACAACTTTAATAGAATCAGTCATTAACTCTCTCAGTTATTCTCATAATTCTTCCTCGCATTGGCTTGCACTTAGGGGCATAGTAATGCATAGGCCAACAAGGCATGTGCCTAAGGCGGCAAATTTTGGGGGGCGGCACTGAATATTGTGGCTTTAAAATTTTTAATTTTGACAGAGGGTGCGGCTTGCCGCTGAGCGGTCATGTGACCAGCTTACCGTCGCCTTCCTGTTTGTTGGCACGTCGCACATGGCTTTAGGTGAGGGAGTCACGCAAGTGATATCCCAGGCCAGGCAGCAATGCTTAGGTAAGAAGAGAAGTGACAGCCAGGAGACTCACTGATAGGTGGAGCGAGGAGCAGGAGGACTGGAGACGCAGTTAAGGCTTATTAAGGGAGCCAGTGGACAGACTTTCATGACATAACTCAGATAGGTAACTGTCATACACAGCCACTGAAATATCGCTGATAGAGTCAAACTCAGCAGTACTGTCTGGACTGTTTACTGAATTCCTATCTCTGTAGCCACAGTCGCACCCTAATATTTTAACTGTTTGGTACTTAGGCTCCTCTAGTTTGTTTTCCTTGTACCTTAATGTTTGGTGGAGAAGGTATAATTGTCAACTGCTGTCTATTAGGGTTTGGGTGGGTCTCCATAATTCCAGTTAATTTTACAGGATGCAAATATATTTTAGAAAATTGGGTGCTTCCAACTTTGTGGCAACAGTTTGGGCAAGACCCTTTCCTGTCCTAGCATGATTGGGCCCCTTTGCACAAAATGATCAAGTAAGTAAATGTCCACAGCACAACTCTTATGTGTAACTTACAACTTTATTCCATGACAAAAAATAACAATGTTTAGTCCCGTATTTATGCTAAACATATGATACACTGTAATACATTTTAACATTTTATTTTGCGCCATTCATTTTTTTAACTATGGTGCTATTTACCGTTTAATTTTGTTATTACTCATTTGAAATCACTTTCGGCTAGTTTACAAGTTTTGCGGTAAGAGCTGTGCGGTACTAACTTGCACGTTATTGTCACCGATTACTTCCCTACTGCGCTGGTATTACAGGTTTTCATAAACCCAGCGTTATTAGGCAAGAAGTAAGCGTAGAGCGTTGAGCTTCAATCCTATTGGCTGATCCAATCAGCCAATAGGATTCAGCTCGCATTCTATTGGCTGTTCCAGTCAATAACTTTGTTACAGTGTGGTTTATACATTTAGCTCTCAACCTGTTACCAAAATACCGACCAGTCCCTCAAGTTTTTAACCCTTTTGTATGCAATTCTTGAAATTCCTTTACCTGATTATTACATTCCCTAAGAATATGCCAATGTTTGTTGATAATGTTGGCTATTTGCTTACCATGAGTGCTGTATTGTTAAAAAATACCATCCTTTTCTTTTTATCTGTTTTTGAAGCATTTCTTTCTAAGTTTTGGTTACATTTATCCAATACTGCTTTTGGGTACACTCTATCAAGGAATTTCTTTTGCATCTCTAATTGTTAAATTGTGCTGTTCTATTACTATCCTGTTGACTCTGATGAGTTGGCTCTATAGGAAGTGATTCTACTAAATTAGGTGGATGGAAGCTATTGTATTGTAACAATGTGTTTCTATCAGTTTCTTTTGTGTACAGGTCGAATTCCAAATGAACACCTTTTTTGTATATCCTTGTGTCCAGGAACATTATAGACTCTTCACTGTAATTTAACGTAAATTCTAAGCCTCTCACTGTCACATTTAATTCTGTCACAAATTTCTCTAGGGAGTCCACGTTTGCACAAAATGATGGTTTGATGAGTCGAATGCAAACTAAATTTGTGCTTGTTGGGTTAGAGCGACTGAAGACCTTGTGTAAAGGGTTACATACAAATCATGATTAAATATGCATATGTACACACACACACACATATATATATATACAGGGAGTACCGCCAGCCCCCCCCCCCCCACATCGCAACTAAAGCTAAATTTAACAGAATTAAAATAACAGCTAAACTACAGTTACAATTATTAACTAAATAATAACTATTTTAAAATAAATACAAACTTACCTGTAAAATAATACATAAGCTAGCTACAATATAACTAATAGTAGTTGAAACACATGTATACACATGTATACTGTACATACACACACACACATATATATACAGGGAGTGCAGAATTATTAGGCAAATGAGTATTTTGACCACATCATCCTCTTTATGCATGTTGTCTTACTCCAAGCTGTATAGGCTCGAAAGCCTACTACCAATTAAGCATATTAGGTGATGTGCATCTCTGTAATGAGAAGGGGTGTGGTATAATGACATCAACACCCTATATCAGGTGTGCATAATTATTAGGCAACTTCCTTTCCTTTGGCAAAATGGGTCAAAAGAAGGACTTGACAGGCTCAAAAAAGTCAAAAATAGTGAGATATCTTGCAGAGGGATGCAGCACTCTTAAAATTGCAAAGCTTCTGAAGCGTGATCATCGAACAATCAAGCGTTTCATTCAAAATAGTCAACAGGGTCGCAAGAAGCGTGTGGAAAAATCAAGGCGCAAAATAACTGCCCATGAACTGAGAAAAGTCAAGCGTGCAGCTGCCAAGATGCCACTTGCCACCAGTTTGGCCATATTTCAGAGCTGCCACATCACTGGAGTGCCCAAAAGCACAAGGTGTGCAATACTCAGAGACATGGCCAAGGTAAGAAAGGCTGAAAGACGACCACCACTGAACAAGACACACAAGCTGAAACGTCAAGACTGGGCCAAGAAATATCTCAAGACTGATTTTTCTAAGGTTTTATGGACTGATGAAATGAGAGTGAGTCTTGATGGGCCAGATGGATGGGCCTGTGGCTGGATTGGTAAAGGGCAGAGAGCTCCAGTCCGACTCAGACGCCAGCAAGGTGGAGGTGGAGTACTGGTTTGGGCTGGTATCATCAAAGATGAGCTTGTGGGGCCTTTTCGGGTTGAGGATGGAGTCAAGCTCAACTCCCAGTCCTACTGCCAGTTTCTGGAAGACACCTTCTTCAAGCAGTGGTACAGGAAGAAGTCTGCATCCTTCAAGAAAAACATGATTTTCATGCAGGACAATGCTCCATCACACGCGTCCAAGTACTCCACAGCGTGGCTGGCAAGAAAGGGTATAAAAGAAGAAAATCTAATGACATGGCCTCCTTGTTCACCTGATCTGAACCCCATTGAGAACCTGTGGTCCATCATCAAATGTGAGATTTACAAGGAGGGAAAACAGTACACCTCTCTGAACAGTGTCTGGGAGGCTGTGGTTGCTGCTGCACGCAATGTTGATGGTGAACAGTAAAGGCTGTGACACACTGCAAGCGATGCGGCGCGAGGCAAAGCAGCTGCTTTGCTCCGCGTCGCATCGCTTCTGAAGTTCAAATATTTCATCTCTGAGCGCTTAGCTACGCGACCTGACGCAGCAGAGTGCTCAGAGATGAAAAGGCAAGACACACTGAGCGCGCACAGCTGCATCTACACGCTGCGCGTCGCTCTGCTTGCAGTGTGTCACAGCCTTAATAGTCACCTGCACACACAGATATCCCCCTAAAATAGCTATAACTAAAAACAAACTAAAAACTACTTCCAAAACTATTCAGCTTAGATATTAATGAGTTTTTTGGGTTCATTGAGAACATGGTTGTTGTTCAATTATAAAATTAATCCTCAAAAATACAACTTGCCTAATAATTCTGCACTCCCTGTATATATATATATATATATATATATATATATATATATATATGTGTGTGTATATGTATTTATGTGTTTTAGTGTATAAATATTGTACATATTTTACATTCTTCATTTACAGGAATATGTTATTTTGATTGTATATTTATATAACTATATATTTATATATAAATTGCCTACATATACTGTATAAACATATTAATACATATACACACATGTATATACATTAATACATACATATACAGTATATACACATATAGCCCTTGGAGTTCTTTCTACTCAAATACCTGAAAATAAGAAAATCATTTTTATTCCCTAATAATATTTAATAATGTGTTTTACTGTGTATTTTGCTGTATGTCAGATACTTACCCACAATGGTAACACTGCTTCAAGTTCCGGAGGGATATCGGACTCTGCATTCCCGCTGGGTATCCTTTGCTTGCTGAGTTTCCTGTGACTACTATACCAGTGACAGTTTTTCTCTAAACAATTGTGCCTGCTGTACATACCTGGTATCTCGTTACAGTCTCACCAAGAGTACCCGCTGGGTATCCTGTGCCTGCTGAGTATCCTGTGTCTATTATACCAATGACAGCTTTCTTCAAAACAGCAGTGCCTGCTGTACCTACCTGATATCCTGTAACAGTCTCATCAACAGTACCCGCTAGGTATCCTGTGCCTGATGAGTATCCTGTGTCGGCTATACAAGTGACAGATTTCCTCAAACCTTCTGTGCCTGCTGTACCTTCCTGGTATCCGTGACAGAGTCACTAACAGTACACAGTACTGGTTTGAGGAATAGTATTCTGTTACAGCTTTCCTCGAACCAGCTGTATCTATTTGGCATCTAGTTACAGTATCACCAACAGTACCCGCTGGATATCCAGTGCCTGCTGATTATCCTGTGTCTAGTATACAAGTTACAGTTTTCCTCAAACCAACTGTACCCACTGTACCTATCTGGTATCCCATGACAGTCTCATCAACAGCACCCACTGGGTATCCTGTGCCTGCTGAGTGTCCTGTGCCTATTATACCAGTGACAGCTTTCTTCAAACCAGATGTGCCTGCTGTACCTACCTGGTATCCTGTCATAGTCTCACCAACAGTACCCACTGGGTATCCTGTGCCTTCTCAGTATCCTGTGTCTGCTATACCAGTGGCAGCTTTCCTAAAACCAGCAGTGCCTGTTGTACCTACCTGGTATCCTGTTACAGTCTCACCAACAGTACCCGCTGGGTATTCTCTGCCTGCTGAGTATCATGTGTCTGTATACCAGTGACAGCTTTCCTCAAATCAGCTGTACCTGCTGTACCTACCTGGTATCCTGTGACATTCTCACCCTCTATATCATTGGGTGTATTGCATATTTCAAGCATCGGTGTCCACTGGACTTTGTTAGTGCATCCTTCTAAAGTATTCTAAAACTCAATTAGGACTTTAGTGTTCTGACTTGGGCCTATGTTTAAATGTTGTTTTCAGTGATCTTCAATTTAAATTACCAACTGTTCTTTTACTTATCATTTAGTAAAGCTTTGAAAACACACCCTAACCTTTTCATACTGTACATATTTTACATTTTTACAATGTTCTTCACATAGGAGAAAATGTTCTATGTGTTTTTAAATAGATATTCCTATAAATAACCTGCATATACACAGTCAGGTAGATAATGAGCTGTGCGTTCATGGTTTAACGCTGAAAAAATGCCCATTTCAGAGTTAAAACAGCAACGCAACCATTACAAGTTTTGACAGTATAGCTGTACCGCAAGCTTTTTACCCTGTAACGCAACTTCAGTCCCGCAATTGAAAAAATTACGTTTTTGTATGGGATTTCCATAGCGCTGTCATTACAAATTTTGCAGTGAGGCTAAAAAGCTTGCATTACACCCTATACCGACAAGATCCGTACTGCCATCTGAGAGCAGTAGTTATGAGTTTTACGCAACAAAACTGTTACATAAAACTCATAACTAAAGTGTTACAAAGTACACTAACACCCATAAACGGCCTATTAACCCTTAAACAGAGGCCCTCCTGCATCACAAACACTATATTAAACTTATTAACCCCTAATCTGCCGCTCCCTACATCGCCGCTACTAATAAAATTTATTAACCCCTATTCCGCCGCTCCCTGACATTGCCGACACTATACTAAAGTTACTAACCCCTATTCTGCCACTCTTTCACATCACTGCCACTATACAAAAGTTATTAACCCCTATTCCCCCACACCCCAACATTGCCCACACTATAATAAATCTATTAACCGCTATTCCGCCACTCCCCGACATAGGCCTCGCTTCCATTGAGTCGTTAAAAATGGAGCCGTAAGCTATCGAAGCGGCCGACAGCTAAAAGTAATTTACGGCTGCTTTAGTACCAGGTTTCCATTGAAAAGATTAGCGTGTTGCGCGCAGTCGCTCTTTTCGTGTAGCTGTAAGTTAACGTTGTGTTAACGCTTCCATCTGACGTCGGATTTCTTGAAAATCAATTAGTTGCTAAGGTAACCCGACCTTACGCTATAGAATTTACGTTTAACGTCCGTGCTTCTTACCTGTGATCGCCTCTCAAGAAAAATAAAAAAACACTTATCCATATTTTTAATAATCAAATACTATTTTCTAATATAATTATATTTAACACTTCATAAATATAAGTAATATTTATTGCTGCCCAAGGCATAGGTCTAGTTTGCATTCTGTAGATATGTTCTTGCATATATTATTATATTTAAATATATGTGGGTCGAAAGAGAATTATCTCAAAAGTAAATAGGCGCACTGCTAGACAATTATAGATATTATAGTATTAATATACTGTGTGGTGTATACATAAACAAAGTTCAAAACCAATCAGTTGGTACAGGTTAGTTCTTTCCCAGTAAAGTTCTGGTATAGGGTAAGTGATAGCGCTTACCAGAGCCAACCTCAATCCTATGAGGTAAGTAATCAGCAATGGAGTATAGATGATCCCTTAGAAACTGTGTGCTCCCGTGGAAATCTCTTGGTATCTGTTGCTCCTTGCCAATGGAGATCCTGGACTCTCTTGTGAAAGCAAGAATGATCCTTTGGTTCTCTCTATGGTATTTGTTGAAGAACTGCAGTTTTTAGAGGAACTTGTTGGTAAAATGGCAATCTTGGACTCTCTATGGATTCCTTCTTCTTTCAGAAGATTGGATGTCCAATATTCTCATAGATGTGTAGAAAAGAAAAGAGAAAACAACAACATAGAGTAGTACTGCAAAATAATTTAAGCAGAGACTAAATATATGTCCTGGTGTATAGTAAGTATATCGTGCTTACCAGAGCAAACCTCAATCCTATGAGGTAAGTGATCAGCAAGGTGTTAAAGATGGTGTTTAGGATGTTGCGAGAAATTCCTGGTCTTTTTTCATCAGAGGGAATGGCAATCCTGGACTCTCTTATTCGGGCAGGAATAGTCCTTTGGTTCTCTCTTTATTGGTATCTTACAAAATGTCTTGAGTGACTTATATCAGAATGAAATCCTGGGCTCTCTGTGTATTTTCCTCTCTTTTGTTGGTGGGATGTCACGTGTCCTCATAAGAGATTAGTTAAAAAGTACAAGAAGCAGAGACATAGTGTGATACCGTAAAATATGAAGAGCTATTTATTACAGATAAATAATAAATAATAAAAATGTGCTTACATTAAAAACCTTTCAAACTTTGTATGAGGTTAAAAATGGCATAGAAATACCCTGAAAGTCACTCTATGTTCAGGGATGTGCTGCACTTGAATGAGTTTTAAAACTGCAGAAACTGGTTATTAAGTTGCAGTAACATGGTGTTAAAACAGTGGCATTAAAGTTCAGCAGCAATTAAAAAGATCTGTTGAATTCCAAATAAGGCAGCCGGTAATGTATTTTAGATTATGCCGTGGTTAGCATAAATGTGTGATCCACAAAGAATGAAGTGCAAGGATACAATGTAATATCTAATACAGTACCGGTAGTTTGACAAGAGGAATGAGGAATAAATAAATGTAGATGCCGATTTTAGCAGGACCTGTCAGCCCACTTTGTAGTAAAAAATCCTTACGCGTTTCGAAGTAATAACGATACTTCTTCTTCAGAGGAAAAAAGTGTACCACATTTCAGTCAGTGACACGGGTACACTGACTCACATTGTAGGCTGCACGCTCAGTTCTTTCACTTATCTATATATATATAAGTTTCTTTGCACTCCCTACCAACCTAGTGAGTGCAGACATTAACTAAAACATTATATCTTCAATCATTGACAGATCTTTTATATACAATCTATAACATACTAGTTAATTCTCCTATATTAGTTGTAGCGCTGGTGACCCCCCTTTCTTCCTCTCATATTTAAATATATACTGATATTTCTATTAGAATATAAGTTCAACTATTTCTATACATGAGACAACAATAAATATTACTTATAACAATTTATTTCTACATTAAAACACTTGCATTATTTGCAAAATTTATAATTTCAATAGAAAATAGGTCTCAAAAAGCACAATTTTCCTCTTTTACACCTAGTTGAGCTGGGGGTAATATTTCTCAATGTATCGACAGCCTCCGAAATGTATTAACGGTTAGCGCTTTCATTGGAAACCTGGTATAATTTATCGATTAACGGCTTCTATTACTTTCTATGGGACGCGAAGATCTTTTGATATTGAGGTATAACGCGCCATTGGAAACAGTCGATAAACGATATCGCTTCCGACAGCATATTTATCGGTTTGCGAGTGCACGCAAACTGAATTACGACTCAATGGAAGCGAGGCCATAGCCGCCAATAAATAAAGTTAACCCTAATCTAATAAAGTAACCCCTAAACCTCTGGCCTCCCACATCACCAAATAAACCTATTAACCCCTAAACTGCCAACCCCCCACATGGCAACAACCTAAGTTAAACTATATTAACCCCAAACCTAACCATAACCCTAACCGTAACCCTAACCCTAACACCCCCTAACTTTAACATAATTAAAATAGAGCTAAATTTAAGTTACAATTATTAGCTAAATAATACCTATTTAAAACTAAATACATATTTACCTGTGAAATAAAACCTAATCTAGCTACAATCTAACTAATAGTTATATTGTAGCTATCTTAGGTTTTATTTTTATTTCACAGGTAAGTTTGTATTTATTTTAACTAGGTAGACTAGTTAGTATATAGTTATTAACTTTTTACTAACTACTTAGTTAAAATAAATACAAACTTACCTGTGAAATAAAACCTAAGCTGCCTTACACTAAAACCTACCATTACAAAAAATTAAAAACACTAAAATTACAAAAAATAAAAAACAATAAAATTACAAAAAATAACAAACGAAATTATCAAAAACAATAAACATTATTCCTATTCTAATACCCTTTAAAAAAAAAAAAAACCTAATCTATAATAAACTACCAAGGGCCCTTAAAAATGCCTTTTGTAGGGCATTGCCCTAAAGAAATCAGCTCTTTTTCTACAAAAGAAAAACAAACACCCCCTAACAGTATACAAACCCCCAGCCCCCAAACCCATAAAATAAAAATAAAGTAAAACCTAATCTACCCATTGTCATGAAAAGGGCATTTGTATGGGCATTGCCCTTAAAAGGGCATTCAGCTGCCCATTAAAAATAAAAAATGTTTATTCTAAAAAGAAAAACCAACCCCAAAATGAAAAAAAAAAAATATACAAAATAACAAACAAATTATCCAAAATAATAACAATTATTCCTATTCTAATACCCATTTAAAAAAACACACCCCACAATTAAAGAAACCTAATCTAAAATAAACTACCAATAGCCCTTAAAAGGGCCTTTTGTATGGTATTGCCCTACCATAGAAATACAATACAAGGGCATTTAGCTCTTTTTCTTGCCCTTAAAAGGGCATTTAGCTCTTTTAAGAAATGGAAACAGGTATCGCAACAGTGTAGTAATAATATGGAAGAGAGATGTGCAGGTAAAAACGTAATTTAATACATGTTACAGAGCGTACATACAAAATTTCAGGCACAGCAAACAAACCCCGCTGACGCGTTTCCCGCTTCACAAGCGGTTCATCAGAGCTGGGAAAGAAGTGTCATAGGCAGCTGTTAAATCTCAGGTAACAAATCTGAATAGCCAATTAGCAGACAGAAGTCTCACCTCTGACCTAACCTTTTACACTCCATATACTTCTAAGCATTAACTTTCTTGCAGCAACATAAGAAATGTTACAATATCATTATAAACATCACATAATAGCATTACAAGTTAAGACTAAATAGAACACCTCTATTAAAATGAGTTAAATCAAAGTAAAGAATATCGGAACCCTGAAAACAAAATGTTAAGCGAAACTTGTTACATTTAAATCACATGTTACACATTAAAGTAGCCAAAAAGATATAAAAGTTAAATGCAAACTTAATTATATTACGGCAAATGTGGATACATGTCATAATGTCACAACTTAGCAAAAATAAGGAGAGAAAACACATTGAACTAATCTTAATAATAAAAGATCAATCTTTGTATAGTAGTTACTATATTAAATGGACATATTCATAAAACTAAGCATCTATAAATAATTTGATGTCACTAATTTTATTTATTCCTAGTGGGGAACCCGTTTTGAGGGTGTAGATCCAATAAATTTCTCTTTTGCTCAAGATCTTATATCTATCACCTCCTCTGATGTTAGTTTTAACCTGTTCAATACCTTGAAACCGAAAATACCTGAATTTATCAATATGTTCAAAAAAATGCTTGGCCACTGGAGTTTTGGGTACCTCCGCCTCTAGGGACAAAAGATGTTCCCGAATCCTGTCCTTCAAGCCCCTAGAGGTAAGACCTACATATTGAAAATTACAGTGTAAACAGGTGATAAGGTAGACAACAAAGTTTGAACTGCAATTAATACGTCCCTGAATATTGTATATTTTACTAGTGTTCGTGGACTGAAAAGTGTCTCCTACCATAGCAAAATCACAACTTTTACAAGGCCTCACACCACACTTGTAAAAGCCACATTTTTTGGAAAGCCAATTGTTGGTTTTACCCGTCTGTATAGTTGCTTTAGTATTGGAGTGTGAACCTGAGTTTTTGTTTATTCTATCACCTATGGTATCTGACCTATAGGAGATAAAATTGCAATTTTTCGACAGATATCTCAAATCATCATCCATATCTAAAAGGGGTAACCTTCTCTTGATAATATTACATATTGCATGATATTGATTGCTGTATTTGGTTATAAAGTTAACAACATTGCTACTCTGATTCCTGGCATTGTATCTAGTTTTTTGTTTATCCTTGAGTAATTTACTTCTGTCAAAGCCAGACACCAAAGTAGCAATATCATCTAACTCTCTTACATTATAACCTCTTTCTACCAGACGTGAAGTCAAATCTCCAGCATGTTTCCAATACATATCCAAAGAGCTACAATTACGCATTAACCTGATGTACTGTCCTTTAGGGATCCCCTTTTTCAGATGTCTGGGATGTGATGAATCTGCTCTGAGAATAGTATTCCCGGATATTTCTTTCCTATAAACTTCAGTGATAATTGATTCATCTTTGTGTCCTATCAGTACATCTAGATATGGTATATTATCTCTAGATGTATTATAAGTGAAACTTAAGTTGTTGTCATTTGAGTTAAGATCATCAACAAAGTACTTCAAATTACTTTCTTCACCTCCCCAAATTATCAAAATATCATCGATATATCTGGTATATAACTTAATATTATCTTTATAAGAGTTCTCATTTCCAAAGATCTTTCTGGTTTCAAAATCAGCTAGATATAAATTGGCATACGAGGGGGCAAATTTTGCCCCCATCGCTGTCCCTCTAAGTTGCAGATAGAACTCACCATTATACATAAAGTAGTTATGGTGTAGTAAAAATGAGATAGCTTCCAATATAAAATCAATTAATCTGTCATCATACCCAGAATATCTGACAAGCATTAGGTGACATCCGCATTAGTGGGACTCTTGGATAGAGTCGGTTTCACCTCTGAACTTTCACTTTATATATATTACAGCATTTATGACTGAGCAGTCTATTTCTTTTTATCTTTTAAGAAATGCCCAACCCTTAATCTAAAAAAAACCCACCCAAAAAACCTTAGAAAAACCTAACACTAATCCCTGTTTAGGTACTCACAGTTGCTGAAGTCCCGCTTGGATGATCTTCATCCCGGCGGTTCCATCTTCATCCAGGCAGCTCTATCTTCATCCATCGCGGGACCGGCATTTTCTTCATCCCTGCGGAGGCGGAGAAGTCAATGTGCGGCGGCGGAGGTCCAGGCGAAGGTCCAAGGTGGAGGTCCAGGTGAAAGTCCAAGGCAGAGGTCCAGGCAGAGGTCCAAGGCAGAGAGCCAGGTGGGGGTCCATCGATCCGACATGGAGGTCCTCTTCATGCGATCGTCCGCTGCTCACTGAGGATTGAAAATTTATACTGGGGGTACCATTGCATTCCTATTGCCTGAAACATTTTAATCAGCCAATAGGAATTAGGGCTGATAAAATCCTATTGTCTATTCAAATCAGCCAATAGGATGAGAGCTACTGAAATTCTATTGGCTGCTTTGAATAGCCAATAGAATTTCAGTAGCTCTAATGTAATGTAGTTGCCTTGCAATGATATAAAACATCCCTATGTTGATCAATATTGTTTAGCAAGGTAGTGTTACATAGATGACTTGCTTATTCTGTGGAAGGGTCCTCCTAATTTATAAACTAAATTGAGGATGGATATTTATAATTCAGTACCTTTTTTGAAATATACTTCCAAGCATGATAAAGATCAGATGGAATTCCTAGACACTTTTGTGTATAAGGTAGGATGACTTTTTAAAACGGAATTATACACTAAATCTAGAAGCAGAAATACAATAGTTTACACCCCCAAATCTGTTTAAATCTGTTCCTAAATCACAATTTTTGAGAGTATTTTCTTAAGAAAGAAATGAGATTGAATGAGATACAGGGGGGTAGTTATCAAGCCGTCTACTTTTCTGGCTTCGCCGGCCCAATACGCCTGCCTAAGCTCGCCTACCTTCGCCGCCGCGGACCTGAAAAAATACGCCTAAGTTATCAAATAAAGCTGTCAAAAAGCCGCGGGGCGATGAGCAGCGGACTGTGACAGTTATCACTCATCCGATCTCGCTGCTCTTCGGCTTTTTCCCAGCTTTATTGCTAGCCTGTCACTAAGCACCAACACTAAACTGCACTGTTCTACCCCCTATACCGGCGCCCCCGGAGCCTCCCGCAACTCAATAAAGTTACTAACCCCTAAACCGCCGCTCCTAGACCCTGCTGCAACTCTTATAAATGTATTAACCCCTAAACCGCCGCTCCCGGAGCCCACCGCCACCTACATTATACCTAGTAACCCCTATCCTGCCCCCCCTATACCGTCGCCCTCTATAATAAAATTATTAACCCCTATCCTGCTGATCCCGCACCTCGCCGCAACTAAATAAATAGTTTAACCCCTAAACCGCCACTCCCTGAACCCGCCGCAACCTATAATAAATTTATTAACCCCTATCCTGCCCCCCTACACCGTCACCACCTATAATAAATTTATTAACCCCTATCCTGCCCCCCACTACGCCGCCGCCACTGTAATAAATTTATTAACCCCTAAACCTAAGTCTAACACTAACCCTAACGCCCCCCTAACTTAAATATTAATTAAATAAATCTAAATAATATTTATATTATGAACTAAATTAATCCTATTTAAAACTAAATACTTACCTGTAAAATAAACCCTAATATAGCTACAATATAAATAATAATTATATTGTAGCTATCTTAGGATTTATATTTATTTTACAGGTAACTTTGTATTTATTTTAGCTAGTTAGAGTAGTTATTAAATAGTTATTAACTATTTAATAACTACCTAGCTAAAAGAAATACAAAATTACCTGTAAAATAAATGCTAACCTAAGTTACAATTAAACCTAATACTACACTATCATTAAATTAATTAAATAAACTACCTACAAATAACTACAATTAAATACAATTACATAAACTAACTAAAGTACAAAAAATAAAAAAAGCTAAGTTACAGAAAATAAAAAAATAAGTTACAAACATTATACAAATATTACAACAATTTTAAGCTACTAAGCCCCCTAATAAAATAACAAACCCCCCCAAAATAAAAAAATGCCCTACCCTATTCTAAATTAAATAAAGTTCAACGCTCTTTTACCTTACCAGCCCTTAAAAGGGCCATTTGTGGGGGCATGCCCCCAAAAGTTCAGCTCTTTTGCCTGTAAATGAAAAATACAAACCCCCCCCAACATTAAAACCCACCACCCACATACCCCTAATCTAACCCAAACCCCCCTTACAAAAACCTAACACTAATCCCCTGAAGATCATCCTACCTTGAGTCGTCTTCACTCAGCCGAGCAGCGATGGAACCCAAGTGGACATCCGGACCGGCAGAAGTGATCATCCAAGGGGCGCTGAAGAAATCTTCCATCGGATGAAGTCATCATCCAGGCGGCGCTGAAGAAGTCTTCGATCCGGGCGATGTCATCTTCCAAGCCGGGTCTTGAATCTTCCTTCCGCCGCCGCGGAACATCCTTCTTCACCGACGGACTACGACGAATGAAGACTCCTTTAAGGGACGTCATCCAAGATGGCGTCCCCTCAATTCCGATTGGCTGATAGGATTCTATCAGCCAATCGGAATTAAGGTAGGAAAAATCTGATTGGCTGATGGAATCAGCCAATCAGATTCAAGTTCAATCCGATTGGCTGATCCAATCAGACAATCAGATTGAGCTTGCATTCTATTGGCTGATCGGAACAGCCAATAGAATGCGAGCTCAATCTGATTGGCTGATTGGATCAGCCAATCGGATTGAACTTGAATCTGATTGGCTGATTCCATCAGCCAATCAGATTTTTCCTACCTTACCTATTGGGTATATGCCCCTATATGCCTGTGTGGGCTTTTATATCTAGGTTAGACAACCAAAAGGTAAATATTAGAAATCCTGAACTTAAACACTTACAAGTGCCAGGGCATTTTCATAAAGTGAGCCATCAAGTTAGCCAATTAAGATTCATGGTTCTAGATCTGGTTAGGAAAAGACCAAGAGGGGGGTCATAGACAGTAATGATCCACTTACCAGTGCCAGCACATCTTTGAGCAGTTGGCATATGTATAATGTTAGTGGGAGGTTGCACGGTGTGACTAGGAGAAGGGGAGAGAGAGTACATTGCTAGTTACAAGGTAATTTAGTCTAAATAAAAGTTATTATATGTAGGGGTGGAGCCGGGACACCATCTCAGATGGCCCCACTGTATTAAAGCTCCTCACAGTGGAGCGATTTAAGGCCATACATCTGCATATTTGTTCAGCAACTTTGGTCTACGTCAACTGATACGACCTCTCCGCAACCTATTCTACACTCGGGTGCCTTCAATTTGTCAGTGACCGTAACACCAATGTTGTACTCGATGCGGCCTACCACCAGCATGGTGGGGCTGGAGTGATGATCAGACCCAGAAGAGATGAATTATCGGCAATCAAACAGTAGCTGCAGCACTTAAGCCAGCGGCCGAGGTACAACACTACACGAGTGGTAAGAGTCATGATACCCTAGCACACTCTCAGTATGCCGCATCAATCTGCATAAGTCATATACTGCAACCACGTGGCAGCTACCAGGAACAAATACTGTCTGTCTGCATTAAAAGCACAGAGATAACACTTATAACGTAAATGAATATCTTTATTTTGTCACAAATCTGTTACCTGCATATATGTTTTATATGTAAACCAGTCTTCAGTACATAGCACCAGAGGCTAACTTTACTATATATAGATATAAACAGCATCAAGTAGGAAGTGCGGCATACATATCATACTTCATAAAGTCTATTGAGACTTAAATAAAGACTCCTATGATAAACTCTGGCTGTTGTTGAACAAATCCAGAGCTACACAGAACACATCAAATAAATTCCAACAAGATACCACAGGGATACATTTATAGCCTAATATGGCTTAAAAAACCTCAGAAACAGGACAAACCCACTAAAGCCAACATAGAAGGACTTTTCTTTCAGATCTACAGAGAAGCTAAAGACAGTAGAAGACACCTCAGAATCTCACTCATCCTTAAGCGTAGCACGCGCCTCTAACTGCACACCATCTCAGGAACCAGACAATGATACAAGACAGGACGTGGAGGGCCCCATCACATTCAAAGCCATGAAAGCACTTATAAATCAGGTAAAGACCTGTATCAAAGATGAATGTGCTGACCTCAAGGAAGATATTACAGAACTGGGCCACTGTGATGAAATATTAGAGGAAGACAGAGAGGAGATGACTTTAGAAATCCTAAATATTTCTAACAAGATTCGCAATCAACAGACACATATTGAAGATCTGGAATCCAAATTTGATGAGATAGAGAACAGAACTTGCTGCAACAACATTATAATAATTGCCTGATGAAACTATCCTTTTATTGGTCGAGAAGCGTGATTCAAAGAGAATAAAGCATTGTTTTTATTATACCTTTTAGGAAGTTGTTTCACATGCTGACTTGGTTCAGTATTTGTTTTCACAAGATTGTGCTGATTAACCATTTTGCCTGCTGGAAAACCAGTTGGAGATTTTTGGATTTCTCCTGGACCACAACCTGGGATCGATTATCAGTGTACTAGCTGCTGGAAAGTTCTAGCCCGCTCCTAAGCACCGGTCACAGCACGGAGCAGTGATATCTGGTGAGCATTATATCATCTGTACGTTTACACATTTATCTGTTTGAAATGCACTATGAGACACACTCTTTTCTTGTCTTCAGAATAAAAGGGATACCTGAATCGAAGATAGGGCCGAAACTCAGAAATTACCTAAATTGCCTATTCAAATCACTACTAGTCAATGAATATCCAGACATTCCAAATTTGCAATTGGACATAGCCCACTGATCCTTGAAGCCAAAACCCTTGGATAGTAATCCGCCAAGAGATGTAATTATCTGCTTCACATAATTTCAAGAGAAATAACTTATCCTTCAACAAGCAGGCAAACATCAATCCTTTCAATATTAAGGATCCCTGATAAAATTCTTTGCAGATCTCGCGATCAGTACTTTGAAAAAAAGAGGAGAATTTTCCAACTTAACGCAACACTTAAGGAATCTAAATATCCCATATAGATGGGGATTTCCTGTACAGATTCAGGTTCTCAAAAATGGCAAAAAATAGACTATACACACAACTTGGAAGTTAACTCATTCTGCACCAAGCTAGGCATACCACTGCCGGAAAAATTCACATCAGATTCAACTACTATGCTGCTTTCAAAAAGCACAACTATCCCAAAACCACTACAAAAACACTGGAGTAAAGTAGCCAGAAGACTACCCAAGAGAAGACACCAGCAAGAAGAACCAAGATGAAACACTCAGGAAGTCTAATACCTGTCCTACTACATTAGAGATACAGTACCTCCCTCAGAAATGTAAATCACTAGTCAGATGTATAACTAGTACCTCTAGAAAATACTTACTGTTTTTTCTACTTTGCACACTATCGGCCAAAGGGGTGAGTTAGCTGTGCGTGGTTTTTTCCCCCGCACATTTTAAATAACGCTGGTATTTAGAGTTCTCTGAAGGACTGCGTTAGGCTCCAAAAAGGGAGCGTAGAGCATAATTTACCGCCATTTCAACTCTAAATACCAGCGTTGCTTACGGTAGCGGCCAGCTTGAAAAACGTGCTCGTGCACGATATCCCCATAGGAAACAATGGGGCAGTTTGAGCTGCAAAAAAACCTAACACCTGCAAAAAATCAGCGTTCAGCTCCTAACGCAGCCCCATTGTTTCCTATGGGGAAACAGTTTCTAAGTCTGCACCTAACACCCTAACATGAACCCTGAATCTAAACACCCCTAACCTTATACTTATTAACCCCTAATCTGCCACCCCCGCTATCGCTGACACCTGCATTATATTATTAACCCCTAATCTGCCGCTCCGGACACCACTGCAACCTACGTTATCCCTATGAACCCCTAATCTGCTTCCCCTAACATCGCTGACCCCTATATTATATTTATTAACCCCTAATCTGCCCCCCCCTAACGTCGCTGCTACCTACCTACACTTATTAACCCCTAATCTGCTGACCGGACCTCACCGCCACTATAATAATGTTCCGATCAGCCAATAGAATGCGAGCTCAATCTGATTGGCTGATCCAATCAGCCAATCGGATTGAACTTGAATCTGATTGGCTGATTCAGCCAATTGGAATTCGAGGGACGCTATCTTGGATGACGTCATTTAAAGGAACCTTCATTCGTCGTTAGTCCGTCAGTGAGGAAGGATGGCTCCGCGTTGGCTGCTTCAAGATGGACCCGCTCCGCTCCGGATGGAAGAAGATAGAAGATGCTGCCTGGATGAAGACTTTGGACTCTAGACTGATAGATTAGTATACAAAATCCGCAATATACACTAGTAAAGTCCCTAGATATTCATCTATAGATTGAATATACTGAGAAAGAATAAGAATTAAAAGAGTAGGAACCCATTCTTAAACTGAGGATAATATGTAATTCCCCAAACTCCCACCCCAAGCACCCAAAATATAAAACACACTATAGAGGTCTTCCTTTTTGAGTACACCCACAAAACTCACTCGCTCCCCCATGTACAACAAACTTAAAATAAGAAATCTCAACTATTGGAGAAAAATGACTCCAATTACCAAAACTTATATATGCCATCTGCAATAAACATAACAACCTTAGGACAATAGGAAGTGGAGGTGAGCGCCAAATAGGCTGAGGAAGGGGAAGGGAACACCTAATAGGCTAATAGGATGGTGCCCACTAATGTGGGATCTAAATGGTAGTGTCTTTAACGTAGGTGAATGTACAGAGATCTTTATAATAGTTGTATAAATGTAAAATGTTTAATCCACACAGTTGATAAAAATGTTGAGAAACTTCTTCTAAAACAAAATACAATCATATAAAAAACAATCATATAAAAAACAATCATATTCTTAAGATAAACATTTATACATTTACATTTATTAAAAATTTTACATTTATACAACTATTATAAAGATCTCTGTACATTCACCTACGTTAAAGACACTACCATTTAGATCCCACATTAGTGGGCACCATCCTATTAGCCTATTAGGTGTTCCCTTCCCCTTCCTCAGCCTATTTGGCGCTCACCTCCACTTCCTATTGTTTTATCCTTACATTGGGTACACTAGGGTACCCGCTGAGGAGAGCTAGAGGTATCCCCTTATCCCCTTTCCCTTATCTGTTTTTGCGCAGGATATACACTTTATCTCTTAAACATAACAACCTTCTAAGCAATTGAAAGATTTTCTCCTCTATATGCTTCCAAAAGCCATCTATCACTTATAAACTCCAACCTGATTTCATGTACCCGTCTACACTATTTGAGCGAGTTTCAAAAACATTCTATATTTTAAACGTGTGATCAATTCACACAAATCCCTATATGGGTGACAGAGAATTTAAAAAATTATAAATTATTGACCAATCTTCTTAAACAACTATAAAGATATAGGTATATAGACATTCTGGATCGTCTGTAGAATATTCACACTTATAAGTAAAGGTAGTCTTATATCTAGTTCTTTTTATATATTTTTATATTTTTGTATATTTTACAAATATTTGTACATTTTTCATATGTTTCATAAGAGCGTTCCACATAAGTTTCATAATGGCTCATACACACAATATTAGGACATCGTTAGACCCCTAATCTACCGCATAGTCAAGCAAGCAAAACAGAAAATATCACAAACAAAACTAAAGTCATAAATAAAATAAACATCCGGCAATAGTACAACCGGATATGAATAATTCCAAACTTCCGGTAGAAGCGAAACCGGAAGTAGCGTAAGCGAAACCGGATGTTAGGCCACAGGCAAACAAACCGGAAGAGGTAACTAGCGAAATGCTCCGGAAGTGGGGCAAACAAGAGATGGAAAAAAGAAATATTATCAAATATTATCTGATACACATTAGAGAAATAATAGACGCCATAGAATAGTAAGGTAAACGAAGAGAATCAAATACTTCAATAACATAAAAGTCATAGTTAACAACAAAGAAAACTACAGTTTCCCATATAACAATGGGACAAACAGGAAAGGGCAGACCCCGCTTTTTGGCGCCAAAATAGAACCAATCACTTACATTCTTAAGGTATAAAGCTCCCAGAGACATACAGACCAGTATTGTCTTGAGAAAGGCCTAGGAGGGCCGAAACGCGTTGACATACTGGTGAGCACATTTCTGATTCCATTATACTTTATATAGGCGTTATTACACTATTGTATTTTATTTTACCCACAGATTTAGGAGGAAGATTTTGGACCTATTCTAGCATCATTGTATTTTTTATTTTTTCCACTTTTTTCTAATTATTTCTCACAGCCACCACAGTTATTGGAGTTATTTTTTGGAGTTATTTTTTGGTATTATTTTTTTAAAGTTTTTAAGAAGAGTTTTCATTGGAGTTAATCATCTAGAATTTTTTCACACACACTTATTTTTTTCTGGGACACTACTTTTTGAACACTGTGATTTTTTGAACACTGTGATTTTTTGAACACTGTGATTTTTCAAAGAGACATCTTATAAAAGACATTTTCTTTATTACTATCTCTTTATACCGGTTTTATCCGGTCACCTTACTGGTACCTTAATTGCATTTTTACTGCATTTTTTCTGCACCTGTATTGTATAAATATATTGAAAATATATTGAATTTGTATCGCACACACCTTTCTATTGTGTTTACATCATTTATATTGTCTTTGCATTGTCTATATCACATTACGCTAACTTCTGGTTATTACACTCCAGATTGCTATTTGCAAATATATATGCTCAAACTATATTTTAATAAAATTATGATCATAGATTGTTATTGGAGCTAACGTAACACTGGTTCCAACATCAGGACATCTTTTAGTTAACTGATATAGATTAAAGTATATCTTTTAATTTATCATCTCATGGATCCATGGAGATTGTAGAAAGATCTTAAGAAGTTATTTTTTTAATATATTAACAAGTTTTTTATCTGAATGTACTATACTGTATATTTTATTTAACTGTAATAAATACATTGCATTTTTAAACATCCACACTCTGACAGTCCTTTTAAGCTTCCAAGCGCTCACTATCTCACACAAACTATGAAGACTTTGGACCCTCTGAAGGACCTCTTCTTGCCGGATAGGATGAAGACTTCGGACCCTCTGGAGGACCTCTTCTTGCCAGATAGGATGAAGACTTCGGACCCTCTTCTGGACGGATCGGTGATACCCGGCTGGGTGAATACAAGGGAGGGAGATCTTCAGGGGCTTAGTGTTAGGTTTTTTAAGGGGGGTTTGGGTGGGTTAGATTAGGGGTATGTGGGTGGTGGGTTGTAATGTTGGGGGGGGGGTATTGTATGTTTTTTTTACAGGCAAAAGAGCTGATTTCTTTGGGGCATGCCCCGCAAAAAGCCCTTTTAAGGGCTGGTAAGGTAATAGAGCTGTTAACTTTTTATTTTAGAATAGGGTAGGGCATTTTTTTATTTTGGGGGGCTTTGTTATTTTTTTAGGGGGCTTAGAGTAGGTGTAATTAGTTTAAAATTCTTGTAATCTTTTTTATTTTTTGTAATTTAGTGTTTTTTTTTTTTTTGTAATTTAGTTTAGTTGATTTAATTGTAGGTAGTTTAGTTAATTAATTTATTGATAGTGTAGTGTTAGGTTTAATTGTAACTTAGGTTAGGATTTATTTAACATTTATTTTTTGTAATTATTTTAGCTAGGTAGCTATTAAATAGTAAATAACTATTTAATAGCTATTGTACCTAGTTAAAATAAATACAAAGTTGCCTGTAAAATAAATATAAATCCTAAAATAGCTACAATATAATTATTCGTTATATTGTAGCTATATTAGGGTTTATTTTACAGGTAAGTATTTAGCTTTAAATAGGATTAATTTATTTAATAAGAAATAATTTATTTAGTTAGAATAAAATTATATTTAACTTAGAGGGGGTTAGGGTTAGGGTTAGACTTAGCTTTAGGGGTTAATACATTTGTTAGAGTAGCGGTGAGGTCCAGTCGGCAGATTAGGGGTTAATACTTGAAATTAGGTGTCGGCGATGTTAGGGAGGGCAAATTAGGGGTTAATACTATTTATTATAGGGTTTGCGAGGCGAGAGTGAGGCTGTTTAGGGGTTAATACATTTATTATAGTGGCGGCTAGGTCTGGTCGGCAGATTAGGGTTAATAAGTGTAGGTAAGGTAGCGGCGATGTTGGGGGGGGCAGATTAGGGGTTAATAAATATTATGTAGGTGTCGGTTGTGTTAGGGGCAGCAGATTAATGGTTTATAGGGATAATGTAGGTGGCGGCATTGTCCGGTCGGCAGATTAGGGGTTAAAACATTTTATTACAGTGGCGGCGATGTGGGGGGACCTCGGTTTAGGGGTACATAGGTAGTTTATGGGTGTTAGTGTACTTTAGAGCACAGTAGTTAAAAGCTTTATAAACCGGCGTTAGCCCATAAAGCTCTTAACTCCTGACTTTTTTCTGCAGCTGGAGTTTTGTCGTTAGAGTTCTAACGCTCACTTCAGCCAAGACTCTAAATACCGGCGTTAGGAAGATCCCATTGAAAAGATAGGATACGCAATTGGCGTAAGGGGATCTGTGGTATGGAAAAGTCGCGGCTGGAAAGTGAGTGTTAGACCCTTTCCTGACTGACTCTAAATACCAGCGGGCGGTAAAAAGCAGCGTTAGGCCCCCTTAACGCTGGTTTTGACGGCTAACGCAGAACTCTAAATCTAGGCATTAGTTTGTGATTATTATTTGGTTAAAGCACAGTTATTGTTTATTGGTTAAATGTTATGTACACATTACAGCCATGCCAAGGCTACATTGATCTGTTATTATACACCTGTTTTACTCTAAACCATCATTTGAATATGTAAGAATGTATTATTCATACAATTACACATACTCTCTATAGACTAAACCAAAACAATTTAGACAAGTAACCTAGCCAGTCCACTAGAAGACCCCTGTTTTACATTTACACCTACTAGGAACTCTCAACGAGTCCACTTCACACCCTCATTACCACTTCTTAATTTTTTATACCCATCCCCTTTACCCTCTCTATCCACTACACTCACATCTCAATTAAAGCTACAAATTCTCAAATAACACATAAACAACTTTAAGTATAAACCAGCTGCTCCGCCTATATACTCCATATTCCCTGCCCACTAAACCCTCGCCTTCCTACCATGGCCCAATCCCCATGTCTCAATAACTTGCTTATTGCCACCCAAAATGTAAAGGGATTCTTATCAGCCCAAAAACATTCTATAGAACTTCATGACTTCCATAAAAAAACATCTAGATATTGTGTTTATCCAAGAGACGCATTTTAGGAAAAAAACATGAATCCAAAATATCACCCTACTACTTCGACCAATGTTTTACCAGCTCCAATAAAACCAGAAAAAAATTACTTGTATTTTACTCAGAAAGGAACTCCCATTTGAACTACTCCATAGCACAAGAGAGGAAAAAGTGAGATTCCTTCTCTTACTATGTTATGGCAGACCCCTAAATATATTAATAAACCTATACTCTCCAAACTAACCAAACCCTGCTTTTTTTTAAAAAAATTGATGAATAAATTGTTACTTAGCTAAAGGCCCAATCTTTATAGCAGGGGACCTAAATTTCCTAAAAATGTCGCCTCGGGGAAATTCTATATGCCAACAAAAACCATAATGGTCAACAGGACAGCCCTACAGTACCTACCAACCTTTTATATCTGGAGAATAACACATTACGCCACCAAGGACTATACTTTCTTCTCATATCCACAAAAAACATATTCACGATTAGACTACATCCTATTTGACCAATCATCCTTCCATCTATTAATTGATGCTGAAACCTCCCAAACTCCCAGGTGCGAACATGCAATGGTGCTCGGTTCATTTATGTGGCCACAAAAACTGGCATATGTAACAACCTCACTGACACCACTATTTAAAACAACTGGGAAGCATACAAGTGTTACATAAGGGGCAAAATTATCAAAAAACATCACAACACTGTAGACTACAAGATACGCCATACAAGGACCTATTAAACACATTAAATATTTTAAAACTAGACCACAAACAACACCCTCAATCTGAACATACTTTTGAATTTGACAAGCCAGAGAAGATCTAAATCAATACCTCATTAAAAATGCACACTGTCGAGTACTAGCTCTTAATGCTAAATATTTTGCAGAAAAAAATAAGACGGAAACTAATGGCGAGATCATTAAAAAACAAAAAATACAAATCATTTATAAGTTCCATTAAGAGCAGTGACAATCAATCAAAGTACCCTAGTGGTGATATGGCAAACACATTTGCAGGCTATTACAGTAAACTGTACCACTTAAATGAACATTGTCCTACCAATAAGAAATAATTACTAGATCAATATCTCTCTGGCATAGACCTTCCAACTCTAACAGAAGCAGACAGATCCAACCTAGAATCCACTATCCTTCTAACTGAAATACACAACACCATCAAACACCATTTCACAGCTAGTTAAGCTCCTGGACCAGACAGGTTTTCCCATAAATTCTACAAAATACGCTCACATTATATAAGTCCACATATCCTAACGCTATTCCAATGAATAGATGAAAACACCTTCTCAAGCCAGATGTTATAGAAAACAATCACTGTAATTCTAAAACCTGGCAAAAATCCAGATAAAGTAAAAAACTATAGGCCGATCTCCCTTCTCAATGTAGACATAAAAATATACGCGAACATTCTGGCTTATAGGCTAAAACTATTTCTCCCCTTTCTGGTTCAACTAGACCAGGTGGGTTTCATAACGAATCATGAAGCAAAAGATAACACAACCAGATTACTTCAACTGCTGCATCTCACTTCACTAAACAACATGCCTATCACTCTTTTAACTACAGACACTGAGAAAGCGTTTGACAGTGTAGACTGGGAATTCCTCTGGACCACCCTGTACAAATTTGGAATACCTCAGCCATTCATAAGGAACATATTGGCCCTCTACTCCCTCCCACATGCTAGAGTAATGGCCAACAACACTTTTTCATCCAAATGTTCAATTCTTAAAGGTAAACGCCAGGGATGCCCTCTCTCCTCATTGCTGTTTGCTCTATCTGTGGATGTCTTAGCTGCTCAGGTTCAGGCTTTCAATGAGATACAGGAAGTGACAGTTGGAACATGCAATATCAAATTCACCAATACCCCACAATACCTCCCTGCACTTCTTAGCATACTTTCAGACTGCAAGAGGCACTCTAATGTTTCAATCAATATGGACAAATCAGTAATAATGCCACTACAGACAAACCCAGGGGAGAACAAATTCATAACAACCCATACAACTTTTCAGTTCTCTGACTCTCTCACTTATTTAGGTTTAACTTTTAAACCAACATTAACACAGACAATAGACTTAAATTACTAAAAACTGAAACATAATATAGAATTACCTAGAATTAAACTCATCGCACAGATCAGGACATAGAGAGAGAAAATGCAGGAATCCAGTGCTAAAGTTTAAAATCCAAAAAACGTTATTAATCCAAAAATTTAAAAAACTTTAAAAGGTCACAAAAGGGATAACATGGAAGATAGTTAGACCAAGAGCAAACAGTCCATGCTATACTGGCTTACGCGCTTCGGCCATAGCCTTACTCTTAGCCTGATTAAAATCCTAACACAGCTGTGCTTATAACAGTGACTATTGGAACGTGATAGGTTAAAATCAAAGGGGCAGGACTATATGTTCATACACAATAGGTAAAACATTTCTATACGTCATTATATGTAGGTCTATTACTGCCACTGAACAAATTACTTCATTTCAATCAGGATCATTTAATACACACAATATGCTATTCATCAAAATTTGTAAGTATTCGATGAATACAAAACAGTACTAATTCATTCATTTGTTGTTATACAATAATCATGTGTGTGCTGTGGACTGTTCTGTACAAAAATATATATAGAACCAATATACATGTATATATTAGAGCACCTATGTACATGCAATGGTACTATGCTTTTTACCTGCTCAGACTTTCAGCCTTTATTACAAATATGCGTGATAGACTGGGAGAGACTCCAATTAAGGATTAAAGATGGAAAATTAATCTAAATCTGGATCTACATAAGGATCAGATCCTAAGTGTGAGTCTATATATAAAACATTTGTTTTGTATTATTACACAAAAGCTAGTCCCCATTTAAAGACAGAAACTGTCAAAATTTACCAAGTGGTTATGAGGTTTAACCAAATCATGCTTAATTCATTTACAACAGAAACTATGTCTCCATATAAAAATAAAAATAAATAAATGAAAACATGACAGTATAGGCTGTTTAAGGAAACTAAATAAAACAAAATAAAACTTATTAATAATAGGTATAATGGGCAGGCTAAACCGGCCAATGTTTATACATGTGAAACAGAGACTGATGTACTCATAAATACATAGGTAAAGTATACCGGATGAGCTAAGTCTTATGCATCCAGAATAAATTAGTACTTAAACTAGTGGACATTTGAAATGAGATAAATAAATCAGGGAAGTATATTCACTATGATGGTTAATAGGAGAATTTTACACGAATGTAAAATTATAGAGCAGACTCCTACTCCCAATAGTTAATTAGATCATATTGGGAGTTTAATCCACCTGGAAACGTCGTTTCCAGGTGAAAAATCCAATACATTTCTCTCTTGTAAAGGAGATTCTCTCTGTCACCCCCTCTCTTTGGGGTGAGTACCTGTTCTATGGCTTTCCACCTGAAAAAGGACAGATCTTTTTGGTGCTTTACTGAAAAGTTTGTCACAATAGGTGTAGTGGCCTTGCCTATAGTAATAGTACTGAAATGCTCCCTAATGCTTGACCTAATGTCTCTTGTGGTGAGCCCTATGTATTGTACCCTGCACTGGGTGCATTCAATCATATAGATCACGTATGTTGAGGAACATTTTAGACAATATTCAATTTCAAGTTTTGCCATTGGTGTTTGAGGTAAAGGAAGAGGATATTTCAACATGGTCACAGGGTTTACATTTCCTGTGGCCACATTTGAACATACCTTTGTGTGTTAACCATGAATTTACAGTTGTTCGGTCACTTTTAGGTTGAGAGGGAGATACCATGTTCCCTATTTTACTGGCTCTTCTGTAAGAGCATCTCAGGCCATTGTCCACTGTATTTACCAGTTTATCATCAGCTAACAAGAAACCAAAATGTTTGCGGACAATTCCACATATTTGCTTATATTGCGAGCTGTAATTAGTCACAAAGGTTACACCTTTGTAAGGGACAGATTCTTTCCTCATTTTGTTTTTCCCCCCCATGTTAAGTAAAGTCTTCCTATCCATACTTTCCACTTCTTTTAGGGCTTTGTCAATATCAGACTTTTTATAGCCATGTTGTTTAAAGCAGCCTATCTAAATCTCTGATTGATCCTTAAAGGCACATTCATCCGAACAATTTCTTTTAAGTCGGATGAGTTGTCCTTTGGCAATCGCGTACGGACATGGGGTGGGTGACAACACTTGCTATGAAGCAAGGTGTTGCCAGAGATAGGTTTCCTATAGCTGATTGTTTCAATCGTGCCATCAGCTTGACCTTTAATTGTGATATCCAAATAGTTTATCACATGTTCATTGATCTCAAAAGTAAAGGTCAAATTATGTTCATTCACATTAATCCAATCTACAAACTGTTGAATTTTGTCAATACCTCCCTTCCACACCAGAAGCAAATCGTCTATGAACCGTCGACAATAATGTCTTCTAGGAAGGGGTTACTCTGTGCATAGACGTGGGACAGCTTCCACCCCCATAGCTGTCCCACGTCTCTGCAAAAAATATATTCCCCCTCAAACTCAAATTAATTGTGTGTTAGCAAAAATAATGTTACTTGAATAACAAAATCTTGAAACAGTGCAGAGAATGTGGTGTAATTATTCAAAAAGTACCGTATGGCCTTAACCCCTTCATTGTGGGGAATGGTAGAATATAGAGACACAACAACCACCGTAACCCACATATACTCAGGTTGCCATGACAGTTTCTCAAGCATGTTCAACACATGTGTAGTATCTTTCAGATAGCTGGGCAGTTTCTGTACCAGGGGTTGGAGAATTGCATCCAGCCACTGAGACAGGTTTTCAGATAGTGAGCCAATGCCGCTCACTATCGGCCGACCCTTTACCTCCTCCAAAGATTTATGAACCTTTGGCAGGTGGTGAACGATTGGGGTCACAGGGTGCTTGACTAACAAGTAATCAAATGTTTTCTTGTCAAGAAACCCAAGTTCCAGTCCTTCATCCAAAAGGTTTTTCAGTTGTCTCTGAAAAAGCCAAACCGGATTGTAGTCTAACTTAGTGTAACTATCTTGGTCAAAGAGCTGTCTGTGTGCTTCTCTGATATAATCAGTCCTGTTGAGTACCACAACAGATCCTCCCTTGTCCACGGCCAGGACATCTCTCATGGTTCGGATGGATAAATGCAGTCAAAATGTCAGTTCTTTCCAAAATTTATATATCTCCTATAAACCCTAGTCCTGAAACCATCACTATTCTATCTATCCAATATGCAAAACAAAATCAATAACTTTATCTGGTCCTACTCCAAACCGAGAATACCCAACCACTCTCTATACCTATCTAGGGAGAGTGGAGGATAAGGAATTCAAAATGTATTAAATTATTATCAGGCCACTCACCTCTCACATAGCATCATGGAACTAACACAATTCCCCTAAGCCGCGGATCCTCTTAGAAACACAAATCAACAGGAATATCCCCTTAAGGGATATCTGCTGGACCCCCAGTAAATTCCGCCTGCCCTGTATTTACAACAACCCCTTTATAGGGGAAACACTCTGAACTTTGGGACAAACTACTAGTGTCTTACAAGACCATTTCAAGTTTGATATCACCTCTCACCCCTTTACTGAACAACAAATTCTTCACCTGTCTAAACACTTATAAACCAATGATTATCAAGGGACACCTCTTATATACCCCACTTCATTTACTTTCTAAAGATGGACACATTAAAACATTCCTTGAATTACAAAATGAAATAGGAGCTCCTCTCAACACATGGTTTTCTTATTTTCAGATAAGACACTTCCTACAATCAACTTGTGAAAGCATTTACCCCTTTTAAAAATATATCCCTAATGACAGACACCCCAAACACCTTACTTCTTTAACGTACAAGATACTAAAATTATCTAATTCAAAAAGGCCCTCCTGAAAAGACAAAGGAACTTATATAAAGAGAAACATACTTTGCACATATGTCCTCCAAATATGAGCTCCTGTGTATTAAAACCCTATCAGCTTTGTCTACTAGTATGTTTTCAGTTAATCTATAGCCAAAGGAAATGTGACTTTGTGACTTTTAAAGGTCTACTTTATATGCAAGGTAAACCTCATAAGTTTAATCTGCTGTAATGAGGAATGCCATGTCTATTTATTATTGTAGTTAAGTATAGCGAATCAGTAAAAGAATATCAAATCAGATGGAAAATGATTATTTTTTTAAATGTATAAATTTTAAAAAGATCGAAAGGATTAGTTAAACTAGGCATTGATACAGGAAAACAATGGTTGAACCTAAAAAGTTCTTGTTGGTTCAGAAGACTGTATACATGAGGTTATAAAAGTACTTAGGATTTTTATGCAAAGAGAGCATATGAACATGTGAATATCCATGGAATAGGACACAAGATAGTAAAAAGTTGTGACATTTCTAATGTCTGCACAAAGAGACATAAACCAGTTTCTTGTGTCACAGTATTGATTGTGGCACAAGAAACTGGTATTAGAGAAGAATTTTGTGGCAGCAAGAGAATTAATGAATTTTATTTATAAAATATAAGCAATTGGTAATGCATATAATCATAATGGGTATCAGAGACAGTATATTCAAGTTACATCATTAAATAATATAAACACATAAATCAATAGAGATAAATGAGGTTTATCTATTTTTTTTATTTAACAAAACTTTGAATCTCTTAGAAACGTTTGGGAAATTCTTAAATTGCTTAATATTCTAGGCCACAGTTAAAGGGTCATAAAACCCATTTTTTTCACATTTAAGATAGAACATACAATTTTAAATACCTTCCAATTTACTTCTATTAACAAATTTGCTTTGTACTTGATATCAGCTGAAGGTAAGCCAAGAGGCAAATATGTGCAGCCACCAATCACCAGTTAGCATCCAGTAGTGCTTTGCTGCTCCTGAAATTACCTAGGTATTATTTCCAACAAAGGAAAGCAAGAGAAATAAGCAAATTAGATAATAGAAGTAAATTAGAAAGCTGTTTAAAATTGCATGTTGTTTCTGATTCATAAAAGAAAAAAAAATGTTTTATATCTCTTTAAAATGTAATATATAAGCTGAATTTATATATATAAGTGGAATATATATATCTGTTTAATATGTAATTTATAAGCTGCATTAACGATTGAAGACAAACTATAACTATTTAAATGTTATGAACACTGATACCAGAATTACTAAATGTGTGTTTCAGAGCACTATCAAACCATAGTCATTGATTTATGGCTGATAGCTTTTCATTGATCTGTAGATCCCATTTTCACACTTCAGTGAATCCGGCATATAACAGGTAATATATGAGCTCCTTAAAATGCATCATAAAATAGGATGAGTGCATTATGTACAAATGTGTAATGCTTAAGATTGATGAATAGTGTACAAATCATTAGCATCAAGTATGTAATAAACATGATGGTAGAATGGTATGGCTTCAAAACTAAGATATCAGTATTGCTTCTATGTGCCTATCTCTGCAAATTAACATGTGTCTTAGTATCTTACTGACCAAGGATTAAGCATAGTATTACTTTATTAATATTTTATTATTAATATTTTAGTTTAAAATATGTGAGGTCTCCAAGCAAGAGTTCTAGTTGAAATGTCATTGTATTGTTTATATCAATTGTTTTGCGTTTAAAATAAAATAAGAGACCTATGCGTTTTTGTATGTTTCCTGACTTTAAGCATATTTTATTTAGAAAATATAATCCTTTATTTTACCTCGAGTGTAAGTTATGATTAAATGAGCGAGGAATGGTAGAGTAATGTCATTTCAGTACTGTACTATGGGCTAGATTAGAATTGGCGCTTTTGTTAGTGCGGGTTAGCATGAGTGAAGACTTTGGAGCTGAATTATTAAGCTCAGAATGGAACTTGATGCCCCTGAAACAGCAATTATAAAGCAGCGGTCTTAAGATCGCTGTTCCATAACTGGTCCGCTGCCTCTGAGGCTGCGGTCTGCAATCCGCCCAATCCTATACGATCGGGCTGATTGACATCCCCTACTAGCGGCCGATTGTCCACGAATCTGTGAAAATGTGCACCAAACACATCAAAATTACATTAAAATAGAGTGGCACACTCATATATGCAGTTTCTGATAAAATGATGCATATAAACATTAATAAAAAAGGAATATGACAAGGTGTTTTACCGCTGCTAAATTATCAGTTTCTTTGGTTTTACTATTTCTAGGTATGTGTTTGAGTAAAATGAACATTTTTATTAATTCTATAAACTACTGACAACATTTCTACCAAATTCCAAATACAAATATTGTCATTTGAACATTTATTTGCAGAAAATGACAACTGGACAAAATAACAAAAAACATGCATTGTTTTCAGACCTTAAATAATGCAAAGAAAACAAGTTTACATTTATTTTTAAACAACACAATACTAATGTTTTAACTTAGCAAGAGTTCAGAAATCAGTATTTGGTGGAATAACCCTGATTTTAAACCAAACCTTTCTAGTGTCTTGACGTGCTCTCCACCTGTCTTTCACATTGCTGTTGGGTGATTTTATGCCACTCTTGACACAAAAATTCAAGCAGCTCAGCTTTGTTTGATGGCTTGTGACCATCCATCTTCCTCTTGATCACATTCCAGAGGTTTTTAATGGGATTAAGGTTTTGAGATTGGGCTGGCCATGGCAGGATCTTGATCTGGGGATCCTCTAGCCAAACTTTGATTGACCTGGCTGAGTGGCATGCAGAATTGTCCCGATGGAAAAAACAAGGAAGGGAGTTTTCTTCCAGGTTAACCTTCTACATGGCTTGATTTATGCGTCCTTCACAATGATAAATAAATATATACAAATATTTTATTTATATATACTGTATATATATGTATATATATAAACACAGGTGTATATATTCATACATATATACGTGTAGATATTCATATAGGTATAAATATATATATATTACAAAATTCATAAGATATATATAGAAATAAATATTTAAAATTTTAAAAGAACATTTTCTTCTAAGTGTAGAACATTGGAATGTTATATATTTCTATTAAAATCACAATAAAACACAGTACAATATATTAAAAAATTATGCTTCAGCTTTAGGGCAGTTACTCTAACACAATGTCAGGTTAGCTTGTGAACAACAAGTGAGGGTTTTTTTTTCACAGCGTGCTCCAGTGAATTCTATGGGGAGAAGAAGTTAAAGGGACAGTCAAGTCCAAAAAAAAAACTTTCATGATTTAAATAGGGAATGTAATTTTAAACAACTTTCCAATTTACTTTTATCACCAATTTTGCTTTGTTCTCTTGGTATTCTTAGTTGAAAGCTAATTCTAGGAGGTTCATATGCTAATTTCTTAGACCTTGAAGACTGCCTCTAATTTGAATGCATTTTGACCACTAGAGGGCATTAGTTCATGTGTTTCATATAGATAACATTGAGCTCATGCATGTGAAGTTACCGAGGAGTGAGCACTGATTGGCTAAAAAGCATGTCTGTCAAAAGAACTGATGAAAGGGGGCAATCAGCAGAGGCTTAGATACAAGATAATCACAGAGGTAAAAAGTGTATTTATATAACTGTGTTGATTATGAAAAACTGGGGAATGGGTAATAAAGGATTTATCTTTCTTTTTAAACAACAAAAATTCTGGTGTTGACCGTCCCTTTAACATAGTCCCGATATTCCGAAGTCCTGAAGTTAGTGCGCATCAGGTTTCACTCCAGCTCTAACTTTTACTTTCAACTTGTAATATGCGTACAAATCCTGAAGTTAGTGCGCATCAGGTTTCACTCCAGCTCTAACTTTTACTTTCAACTTGTAATATGCGTACAAATCCTGCTGTGTTAAAGTTTTCTTTGAGTGCAGTTAGCACAAGAGTGAAAAAATCAGTTAGTGTACCACTTTTAATCTGGCTAATTGTAAAGTGGAAAGCCCTGTATTGTGCAGCCCCAATAATTTCGCCTTTTGCAATGGCATATGCTCCAGAGCTATGGACATTTCTGTTAATCAAGTGTCTGATTTACTTTTCACCTTCTTTTGGATTTGGCAGCTTGCCTTCCTTATGTTTTAATGTTTTTTGTCAACCCTCATTTTCTTGATAAGATTCTGAACAAGGTCGGTTTGCTGGAAGCAGATGCTCGTCAAATCATGGAAAGATTGCTGTCTGGCTGACATGGAACTTAAACAGTATCTAAATCTCCGACTTTCTTAAATGATTAATGAAAACATGCTTAGCAAATTATTTCACTATGGTATATATTTTAATGTCAAAGCTAATGCAACCTACAATGCTGCTGCTGTTCTGCCAAAGTTCTGCTGCTGTTGTATAAGAAAAGCATCCTCCAATACTGCTGCTTTCTACTGATGCTCCTCCTAGACTCTGCTGTAGCACAGCCACTCATTTTAGAATCCACTGCTGCAGTGGAATATTTAGAAAAGTGCTGTGGAATATTTAGAAAAACTTTCTCCAACTCCAATACCATTGTTGGCTGATGTGGCTTTTCTCAGACTCAGTTGTTGCTGCAGTTTAAAAAGACTCCTTCAGCTCAAAGGGATGACACAAGGGGTAGAGGATGTATGGCAAGAAAAGGTCAGCATACATTGCATCCCTGAACAGTAGGGTCTTTAAGGAGCACTAGAGAAACTTTGAAGACTAGCGGAGAGTCTTGTGGAGCAGCAAAGAATGTTCCACAAAATAGGGCTCATTCCGGGGAAGTCCTGTAGATGGAAATGTTATATTGTAACAAGAGAAGAGGAGGTCCTTAGCAGAGTGAAGGGGATGGGAGGAAGAGTATTTGGAGATGAGGTCTGAGCTATAGTGGTAGCAGTGTTATTAAGGGACTTGAATGTCAGAGTCTGGATTTTGTGCTTATTCTGAAGGCTAGAAGAAGTCAGTGAAGGTATTGGTAGAGAGGTGCAGCAGATGAGGAGTGATGTTATTTGGACCAGGGAGAGCGATATGTAACTATTAGTACTGATTAAAGGGTGGACACAGGAAATGTATTAAATAGATAATGTTTATTGACAACTAATGCTAAATAAAACAATGATTATACAGTATCTCACAAAAGTGAGTACACCCCTCACTTTTTTGTATATATTTTATTAAATCTTTTCATGTAAAAACACTAAAGAAATGACACTTTGCTACAATATAAACTACAGAGTTTACAGTCTTAATAACAGAGTAACTTTGCTGTCCCCTCACAATAACTCAACACACAGCCATTAATGTCTAAACCATTGGCAACAAAAGGGAGTACACCCCTAAGTGGAAATGTTCAAATTGGGCCCAATTAGCCATTTTTCCTCCCCGGTGTCATGTGACTCATTAGTGTTACAAGGTCTCAGGTGTGAATGGAGAGCAATAGTGTTAAATTTGGTGTAATCGCTCTCACACTCTCTCTTATACTGGTTACTGGAAGTTCAACATGGCACCTCATGGCAAAGAACTCTCTGAGGATCTGGAAAAAAGAATTGTTGCTCTACATAAAGATGGCCTAGGTTATAAGAAGATTGGCAAGACCCTGAAACTGAGCTGCAGCATGGTGGACAAGACCATACAGTGATTTCACAGGACAAGTTCCACTCAGAACAGGCCTCGCCATGGTTGACCAAAAAAGTTGAGTGCACGTGCTCAGCGTCATATCCAGAGGTTGTCTTTGAGAAATAGACGTATGAGTGCTGCCAACATTTGCTGCAGAGGTTGAAGGGGTGGGAGGTCAGCCTGTCAGTGCTCAGACCATACGCCGCACACTGCATCAAATTGGTCTGCATGGCTGTTGTCCCAGAAGGAAGCCTCTTCTAAAGATGATGCACAAGAAAGCCTGCTAACTGTTTGCTAAAGACAAGCAGACTAAGGGCATGGATTATTGGAACCATGTCCTGTGGTCTGATGAGACCAAGATAAACTTATTTGGTTCAGATGGTGTCAAACGTGCGTGTCGGCAACCAGGTGAGGAGTACAAAAACAAGTGTGTCTTGCCTACAGTCAAGCATGGTGGTGGGAGTGTCATGGTCTGGGCCTGCATCATGGAGGAGTGGAAGAGGACTCCAGTGGCAACCTGTGAAGCTCTGGTGAACTCCATGCCCAAAAGTGTTAAGGCAGTCCTGGAAAATAATGATGGCCACACAAAATATTGACACTTTGGGACCAATTTGGACATTGGAGTATACTCACTTTTGTTGCCAACAGTTTAGACATTAATGGCTGTGTGTTGAGTTATTTTGAGGGGACAGCACATTGACACTGTTATACAGACTGTACACTCACTACTTTACATTGTAGCTAAGTGTAATTTCTTCAGTGTTGTCACATGAAAAGTTATAACATTTTTACAAAAATGTGAGGGGTGTAGTCACTGTTGTGAGATACTGTACATTAGGCAATATTTAGCTTTGAATATTAATTGCTTGTTATCTGCTAAAAATGTCATACACTGGCAGGGAAGAAGATCCCACTCATCATACACAGGAGGAACTCCATCTCATCAGGTGGTAAACACTTTGTAGAAGATACACAATTAAATGATATCTCAAAGGATATCTGTAAGGGAGCGCGTCTGACAAAAAAATGAGGATATTAGATATCAATTCCTCCAATATATATATATATATATATATATATATATATATATATATATAGAAATATGAATACAAATGTATGAGTACAAAACATAAACAGAGGTATGTCCAAATTATATCTTTTGTAAAGCTGGACAAGTGATGTTATGAGCGGCAAGCTCCTCTTGGAATCCACGGTGCAGTAGTTATAATGTGTAAAAATATAAGAAAGACAAGGGGCGCCTCATAGTGTGATTTGTAAAACAAGATGATATCAAAATAGACAAGAGTTCAGACACTACTCACAAGGAAGATGGCACCTAAATTAAACGAGGTGCATACAAGCAGGATGACATTAAGCAGCAGTCAGTACGCTGGAGGTGCGGGTACCCCCAGTGGAGCAGGTGCGATTTCTAGTAATGATCCCAGCAAGAGTCTGTGACTGACTGTTTTCTGGTAACAGTCCCAGTAGAAGTCTGTGATCAGCAATCTTTGCAACGCTGTATAAGCATAGCTTGGCATGGCTAATGCAGATGACACAGTGGGATATGCAGGAAAGGAACCGCTGTGGGGCTGCAAATGATAGTCCCAAAGATGGACGTATGGAAGAACCACAAAACCGGGTCATGGCTATAACATCCTTTTATTAAAACAATGTGACGCATTTCTAGGCCAAAACAAAGGCCGTTTCATCAGGCATGCTAAATAAAACAATGATTATACATTAGGCAATACTTAGCTTTGATTGTTAATTGCTTGTCAGTTGCTATAGATGGCATACACTGGCAGGGAAGAAGATCCCAGTTATCATACACAGGAAGAACTCCATCTCATCATGTGGCTAGTCTCATATCAACAGGAGCAGTCCAGTTTCAACAATGTGATGATACCCAAAAATAATACCGAACCAGTCTACATTTCTCTCTGACTGTTTGTTGTCAGAGAGACAGTTGTGGCTTCCAAAGAATCACAGAACTAACTTTTTTACAAGACCAGTACATTAACAAGCATTGATAATGCTACTTTCCTACCAATTATTTAACTGATATTGCTACTTTCCTACCAGTTGTTATTTAACACTCTCACTTGAGCAGTACCTGCGCTAGAAGTAAGCATTTTGCGAGCGTCGGGTTGTTCTCGTATTACAAGTTGAAAGTAAACTGCTATCGCTCACGTGCTAACCCTACGAGCGTAAAAAGCCGAACTTACAATGGAGCTAGATTACAAGTGGAGCACTATTTAGCACTTCCGCTAGAGCGCTAATTGCACTAAAAGTAAACATTTTTCACTCGTCGAATTGCGCTGGTATTACGCTTTCAACTTTTAATTCACTTGGCACCTAACGCATGCACAAAGCCGAAGTCGAGCGAAGTTTACGCTCTAACAGGAGCGTTAAATAGTACTCCACTCGCAATCTTGCCCTCAGTTGTCTATACTTAGTTACAATGGATATTACACAGTTTTCTATTTATTTACATTCATACGATAGTAGAAATATTTATGGTTTAATGTGTGATATATCATATAATAATGTGTTTGGTTTTTGAACATGTGAAAATGAGGTTGCATGATTCAGATAGAGTATGTCATTTTAAATCACTTTTATATTTACTCCTATTTTCAAATGTGCTTTGTTCTCTTGGTACCCTTTGTTGAAAAATAATATGCCCATATCCTACACTAGTGAGATCTAGCTGCTGATTGGTGACTGTACACATTTGTCTCTTGTGATTGGCTAACTAGATATGTTCATCTAGCTGCCAGTAGTGCAATACTTTTTCTTCAGCAAAGGATAACAAGAGAATGAAGAACATTTGATAATAGAAGTAAGGTTTTTTAAAATGGCATGTTCTATCCAAATCAAGAACAAACATTTTGGGGTTTCCTGTCCCTTTAATTTGTTTTTTAAAGTGTAAAAAATCCCACTCATGTTATTGGTATTTATTGATTAATGGGGAGCTGTATTTGGTTTTGGTTTTGAGATGAGAACACTGTCACTTGTTTGTATTTCTGAAGAGGGAGATCAAGTCTCCACACTGTTTGATATGTTTATATAATTAAATGTATAAAATTCATTTCAGGCCAGTACCCACAATCCTTCGATCACAACTGCCCAGGGTGCACTCAGCATTTACGATCCAACAATCTCCACAGAAGAGGCAATCTTCAGAATCTTTCACAAAATGTTAAATTCCTTAAATGTATGTGTGTGTGTGTATATATATATATATATATATATATATATATATATATATATTATTATACTTTATTTATTAAGCGCCAACATATTCCACAGCGCTGTCCATGGATACAATTCATTTAAATAAAACAATACAAGACTTGTAAGATACAGGCCAAAATTTACAAACACATACAGGAGGGATTGATGGCCCTATTCCCGTGGGAACTTACAATCTAGAAGGGTAGGAGGTTGAGAAACAGGAGGTGAGGACTGCAATATTTAAAAAGATGTTAATACAGAGTTAGATGAGGAAAATGTTAGGTAAGTGAAATTAATTTATTATTGAGTTGGGTGGTAGGCTTCCTTGAACAGAAAAGTCTTCAGGGAACATTTAAAGGAAGAAAGATTAGGGCAAAGCCTGACAGCACGAGGGAGAGTGTTCCAGAGGGTAGGTGCTGCACGACAGAAGTCCTGCAGTCTAGCATGAGAGGAGGTGATAGTTGCAGATGCAAGGAGCAGGTCATTGTTGGATCTTAGTGGTCGTGCTGGAGTATACTTGTGTATTAGATAGGATAGGTAGAGGGGAGCGGCGTTGGTGAGAGTTTTGTATGTAAGGGTGAGAATTTTGAATTTGATTCTGCTGTGAATGGGGAGCCAATGAAGGGACTCACAGAGAGGTGCAGCAGATACAGATCGACGGGAAAGGTGGATCAGCCTGGCAGCAGCATTTAGGAGGGATTGAAGAGGGGAGAGGCGGGAAAGAGGAAGGCCAGTGAGTAGGTTATTGCAGTAGTAAAGTCGTGAGATAACAAGGGAGTGGATTATTTGCTTTGTGGTGTCAGCGCTCAGAAAAGGGCGAATTTTGGAAATATTGCGTAGATGATTGCGGCAGGATGTAGAAGCGATTGCATATGGGGGACGAAGGATAGGTTTGAGTCAAGTGTGACTCTGAGGCAGCGGACTTGGGGCGATGGGGAAATGGTGATGCCGTCAACAGGGATAGAGAAGTCAGAAGTCGGCGTAGAGCTTGGACATGTTAATCTTTAGGTGGTGAGAGGCCATCTAGGAAGAAATACCAGATAAGCAGTTGCTGACATGAGAGAGGACAGAGGGAGAGAGAGCAGGGGTGGAGAGGTAGATCTGGGTGTCATCAGCATAGAGGTGATATTTGAAGCCATAAATGTTGATAAGTTTACCCAGCAAAGAAGTATAGATGGAGAAGAGTAGAGGACCCAGAAAAGATCCTTGAGGTACTCCAACAGACAGAGGCATAGGAGAGGAGCAGTCGCCGGCAAACGACACAGAGAAAGACCTGTGAGAAAGATAGGAGTGAATCCAGGAAAGAGCAGTGTCACAGAGGCCAAAGGAGCTAAGGGTCTGTAGGAGGAGGGGGTGGTCAACTGTGTCGAAGGCAGCTGAGAGGTCAAGTAAGATGAGTATAGAGTAGTGGCCAATATTTTTAGCAGAGAAAAGATCATTTGTGACCTTGGTAAGGGCAGTCTCAGTTGAGTGTTTTGGGTGGAATCCGGATTGCAGTGGGTCAAGCAATGAGTTGGTGGACAGGAAGAGGGTTAGGCGATTGTAAACTAGTTTTTCAAGGAGTTTTGATGTTAGTGGAAGCAGTGATATGGGGCGGTAGCTTTCAGGAGAATTAGGGTCGAGGGAGGGTTTTTTGAGTATGGAAGTGACTTTTGCGTGTTTGAAAGAAGATGGGAATGAGCTGGTAGAGAGAGATAGGTTGAAGATGTGGGTAAGAGCAGGAGTGAGGGTGGAAGATAGGGAGGGTATTAGATGGGAAGGGATAGGGTCAAGTGGGCAGGTAGTGAGGTGTGAGGAAGATAGTAAGGAAGAAACTTCATTCTCAGTGGCTGGATGGAAGATACAGAGGGTGGCAGAGGGAGTAATTGGGCCTGTTGTTGGAATATTGCAGGTTGGTGTTGGGATGTTGCTTCGGATAGTACGTGCTTTGTTTAAAAAGTAATCTGCCAGGTCTTGAGAACTAAAGACAGGGGGGGGTGGAGCAGGAGGGCGGAGAGGAGAGAGGTAAAGGTGGAGAAGAGTCGTTTAAGGTTTGAGGAAAGAGTAGATATGAGAGAAGAGAAGTAAGTTTGCTTGGCTAAGTGAAGGGCAGAAGTGTATGAACGAAGAATAAACTTATAGTGTATGAAATCGGTTTCAGAGTGAGTTTTCCTCCAGACACGCTCAGCACTATGGGAGCATTTTTGCAAATAGTGTGTTTGCTGAGCATGCCAGGGCTGTAACTAATGGTGTGGTGTTTTGCGCAGCTGGGGTGGGGCAAGTGTGTCTAATGCAGAAGAGAGAGTTTTGTTATAGTGGGCTGTAGCGAGATCAGGGCAGGTTATAGTGGAGGTGTGAGGGAGGAGATTTTGAATGATTTTTGAAAATTGGAGCGGATCCAGAGCATGTGTAATTCTACAGGTGAGGGAGCGGGAAGAAGAAGTGGGTTTAGCTGTTGCATTAATATTATAGGTTACCAGGTGAAGGTCTGAAATGGGAAAAGGGCGACAGGTGGTGCCAGATATAGAGCAGAGGTAGTAAAATACCAGGTCGATGGAGTGTCCTTCACAGTGAGTCGGGAATAGGGTGAATTGTGAGAGACCGAAGATGGATGTTAGTGAAAGAAGTTTAGAGGCAGCAGGGGCAGATGGGTTGTCAATGGGAATGTTGAAGTCCCCAAGAATTAGGGTTGGTATATTTGAAGAGAGAAAGTGAGGAAGCCAGGCAGCGAATTTGTCAAAGAATTGGAAGGTTGGTCCAGGAGGGCAATAGATGACTGCCACTTTGAGGGAGAGGGGGGAGAACAGGCGAATACAGTGGACTTCAAAGGAGGAGAAGGAAAGAGATGGAATTGGAGGTAGGTATTGATAAGTGCAGGAGGGGGAGAGCAGGATGCCAACACCACCGCCACGTTTCTCACCTGGCCTAGGGGTATGGCTAAAGTGAAGACCACCGTGTGTGAGAGCAGCAATGGAAACAGTGTCAGAAGGAGATAGCCAGGTTTCTGTAATTGCTAAAAGGGTGAAAGCATTTGATATAAACAGGTCATGAATGGCTGTAAGTTTGTTGCAGACAGAGCGAGAGTTACATAGTGTGCAAGTGAAAGGAGTGTATGCGTGTGGGATGCATTGGATGGAAATGAGGTTATGTGTGTTGCTTTTATTAAAGTTTCTATATGGAGTGCGTGATTGGGTAATGGTGGGAATGAGGGTGGGCCCAGGATTTGGAGAGATGTCGCCTGATGCTAATAGCATCAAGATGGAAAGTAAGAGTAGGTGAGAATGAGATTTATAGCAGTGGAGGCATTTCTGTGAGGTGGTGCAGTTTAGTGATATAGATTTTAAAATAGAAAGTAGTTCGTGAGAGCGAAGGTACGGTGAAGAAAGGAGAGAGGGGCCTATATAAACTGAATGTGGAGAAGGGTAAGGTATGAGCATTTGAGCCTGCTTGTGGAATAGACATGAGACTGATAAAAGAAAAAGCAGTCTTGAAAACATAGCAGAATGTTAAGTGCAAAAGATTTTTTGACTTAAAATATTTTGCTTGCCTCAAATCTTCTTCAAATCTTGTTCAATTCTTGTCTAATTCTCAGCGCTGTCACTTAAAGATGTCATATAGACAGATGGTAGCTTAGAGAGATAGAGAGATAGAATACTCTGCAAACGCTCAGGCCCCCAGCAAACGCTCTAACTGGTCCTAAATTTATAAGGCTACAGCAGACAGCTGAGTTTAATTGTTTGAAGACAGGGAGATAAGTTACACCCAGGTGAGAAGACTAAGAATTGCTACAAGATCAGAGGAGTAGATTCAAGAAAGAAAATTGGGTGGGGATTAATTAATTCATTAAGCAAAGTTTGATAAGGAGATGCACATGCTGGGGACAGGAAAGAGCAGATTAATGGAGTAGACAGTTGGTTCCATAGAGTTATAAAACAGTGTTTAAATCCAGCAAAGACACAGGGTTTTAAAGGAACATACCAGGAGTTACAAAACAGTGTTTAAATCCAGCAAAGACACAGGGTTTTAAAGGGACATACCTGAAAGTAAATGAGAAATAGGGTTAGATTCAGTAGATGTTAAGCTTAAATAAGTAGTGATTTGTGCAGTTGAAATTCTTGTCTAATTCTCAGCGCTGTCACTTAAAGATGGTCAGTTATTAGACAGATGGTAGCTTAGAGAGATGTAATACTCTGCAAACGCTCAGGCCCCAGACTCTATATATATATATATATATATATATATATATATATATATATATATATATATATATATATATATATATATATAAATAAATAAAAACACACATACAAACGCATTTTGTTTTCCCCTTCTCCAAACTTTTTCACAAAGTTTAATGTAGGCAGCCAGAGAAGTACTATAAACTAGCTTTGATTTCTGTTAAATGCTGCCATGTGCATGAATGCTCCATAGAAATACATTTCAGAATTTTACAGCCAAGATATTTTTTAAATAGAAAATGACAAGGTGGATGATGACTAACAGATTTTAGAGAAAAGAAATCAAACTCTGTTTTTGCCGTTACCACATTGTTATGATTGGATTGATAAAATGTTATCAATAGGAAGCTTTCATCCTTCAGGTTTACTTTGGAATAATATATAAGGAAACATGATTATGATTAGGTTTTGTTGAATCTTAGCAGCTCAATAAAATTATGGTGCAGAACACAGTTGGGGACATTAAAAATATAAAATATTTTGTAAGCTGCTCTAGCAAAAAAAATAAAAAAAATAATCTAAAGCTTTTCTCTCATGCATTATAATTAAAGTATTTTAATGGAAAAGAAGTCTAATCTTTCTTACATCTAATTTTTAGAATGACAGTCTATGAACAGTTTTGCTGGATACTGTTTAATTTACAAACTGTAATTAATATGTTTCCCCTAGAAAATATGACAGTGATACCTTCAACATTTTTTTAAATAGTTGCAAAAAAAATATGCCAAGCAATTACTGGGCTACTGTGATATGTATTCATTTTTGTGGCATATACAATAAATTATCCTCCTGTTTAAGAAGGTAACCTGATATATTGTCAGAAACCATACTTCATGTGTTACAATGAATTAATGCATTATCTCCATTGAACACCGGCAGCATATTTTGTTCCACTATTTCACACTAAATAAATTGTTTACAATCCAGGCATATTGCTGTAGGAAACTCTTGATGGAATGCACTTTTACTCACAAAAAAGTAAGCAGCGTTTCTGTTTCCTCCTCAACACAATTCCATAGCACATTTTATCTTCTGTTTGCAGATGCATGGATGATTGGATTTTAGACTTTGAATTTACAAGGGGTAAAAATTCTTCCTTAAAAAAAAAAAAAGAAGACCTTTAGCATTACCATTGGGAATTTTGCCAGACACCATGCAATGTTCTTGAGCGTCAAAGACTTTACTAAAATGGGGAAAAAAAATCAAGACTAAAATATCACACATAATCAGTCATCTACTTCAAAAGAAGCTCATTGCTACTGATTTGAACATTATAATTACAATTACCTCTCTTCAATGGATTGTGCATACATTATTCAAATTAAACCACATAGATTATTCAAATTATCTCTCTTCCAAATACTTCAAAAGCCTCACTAACATTGAAGTTAAAGTATATTGCTAACAGAAACCAATTTGGAGAAGAAAAAAAGATTGACAATAAATATACTTAGGGGGAAGACAGAGAATAACTCATTTAGTTGATGATATGTCTTCCTATGTCTTCCTTGCTCATCTTGTATATTTATTTTATAACCACACATATTTTAGGTTTCATTCAGATTCATTTTAATAATCAGAGAGTCTCTTTTGGGACTGCTGCAGAACAAGGAATAAAGTGGTAGTTTATTAAAATTGGAAGATGATCACAAGCTTTGCTATATGAATTGTGTATATAACTGGTGACATTATTTAATCATAAAAGCAGTCTCAGTAATCATTAAGTAGTGATGCGACATTTGTAAACCTGTCTTAAAAAATAAGTCAGTTGGATATGACGATACATTTTTCAAGTACCAAAAGGTACATTTTTTAAATAGGTATAATTGAGAATTGTGGGCAAATCTGCAATTCCTATAGTTGATTGTCATTTGTAGAATAGTTTTCTTTAATTGATCCTATGCAAATTCTTACTTCTGAGAACCAGTTTGCTTGTATTCAGAACTAATACAACAATTCTATAGCACACTTCAAGAGCTAATGGGGTTGCTCACAATGTTGCACTTGTTTCTGGTAGATAATGGTTTCTAAATGTTTTGTGTATTTTTCCAATTTTCACATTCCTAAAATGTTTTTCCAATTAATAACCTGAAACAGAATGGCGATTTTGTGGGTTAAGCGATTACATTGCAACTTGAAGGACAAGGGCCTGTTTGTTGATTGATCCCTTTTAATAGTGTGTAGTGAATCTAATAGGTGACATTTGCACAATTAGCATGTTGTGTTCTAAAACCATAGAGAAATGTTTCTAAGTCATTGTAAGGGATTTGAACAGATGCATTATTAGTATAGTCGGCGTGTGTGTTGGGTTATGGATTTCACAAATTTGTATTAGTGTAAACATGATTATTATTGATTTTTTAACTGTAATTGATTGAGCAGATAGCATTTGTATCAAGTTGGTAATGTTACTCTTAAAGAAATCCAATATGGCATAGTTAATTTCAGGGTGTTTTACTCATACATGAAACCAATGTTCAATTATAAAAAAATTTGGGATACTAGTAAAATAAATTTGAAAAGTGTTTTCTGAATGTTATATCGCACTTTAGCTATGGAATTAATACGTGAAAAATGGTCCTGTACATGTGTATAAAGTATAAAGAATTTAGATTGTGATCAGGAAAAGAGGACTGACATATGTTAAGTATAGACCTAATTAAGAAAAAGTGATGCAGACCATGTAAAAGGCTGATTGTGATCTCATCAAGATAGATAAGTGCTTATCTGCATCTATTAACATGGCAATAATGATCAAATGAGAGATTATGGTCAACTCCAATAATACATTTACAATGTACTTAGAATTGTATGCCCCATATTGCAAAGGTCATATTTAATTAAAAGCTAAGACTATGGTCTCCATTTATCCAGCTATCTGATGCTGCTTCGGTGCAGGCTCACATGAGTGGGCCTGCAACCAATAGTTAGAAAGCAGCGGCCCGATGACCACTGCTTCTTAACCTAAAATCCAGTTCTGAGTTGGTGGTTTTCTATCACCCTGGAAAAGCCAGACAAGCCTATTAAATGAGGGATTTAACAAACCAGCGCTATCCAACATGCAGATGTTAGCAATCTATACTATCTCTGGAGTGATAAAAAGTCATTTGTAATATTCGTGCAAAATCGAAGCAGTGTTGACTGTACTCAAGCACTGTTAATGCACGATAGAGCTAATACTTTTGTGTAAACTAGTCTGATACGTGACTGTAAACATCAATGTCTTATATTTGCTTAGGTGAAGGTCTGCAAAACCTCCTCCAAAAAGACCTCATGAAGGTTGTTTCAAACCTGCCAATGTTAGGCTGTTATGTTTTCTAATCTGAATCTAAGAACAACAGATTTTCTAAATTACTTGTATGCATAATTGAAGTGGCTCAACTGATTTTAGTGGCAACGCTTTTAATGGAATAGATAAGAAAAGGATGCCCAAAACCATCACAGTTGAATTAAAAGTGTTTGCAAGTCTATTGTATTTTTTTGCTAAAGCTTAAAAGGAAGATTTATTTATTATATATTGAAATACTACACCTTCTACTTTAGTGATTGACTTAAAAACTATCTGTACAGCAAAATGTGTCATAAGATTAGTACAATCAGTTAGCTTTTAGCATTACTATCACTTTCAATGATTCTATAATATTAATCAATAATATTATAAAGGGAATTGGGTTCTCTGCATATGAAAATATATTCTATTCAGTGTACATCATTTAAACTTCTACTGTATTTAAAATATTCTCTTATACAAAACAAATTTTCAGATAAAAACAAAATGATGTCATTGTCTTTTTTTTAAAAAAAACTTAATTAGGTTTCTGAGGTTCTGTTTCAATAACATTATCTGCAAAGAACATATAAGTATTGAGAGATATTTCAGATGTCAGTCCAAAGGCTTAATAAGGATTATCACATTTAGAATAGGACGTTTCTGCTACAATTTAAATTAGAGAGAAGACTTTCAATATACATTAATTTCATCTGTCAACATACCCACTAAATTAATGTAACATAAAACCTAATGCAAGTTAACAATCAATATTTGAGAATCTGGTATTTTTGTGATTTATTGCACTAGATTGACAAGAAAATCATATTATAGCATATGGCACCTCAGTATTATCACTTATTTTTATTATAACATCAAAATATAACAACTTCCACTACCCTAGGTTTCTAGTTTTCAACTGACATGCAGCCAGAATTGTCTTGGGTTTCTCAATATAATGAGACATTTATTTAAATAACAAGACATCTGAAATTGAATCATGCAGGATTACATGACAATCTATTGAGAGAAATAATAGGTAAGAGGAATAAAGATATACAGGGAGGTTGTATGAGTAATAGTCTTAGCTCTGAAAACAAATACACTTTCTTTAAATGGAAAAGTCTGGTTCGAATTCTAGTGTCAGCTGTTTATAAACAGAGAAAGTACAGCAATTTTTCATTGTGTATCTAAGCTTGCAAAACATCACCGAAAGCTAATTAAGACAGGAAATATAGCTTTCTTTTTTTCTTTTTTTTTTTTTTTTTAAGAATTATAATACATGCTTAAAGGTATAGTAAACACCAAAAAGATAGATAATCCATTTATTTACCATTCCCCGGTTTTGCATAACATACACTGTTATAGAAATATACTTTTTATCTCTGTGATTACCTTGTATCTAAGCTTCTGCAAGACTGCTTCCTTATCGGAGATCTTTTGACAGACTTGCATTTTAGGCAATTAGTGTTGACTCTTAAATAATTCCACCTGCGTGAGTACAATGCTATTTATATGAAACACATGAACTAACGTTCTCTAGCTGTGAAAAACTGTCAGATGCATTTAGAAAAGAGGCGGCCTTCAAGGGCTTTGAAATTAGCATATGAGCCTACCTAGGTTTAGCTTTCAACTAAGAATACCAAGAGAACAAAACAAATTTGATGATAAAAGTAAATTAAAACGTTGTTTAAAATGACATGCCCTATCTAAATCATGAAAGTTTAATTTGGACTTTACTATCTCTTTAAAAGAACATAAACGTAGTGCATAACATTTAAAAGTGCATTAAACATTATAGACTAGATTACAAGTGGAGTGGTATTTAGCACTCCCACTCGAGCATAAACACTGCTAGAAGTAAGCTTTATGTGCGCAGGTTAGCACACGTATTACAAGTTGAAAGTAATTTTTTTGCGCTCAAGCAAAACATGAAGTGCTCTTACATCAGAACTTCAGATACGGCCACCGCCCTTACTTCCTCTCCCTATAGACTTCAATGAAGCTGTTTTTTTAAGAAAAATACCTGATGATAATTACTTGCTCACTAACCCAACCACATTTAACCAAGTGCCCTAAAACCAAGCAGGAATTATGAATATTTTACATACCATGAGGAAGTAAGTAAAAATATAGATAAAGGGGAATCAGTTGATGAGATATACTTGGATTTTGCAAAGGTGCTTGAAACAGAGCCACAAGAGATTATTGTGCAAAAATAAAGGACTGGGAATAGCTGAAAATTTTAGCTCATGGATAAATATCTGGATAAAAGACAGGGAGCAACGAGTAGTAGTAAATGGATCATACTCACATTGGACAAAGGCACTCAGGGATCACTCTGGGATCAGTACTGGGCATTGCTCTTTTTAATATTTTTATTAATGACTTGGAGCAATGATTAAATAGCAACATTTCTATTTTTGCAGATGATACAAAGCTGAGTAAGGTCATTAGATCAGTGCAGGCTGAAATTGTTTTACAAGGGGATTTACAAAAATTGGAAGAATGTGCTGCTAAATTGAAAATAAGATTTAATACTAGAAAATGTAGTGTTCTAAATTTTAGAAGTAAAAAGAGGCAGGCAACCTATTATTTAAATGGGACTAGACTTAGCAAAAGAGTGGAGGAAAGTGATTTGGGTCGTAATTATACATTTACAAACTATACTATACTTACAAACAGTGAAACAGTTTTAGATGTGTCTGTAGGTGAGAACTTAGGATCCAGTGATCATCAAACTCTTTGGTTTAGTATTCATATGCAGAAACTGTCCACCCAGATTAAATAAACGTTTAAGACTTGAGGAAGGCTGATTTTTCATACATGGGAGAATACCTAAAAAACTATTATTACAGGAGTTAAAGAACAGTGAGAATTTTTGAAGGGTACCATTTTAGATGCAACCACACACTGTATTAGTTATGTCTGTAAAAGTAAAAGAAAGCGGAAACCAATATGGTTTTCCAAAGAAGTAGCACATGCTGTCAAAGACAAAAAAAGAAACAAACAGTCAGATGATGATATGCAGATATAGTGACTCAAACAAAAAAAGACCTACGCCTAGATTTAGAGTTTGGCGTTAGCCGTCAAAACCAGGCTCCTAATGCTGGTTTTGGGCTACCGCTGGTATTTAGAGTCAGTCAGGAAAGGGTCTAACGCTCACTTTGCAGCCGCGACTTTTCCATATGGCAGATCCCCCTACGCCATTTGAGTATCCTATCTTTTCAATGGGATCTTTCTAACGCTGGTATTTAGAGTCTTGGCTGAAGTGAGCGTTAGAAATCTAACGACAAAACTCCAGCCGCAGCAAAAAGCCAGGAGTTAAGAGCTTTTTGGGCTAACGCCGGTTCATAAACTCTTAACTACTGTGCTCTAAAGTACACTAACACCCATAAACTACCTATGTACCCCTAAACCGAGGTCCCCCCACATCGCCGCCACTCTATTAAATTTTTTTAACCCCTAATCTGCCGACCGCACACCACCGCCACCTACGTTATCCCTATGTACCCCTAATCTGCTGCCCCTAACACAACCGACCCCTATATTATATTTATTAACCCCTAATCTGCCGCCCCCAACGTTGCCTCCACCTACCTACAATTATTAACCCCTAATCTTCCGACTGGACCTCACCGCTACTCTAATAAATGTATTAACCCCTAAACCTAAGTCTAACCCTAACCCTAACACCCCCCTAAGTTAAATATAATTTAAATCTAACAAAATAAATTAACTCTTATTAAATAAATTATTCCTATTAAAGCTAAATACTTACCTGTAAAATAAATCCTAATATAGCTACAATATAAATTATAATTATATTGTAGCTATTTTAGGAATAATATTTATTTTACAGGCAACTTTGTATTTTTTATAACCAGGTAAAATAGCTATTAAATAGTTAAGAACTATTTAATAGTTACCTAGTTAAAATAATTACAAAATTACCTGGAAAATAAATCCTAACCTAAGTTACAATTAAACCTAACACTACACTATCAATAAATTAATTAAATAAAATACCTACAATTATCTACAATTAAACCTAACACTACACTATCAATAAATGAATTAAATACAATACCTACAAATAAATACAATTAAATAAACTAAATAAAGTACAAAAAATAAAAAAAGAACTGTTACAAAAATAAAAAAATATTTACAAACATTAGAAAAATATTACAACAATTTTAAGCTAATTACACCTACTCTAAGCCCCCTAATAAAATAACAAAGCCCCCCAAAATAAAAAAAATGCCCTACCCTATTCTAAAATAAAAATAGAAAAGCTCTTTTACCTTACCAGCCCTTAAAAGGGCCTTTTGCGGGGCATGCCCCAAAGAATTCTGCTATTTTGACTGGAAAAACCCACCACCCACATACCCATAATCTAACCCAAACCACCCTTAAATAAACCTAACACTAAGCCCCTGAAGATCTCCCTACCTTATCTTCACCACGCCGGGTATCACCGATCCGTCCAGAGGAGCCTACGAAGTCTTGATCCAAGCCCAAGCGGGGGCTGAAGACGTCCATCCTCCGGCTGAAGTCTTGATCCAAGCCCAAGCGGGGGCTGAAGACGTCCATCCTCCGGCTGAAGTCTTGATCAAAGCGGCGGCTGAAGAAGTCCATCATCGGGCAGAAGTCTTCATCCTATCCGGGCAGAAGAGGAGATCCGGACCGGTAGACATCTTCATCCAAGTGGCATCTTCTATCTTCTTCCATCCGACGACGAGCGGCTCCATCTTCAAGACCTCCGGCGCGGATCCATCCTCTTCTTCCGACGTCCTAACACAGAATGAAGGTTCCTTTAAGGGACGTCATCCAAGATGGCGTCCCTCGAATTCCGATTGGCTGATAGGATTCTATCAGCCAATCGGAATTAAGGTAGGAAAATTCTGATTGGCTGATGGAATCAGCCAATCAGATTCAAGTTCAATCCGATTGGCTGATCCAATCAGCCAATCAGATTGAGCTCGCATTCTATTGGCTGTTCCAATCAGCCAATAGAATGCGAGCTCAATCTGATTGGCTGATCCAATCAGCCAATCGGATTGAACTTGAATCTGATTGGCTAATTCAATCAGCCAATCAGATTTTTTCTACCTTAATTCCGATTGGCTGATAGAATCCTATCAGCCAATCGGAATTCGAGGGACGCCATCTTGGATGACGTCCCTTAAAGGAACCTTCATTCTGTGTTAGGACGTCGGAAGAAGAGGATGGATCCGCGCCGGAGGTCTTGAAGATGGAGCCGCTCGTCGTCGGATGGAAGAAGATAGAAGATGCCGCTTGGATGAAGATGTCTACCGGTCCAGATCTCCTCTTCTGCCCGGATAGGATGAAGACTTCTGCTCAATGATGGACTTCTTCAGCCGCCGCTTGGATCAAGACTTCAGCTGGAGGATGGACATCTTCAGCCCCTGCTTGGGCTTGGATCAAGACTTCAGCCGGAGGATGGACGTCTTCAGCCCCCGCTTGGGCTTGGATCAAGACATCGGAGCCTGGACTGATCGGTGATACCCGGCATGGTGAAGATAAGGTAGGAAGATCTTCAGGGGCTTAGTGTTAGATTTATTTAAGGGGGGTTTGGGTTAGATTAGGGGTATGTGGGTGGTGGGTTGTAATGTTAGGGGGGGGGTATTGTATGTTTTTTTTCCAGGCAAAAGAGCTGAATTCTTTGGGGCATGCCCCGCAAAAGGTCCTTTTAAGGGCTGGTAAGGTAAAATAGCTTTTCTATTTGTATTTTAGAATAGGGTAGGGCATTTTTTTCTTTTGGGGGGCTTTGTTATTTTATTAGGGTGCTTAGACTAGGTGTAATTAGCTTAAAATTGTTGTAATATTTTTCTAATGTGTGTAAATATTTTTTTATTTTTTGTAACTTAGTTCTTTTTTATTTTTTGTACTTTAGTTAGTTTATTTAATTGTATTTATTTGTAGGTATTGTATTTAATTAATTTATTGATAGTGTAGTGTTAGGTTTAATTGTAGATAATTGTAGGTATTTTATTTAATTAATTTATTGATAGTGTAGTGTTAGGTTTAATTGTAATTTAGGTTAGGATTTATTTTACAGGTAATTTTGTAATTATTTTAACTAGGTAGCTATTAAATAGTTATTAACTATTTAATAGCTATTGTACCTGGTTAAAATAAATACAAAGTTGCCTGTAAAATAAATATTAATCCTAAAATAGCTACAATATAATTATTATTTATATTGTAGCTATATTAGGGTTTATTTTACAGGTAAATATTTAGCTTTAAATAGGAATAATTTATTTGATAAGAGTTAATTTATTTCGTTAGATTTAAATTATATTTAATTTAGGGGGGTGTTAGGGTTAGGGTTAGACTTAGGTTTAGGGGTTAATACATTTATTAGAGTAGCGGCGAGGTCCGGTCGGCAGATTAGGGGTTAATAATTGTAGGTAGGTGGAGGCGACGTTGGGGGCGGCAGATTAGGGGTTAATAAATATAATATAGGGGTCGGCGGTGTTAGGGGCAGCAGATTAGGGGTACATAGGGATAATGTAGGTTGCAGCGGTGTACGGAGCGGCAGATTAAGGGTTAAAAAAATATGCAGGGGTCAGCGATAACGGGGGCAGCAGATTAGGGGTTAATAAGTGTAAGGTTAGGGATGTTTAGACTCGGGGTACATGTTAGGGTGTTAGGTGCAGACTTAGGAAGTGTTTCCCCATAGGAAACAATGGGGCTGCGTTAGGAGCTGAACGCTGCTTTTTTGCAGGTGTTAGGTTTTTTTTCAGCTCAAACTGCCCCATTGTTTCCTATGGGGGAATCGTGCACAAGCACATTTTTGAAGCTGGCAGCGTCCATAAGCACCGCTGGTATTGAGAGTTGCAGTGGCGGTAAATTATGCTCTACACTCCCTTTTTGGAGCCTAACGCAGCCCTTCTGTGAACTCTAAATACCAGCGGTATTTAAAAGGTGCGGGGAAAAAAAAGCCAACGTTAGCTACGCGGGTCGTTACCGACAAAACTCTAAATCTAGCCGCTAGTTAATTAGGAAGGTTTAAGCTCATGCGGAAGAGAAGATAGCACAGTCAGTAAAACATGAGGACAAAACATTCTTTAGATATATCAGTGAAAGAAAAAAAAATATGGTTGGAATTGTATAATTGAAAACAGTTGATTGCAGAATAATAGGAGATAAGCAAATTGCAGACTGTCTCAATAATTACTTCTGTTCTGTTTTCGCAAAAGATTGTGAAGATAGAATGTCTTCATTAAGTGGTGCTACAAAAAATGGAAACAAGCTTAACACTAATCTTTTTACAGAGGATGAGGTTTTGTTAGCATTATCAAAAATAAATGCTGAGAGTTCAGCCGTGAATAAAAGTCTGTATGTTATACAAAACAATATGCAAACCACAAAAACCGTGTTGTGTTAAAGCTAAAATTTTGCAATGTGGTTCTCAGCAATAAAAACAAAAGGCTGTTTTATTAGGCATGATGAGATTGCCTTTTGTTTTGATGACCGAGAAACGAGTTGCAAAATTGAATGTAAGAATGTAAAGAAATAGGAGTATACAGGTGAAACTCGCAAAATTAGAATATCGTGCAAAAGTTCATTTATTTCACTAATGCAACTTAAAAGGTGAAACTAATATATGAGATAGACTCATTACATGCAAAGCAAGATAGTTCAAGCTGTGATTTGTCATAATTGTGATGATTATGGCTTACAGCTCATGAAAACCCCAAATCCACAATCTCAGAAAATTAAAATATTAATGCAATCAACAAAACAAGGATTGCACATACCTGAAGAACAATATCGGACCTCTGAAAAGTATAAGCATGCATACTGTATGTACTCAGTACTTGGTTTTGACCCCTTTTGCAGCAATTACTGCCTCAATGCAGCGTGGCATAGAAGCTATCAGCCTGTGGCACTGCTGAGGTGTTATGGAAGACCAGGATGCTTCAATAGCGGCCTTCAGCTCTTCTGCATTGTTCGGTCTTATGTTTCTCATCTTTCTCTTGGCAATGCCCCATAGATTCTCTATGGGGTTCAGGTCAGGCAAATTTGCTGGCCAATCAAGCACAGTAATCCCACGGTCATTGAACCAGGTTTTGGTGCTTTTGGCAGTGTGGGCAGGTGCCAAGTCCTGCTGGAAAATGAAATCAGCATCCCCATAGAGCTCGGCCGTGGCAGGAAGCATGAAGTGCTCCAAAATCTACAGGTAGATGGCTGCATTGACCGTGGACTGAATGAAGAACAGTGGACCAACACTAGCAGATGACATGGCTCCCCAAATCAACACAGACTATGGAAACTTCACACTGGACTTCAAGCATCTTGCAGTGTGTGCCTCTCCATTCTTCCTCCATACTCTGGGTCCTTGGTTTCCAAATGAGATGCAAAATTTGCTCTCATCAGAAGAGAGGACTTTGGACCACTGAGCAACAGACCAGGTCTGTTTTTTTTTTAGCCCAGGTAAGATGCTTCTGACATTGTTTGTTGTTCAGGAGTGGCTTGACAAGAGGAATACAACATTTGAAGCCCATGTCCAGGATCCGTCTGTGTGTGGTGGCTCTTGTGAAAGTCCCCAACACTTTTGAATGGCCTTTTCCTGACAATCCTCTCCAGGCTGCGATCATCCCTGCTGCTTGTGCACCTTTTTCTTCCATACTTTTACCTTCCACATAACTTTCTATTAATGTGCTTTGATACAGCACTTTGGGAACATCCAACTTCTTTTGCAATTACCTTTTGAGGCTTTCCCTCCTTATGGAGGGTGTCAATGATGGTTTTCTGCACAAATGTCAGGTCAGCAGTCTTTCCCATGATTGTGATTCCTACTGAACCAGACTGAGAGACAATTTAAAGGCTCAGGAACCCTTTGCAGGTTATGGCTTAATTAGCTGATTAGAGTGGGACACTTTGAGCCTAGAATATTGCACCTTTTCACAATATTCTAATTTTCTGAGATTGTGGATTTGGGGTTTTCATGAGCTGTAAGCCATAATCATCATAATTATGACAAATCATGGCTTGAACTATCTTGCTTTGCATGTAATGAGTCTATCTCATATATTAGTTTCACCTTTTAAGTTGCATTAGTGAAATAAATGAACTTTTTGAATGATATTCTAATTTTTCGAGTTTCACCTGTATATACCCATAGAAAATCTATAATATAAAGGTGAGAGCTCCCTAAAAAGGGTATAAAAATAAGTAATTAGTACATATCTGAAAATGTACACTGCATAAATCCATAAATCCATTTGTAATGATTCCATAACACAATATGCAAAAGTCACATCCATTTAATCATTAGAGTGCAGAAGATCACACACTGTTCTCCATTGCATTAAGTTTAATATTTGTAGGAGGATATGTTGTCGACCCTATTGTCCTCCTTAAAGGGACATTCCAGCAAAAATTAGAATTCACACAGCTGCATTTCACTTTTTGAATAGAAGCACTTTTGCAATATAAATGAATTAGCAAAAAAGCTTCTAATAAAAGCTATAGCTATTTCAAAAGTATATTTAAGCATGCTCCGTGCAACAGCATTTTAAACACAGCACTTGCTAAGGTGCTTGTACCATCTGGTAATGACTCAATTTGTTAATTGCTGACATGATAAAAGCCCCACTTGGGATCTGAGCAGCTGCTGTATTTAAAATGCTGGTGCACTGATAATATCTATCTACGCTTCACGTAGCACATGCAGAGGAACATTCTTTGTCTAAATCAGTGATAACTTTTTCTAGAAGCATTTTCACAAATGTATTTATATTGCAAATATGTTTCTAGTTAAAGATGTATTCATCTATGCGCATTTCAATTTTGAGAAGTTTAAGAGTAGGACAATATAGTGGTTGTCATGCATTTGCATTTTAATGTTTCAATAATTCCCCCCTGTAAAAACTAGCAGCCAAGTGTGAACACCCATTTATTATTATGAGTAAAATGCAATATTACATCAAATTATAAAAAAGGTACAAGACAGGGGGTTTTACACAGAGGCACGTAGACCATGCATATTTATATTTGAAGAAAAAAAAAACAGTTTATAGGGTGATTTGGGAAATAGCCCTCATATTGGGATCTTCAAAAAAACCTCTTGCAAACAATATAGTCCTAGTGTATGCTGTGTGCCATTTTTTGTGTGCCATCTTGGCCAAGAAAACGTTTGTTTTAGGCAGTAAAGAAAGTACACATCACTTTCTAGTTTTAATTTAATTCTGTACTAAAAAACAAATCTATTTAAATTTGCTGACTGAACACAACTTGCAAGATTTTGCACATGGATAAAAGTTGTATTTCAACAAGCACTGGTGGTTAGATTCACCAGGAACTTTTTTCATAATTCACGTCTTGTTTGCTAACTGTAATTCATGTCTCAAAATCTGTGTGAAGTAATCATGCACAGTGTTTAATTTAGCTTTTGTAATAATGCAGTAGCGTATGTCTTTTTATTGGCATCATAACTTTCATTTTTAATTTAATCCCCAAAATAGATGCTTGCTGGAAGTATTTGTTATTTATGATTACATTTTCATTCTGAAATGTTTCTTTACCACCCAACAATATTCTTCTTTGTTTAATAATTTTGTATACCTAGTAATTACAATTACATTTTCCTAATGATTTTTTTTCTAATTTGGGTTTTGAAAATCAGACTACAAAGCAGAAACATTGGCACAGGAGCAGCATAGGACATATCAGAATGAAGGGTACCAAGAAGCAGTATTGCCAAGACCCCATTATCCTTATGTTTGCTGCTGCCCCTACAAATGCAGAAAATTGTCCTGCAGAACTCCTGAATAAAAGAGGAGACAGTTTTCTTTTCTGGATTTGCCAATGGACCCTGTCTTACCTAAAATACCAAGTGCACAATATAACTAATCAACACCCTATTTAAACTGGTAAGCAGCAGCAGTCCATGCTCAGTTGCTATACAGTGTTATAGAGTTTGTATAATTTGCTTTGATTTTATGGTATTTTGACCTTTTGGGTTTGGCCCTGGATGTTGAATCTCTGCACTGATCTTTTGTCTGTTTTACCTTATGCCTCCTGATTCTGTCTGCTTTTTTGGACTGTTTTGTCCTGATATTGGGGTCTCACCAAGTAATCAGTGGCTGGATTAGATATGCTACAATTTAAAATGAGTTCAGGGACTTTGAGCAAAAAAAACATGTCCTGTAGCTTTTGCTAGTGCAAGAACAAACTACAAAAGACAGGGGGCAAAGGTAACTAGGTTCAAAGGCTGTGAGACTTTCTGCAAGAAAAGGAGTAATGGTGCACATAAAAGTAGCATAAAAATGTGGTCCAAAAACCATGTGGAAGTTAACCCAAGGAAGAATAAATTAGGAGAACTGAATGCCCAATCTCAGTCAGCCTGTATTTACAAAGAGTGAGGCAGCATCTGCTGCTAGAATTTAATATTGCACAAGCAATCACTTGTACAGCCTTGCCCCATGCTCTTGTAACACAAATTAAATGAGAGCAGGACTTGTCAGTCATCCCAGACATATCAGTCTGGGTGTTTTAAGTTAACAAGCTCTGGAGGTTTGACCTTAACATGGTTTTACGGGCTCACTTGAGCGAGCATGTACTGCAAGGGCTATGGGGCCTCATCTGCAGCTTTATAGATAGAGCCCAGAGTCTACATTTGATTTTTTATTCAACTCCATTAGTGTACATATATACAAAATTCCTGCAGGGTTTTCAGAAAGTAATCCATTAAAAACATATGATGATCCAGAGATTGTAGGCTCTTCAAATAAATTTGTGGCTGAATAATGACCCTTATACCCGGCAAGAGGAAAATTTGACAACCATATTGCAATCCATCATTTTTTTTTGCTGCATGATTTTTGAGCTTTTCTATTTTATCTACCATGATCTCTTGAAATCTATTTTTTTCTTGTTTTGTGCATTTCCGGATCACATTAAATTATAACACCTTTGTACAAATGAAATATGGACATCAGAATCTTTATTTTTTTTTAACGGTTTTTATTGAGGTTGTAAGAAAAAGTAACATACAAATATCGTCAACATATAATAATTGCAGCGGGGCAGGAAAAACAATACAATCAAATGGAGACTGTTACATAGAACACAGGTTATGACTCCACAAACCATTTCAATTCTCTCAAAGAGGAGTATGGTGGTTAGGAAGGAAAAGTTAGGAGTCACAGCCATGAGACATAGAACTATGTCTCTTATTCTAATTTCCTGTATTAAGGGAAAGAAAGCTATGGTTTGGAATAAACAAGTAGAAATGAGAGTGCAGGTTATGCAGTAATATGATGTAAAAGGAGAAATTGGACTGAATAAAATGGAACATCATTTTAAATTATATCATGTGGCTAATGTTCCCCGCATTGACAAGGGGGGGTGCTCTTAAATCTTATGATGGAGATATGTGGGGAGTTAGCATGTTACCTGGTCACTCTTGGTCCAGAGTAGATAAGAGGGGGGGGGGGAATTCAGTGGGCAAAAGCCGCTTGAGATGGGGGGGGGGGTAGGAGGGACGGAGCTTTTTAGGATAAGACTGTAAAATTGTGTGGGAAGTGAGAGAAGGGAGTGAAATATGACTAAAGGAATGATTATTTCTAGGGATAAGGGACGATTGTTTCTTAATGCTAGGGTATCTGAGACACGCAAAATGTAAGATAACAAGCTTTAAAAGATATGGGATAACATCCAAGATCTTCCCAATATACATTGCATAAGAAAGTGTACAACATAAATTGTAATGATAGCTCTGAAGGGACTGAAAGGTCTGCTACTACATTTGAGGCAGCAGAATATCATGTAATCTGCATTAATACCATAAGAAACGTGTATGCAATGGTGCAATAGCAATATAGTGGAGGATAGAAAAACTCTGTTCGGGATAAAGCACAACAAACATACAAATGTATTCCAATACAGCAGAGTAGTCACATATTAGATCTAGTACAGGCCGCAGCAAGGTGAGTCAGAATTTCCTGAGTGAGGCCCTAGTATAAAACTATGTCCATGTTACAGGTTATTTAGTAAAGCTATAGGCTTAGTTTATTATAAGAATAGCCACCAAGTTGATATACAGTACGATAACGTGTAGCTTATATATAGGTAGGAGTAAACAAATAAACACAGTGTACTTATGTGATACCATCAGATATGTCTGTTTATAAGGGGTGGTAATTAATGTTAAATGGGAGGCCTCTTGGTGTATAAATAAACAGCTGTCTGCCTTGATGTATACTATGAGTAACAAGAGGAAATATAAAGAGCTATAACATTCTGCAATAAACAGTTATGAGAGAGCTGTGTAACTAGCGCACGTGTGGCAAAAGGATAATATGAGAAAAACTTTCTTAGTGTGGGCCTAGAGCAGAGGATGACATAAATGCACATATGTATAAATGTAGGATCCTAACAACTTATCAATAGGCAGGGTCTGGAGGAGAGAGATTAAACCACTTATTTGGTGGATCTACAAAAGTAGTTAAGTGCATATTCTGAGGTAGCTGAAGATAATACACCCCCTCTCAAACAAATACAGAAAGGGAAAGTGGTAAATACCAGCAGCCCCTCTAAATTAAACTATGAAAATAAACCACACGGCAGTAGTGATTCACATCTTAATAAGAAGAACTCTACAAGAGATTATATGAGTGCTCAAAATACTAACAGTAGTATACACACAGAACTATTATTAAAATAAAATAAAAGGTGATCTCTATAGGGGGAGATGGAAAGTAGTCAATATCAAGTAGAATAGGGCATTAAACCACTTCAACCACTGGTATGCAGAAACAGGCATGAGATAGTTTGCAACTGGCATAACAGGAACAATGTCCAGGACATCGGAAAAGAGACTGCCATTGGGGATATGCTCTGAAAAGTGTCTGGACTATCCAGCACAGGTAAGTATATGCGCTCTGAGCCACTACTGACCATGCTTGCACAAGTATCTTTAGAAGTTCAGGATCACCGGTCTTTGCTGAATCGTTGTATGGATCTTCCTGTAGCATCAGGTGGCCGGCCGCATCCACTCACGCCAGTAGCTGTATCTCCCCAGCTGTGCCAACAAGCCTGGCTTCATCAATCGTGGTTGGATCACCATTAGTCTCAAGACTCTGACAGGTTCGATCATCTTCCTGCAGCTGCATGGATAAGTCCTCCTGTGCTAGCTCACTTCTCCAGATATTCTCCGCTATGTTGTATATGGGGTATGAATTACTGCGCTGCAAATCCTTGTTTAACCTGTCAGCCATTTTAAATTCTGTGTCTTCGCTCTCAGTGGTTCGCCCCTGAACTATAGATATGAGGCAAGCGAAAGAATCATCTACCTGTTTAGTCAGGGCTACCAGAAGGGTCTGAATCTTTGTGTATGAGGTCTCGTCCATGTTGAAATTATTTCCGCCAGCTAGAAGAGGCAGTTAAGTTGTCCTGCAGTTTGATCTCTCTTTGAGTAGCTTTGTCTCAGTTGTCAGGAGCGAAGATAGATAAGGAGGGGATTCAAAGGCCCCGGTCATTGAAGCAGCTCTCAGTGCTGTCTTTAGTCTATAAGTGAGGTAAGGTAGCTTTGCTTAGAGTTTCTACTTTAAGAGAGCAAAAAGTAAAGGGAGATGGGTGCTGCTTCCCTCTGTCAGGGCCTCTTCATAAAGGAGTATTGTTGATCATACTCTACACATATACCCGAGTATATCATCTTTATGGATGTGAGAAAGAGTATTACTGTTTTTTTACACAGAAATTGCAATATAATTAGGTAAATTATGGGTATAAGTGAGAGCCTCAGGGAAACACATCTGATCACTTCGGTAGTTAGCTCCGCCCCCCCCCCCCGAATCTTTATTTATAATTTAAATTAAATGTATTTTGTTTAGAAAAGGTGAATAATATACACATAATTATAGGAAATTATCAAATTCATATATTGATATTACTAGATAATCCTTCTTCTAGCTGTTCTTGCATAGATCATACAAATTTCAGAGTTTGTTTTTGCCACATACGTCACTAATAAAACAAGCTATTGTGCATCCTCATACAACTACATACCCTATACTTTGATGAGTTCCACATCCACAAAGTTAACCCTTTACTGTGTAACAGCTCATATTTCTTTCCCCAACTCAGGAAATGTACGGCTCTATATATTTCAAATATATAATTAAATATATATATATATATATATATATATATATATATATATATATATTTATATATATATATATATATATATATACATACATATATATGACACAGTATATGTATATACTGGGCTAGAAATGCCCTTCAGTCTAAATTCTCCACCTAAGGGTCTGTGCAGCTCCACCAGCATTGACTGAATCATCCAACAATCCATTAATGAAATCTAGAACAGAAAACAAGGAGAGGTTGGGGAGGGCCCCAGACAGAGGAGAAGAGAAGAAAACCACTATGGTGTAGTGTGGATGAGATACAATTGTGAGATTAAAATCCTCCATTACATTACACTTACCCCATAAGCGGATTCTGTGGCCAAACACAGTATGCAAGCAAGAGCTGTGAGATATTGTATATCTAATGTGTATATCTCACCCAGAGCTCTGTGGTGCATAGGTAACAATGTATTTAGACTACTTATATGGGAAGGCAAGCAGGGATACATGCCTAGATGGGCTTGTTGGCTATTCAATAATTTTTATGGTTCTTTTTTTTTTCAGTTTAATGATTTTTATTGGGTTTAGAAATGTCACATCAATAAAACATACAATACAGGTTATCATGTTACAATGCAAATATAGATTACAAGTGTATTGTTAATTAACCCAGACCTTTTTTTTCTTTTTTTTTTGCGTTTGGTTTAGGGCAAGTTCAACAATAAAAGAAATAACATGTCAGGGGGATATAGACTAGTAAAAAATTGTTAGGCTAGGGAAAAAGGAGAAGAAGAGGGAGGGGAAAGGGGGAAACAGAATGAGAAGTAGGAAAGAAAAAACATCCCATACTTCATATCACATTATAATAACGTAATTCCCAGGTATATCCATATATATCTTGACCTGGTGAGATAACTAGTGTAGTAAAACATAGTAAAACAGTTGATAAGTGAAATCATTCAGCTACTGTCTGGCAAGTACTCCAGTTATGTTACACATTGTCGTATAGCCTTTGTTCCCACAAAAAGAGTGTCATTTCTCAGTCGCGTTTGCCTATGTAATAATAATGCATTTTTTCAGCCGACATCTGACTTCCTGTGGGTGGAGCGTTGAGGAAGGTGTGCACGCTCCTGCTCCCTTGATGGTGGAGCACTTACCAGCGTATACCCAGCCACAGAGCCCTATTGCTGGGGGAAAAAGAAGTACCCTGCCTGGGGAAATTGCAGTGGCAGTAGGAAGTCTACATATTCCTTTTTAGGCTGTCTGGACACAGCCGCAAGAACACAGAGGAGGGGGCGGCAAGGAGTGTGAAGGGCAGCGTTAACGTCCGATGGCTGCCGGCCGCCACCATAGCTACAGATAGACAAGTTCATACAAAAAGAATAAACTGAACGGAGTTGCAAAGAAGTGTACCTGCCCCGGGAGAGAGATGCCCCTTGTGCGATAAGGACTACCGCCCATCACGATTAAGAGCTGAAGACTAGTCGTGAGACTAACTGGGAGAGAGCTGTGAAGGAGCCCAGGAAGAGAGAAGCTAGCCCCCATAAGCAAGCTATAAGTGGCTGACAAAGGAAAAAACGGAGAGAAATAACACTTACCGGTGTAGAGCAAGCAACGGTCCGTTGAAGGCTGCAGAGCTTGGAGCTACCTTACCCCCGCGTAAGTCGGCGAAGGCAGGTGACGTCATCTCTACAGGCCGGGTAGTGTGTGGGGAAGTGGCGTCCGACTCTCTGGAATACGGTGGCCCCAAGTACAGCACACACACAGAGACCCGGTTGGAGCGAGAGCCGCCCGAGAAGAAATGCAAGTCCAGCATATCCCGTGAAGAGGAGCGGAGGTAAGTAAGTAATAAGGGGAAACCTGTTGAACTGTTTTCAATATTCACAGTGAAGTATAGTAAAAGAGGGCCTGATCTATTTAAACGCAGGGGGTGCCTCATATTAACCCGGAAAATTGGCTACAAAACCTACCACTTGGCCGAGACTGAACAGTAGGGGTGAAATGAGAGTATAAAAGTTAATATACATTTAATGACTGTTGTTAAAAAGACAAGTTGGATAACAGATGGGATCCTAAATCTAATAATGGATTAACACATAGATATCAACGCTTGTAAGAGCAGGCAGAATAAGGAGCAGGTTGCATTATAAGATAATTGAAAGGCTCTGTCTGTTAAAACATCTATCTGAAATAAAGACTGTAAGGAGATTTATGTCCTGCTATACATTTACCTGACTTGGAAGGACTGGTAAAGGGGATGATAGTCGTTGGAATACGACAAAACAGAGGCCCAGCACAGAATTGCTTGTTTTTTTCTTTCAGTGGTCAAGCAGGCTGAAGCAGTCAGATGATAAACTCTCTGTAAAAAGGCACTAATTGGCTTCAGACCATAAACTTCTATATATTGTCAAGAATTCTATTGTTTGCCTTTCCCTTTTTTCTTTTTTTTTCTTCCTTCCTTTTTTCTCTTCTTTTCTTTTTTCTTCTCTTTCTTTTTCTTTTGTTTTTCTTTTCTTGGTTGTTTATCATGGCCTGTGTATATGCTTTCCCTTACTCAAATATGCACGGTTTTTAAGGTGTAAAACAAATAAGAGCACGTTATATATACTAACAGCCTAATATAGAAAGATAAATACTCGGCTGCTTATGTCAACAAGTACAGGTATATACAGTTAAATAATATAGATTATTTGATCAATACACGTCAAAAGGGTAATACAGCATAAGGTACTGGTATTAGAATAAGAGAATCTGATTACAGGCCTACTTTCTTAATTTACCTAGTCCATAAACAGACTTATACACCTGCACAGTTTTCTTTAATGTATTATATGTAACACTGAGCACTGGTAAATCTAAAGGGTAAGGGGCTAAGAGGGCGAAAAAGGGGGAATAGGGCATATGAGGTAGGGAATAGAGATTTTGGCACACACACAGCACAGACAGAGCTGGCTGCAAAGTTACAAAGGTGTATGACTGCATGAATTGAACAAAACTATATAAAATAGGGCCTGGTTTTATTCTGTAGTAAGATATCCGAATAGGCCCATATAGGTTATAGACATTCAGAGGTGTAAAAGTTTGAAGACACGTGCACAAACTAGGGAGGCCTAGAAACCAGAGTATAGAGTGTATTCACTTTAAAAAGGAATCCACCCCCTTAAACTTCAATGGATAAATATATGATAGGTGCAAAAAATAAATCTCCCGCCATGCCCCCAAAGAGAAGACAGAAAACAGGTCAAGATACATGGACTGAGAGCAGTCTTGAAAGCTCCTGTATAAATCAAGATACACAGATGACAATAAATCAGTTAGCTGAACTTTTACTTCCTCAATTTGAATTAAAAAGGAGATTACAGATTTATCTCAGGAAATAAGACTGTTCTCAGTTAGAATCTCAGAAATGGAGGCTAGGGTCTCAGAAGCGGAAGACAAGCTAAACACCCAAGACATAAGTATAGGGGAGAATACAGATAAATTAAGGCACTTTTATTGAAAGTGGAAGATTTAGAGGATAGATCCCGCCGGAACAATGTCCGGGTAGTGGGACTCCCAGAGAGTAAAGAGTTTGAGGATCTTCTGAAATTTGCTGCTAGCACACTTCCTAAGATATTAGGGATCCAGACAGACAAAGTTACACTCCAGGTAGAACGGGCCCATAGGGTTTGAAGTGTCAGGACCTCTACAGAAGGGAATACACGTCCTAGGATGGTTATAATCAAGTACTTGAATTTCCAAGACAAGATCAACATTATGCAGCATTACAGGAAATTACAAGTATTAACAATTGAGGGGAAAAAAATTCTGTTGTTTCAGGACTTCTCCTCTGAAACAGCTGCTAAGAGGAGGGTAATGGCACCATTTTGTTCAGGGCTAATTAAGGCTGGTTTAAGAGCAGTTTCCATTCAATAAGTATGTATTATATAATGATAATGTATCAGAATTTTAGAATGTTAAGTGAAATAAAAAGTTTTAGAGAGGGGGGGAGAGCGGCTTGCCCTTGTTTTTTTTTTTTCTCTTCTCTTTTTTTTTTTTTTTTCACTCCCTTTTTCCATTCCCCATTTTTCCTCTGCTGGCTTGCTGGGTTAAAGGAATAAAATGGCAGAACCCTTAAAAGTAGTTTCGTGGAACGTGGGTGGAATAACTTCCCCCATAAAACGAAAAAATGTTCTGAGATTGTTGAAAAGAGAGTCCCCGGATATCACTTTCCTTCAAGAACTGCATTTAAAGGGCCATGAAATAGAAAAATTGAAAGTGAATTGGGTGGCAGAAATAGTAGCAACACCTTGCAGTAAGCGTAAGCGGGGGGTGGCCATTATGATAAATAGAAAGCTTAATTACAAGATTTTGAAACAAGAATGTGATCACTTGGGCAGGTTTATAGTTCTTCAGATACAGATAGAGGGGGTAAGCTGGGTCTTCTGCAATATATACGCCCCCAATAAACTTGATAAAGACTTCTGGCAAAAAATACAACAAAAACTTTTACCATATTTAGAGCAGAACTTGGTTATAGCCGGGGATATGAATCTTACCTTGTATCCAGAGATGGATAGGTCTAAAACTAGATGCAGTCAATCGAATAAAAGGGAGGCTAAATTTTTCAGAAATTATATTAAGACATTAAAATTGACGGATATCTGGCGGTGCCAACATCCGGATGATCGGGTATATACGTGTGAGTCTAAGACATATAGGTGCTTTTCACGCATTGACCTATTCCTGATAAATCAGCAAGTAGCTAGGCTGGAGACTGAAACTCAGATAGCGGATATTTTGATATCAGATCACGTCATTATTAGCCTGCGGGTCTGGCCGGGAAAAAAAATAAGAAGTCCTGGAAATACGTTCAGTTTCCCATCATACAGGGAGTGCATAATTATTAGGCAAGTTGTATTTTTGAGGATTAATTTTATTATTGAACAACAACCATGTTCTCAATGAACCCAAAAAACTCATTAATATCAAAGCTGAATAGTTTTGGAAGTAGTTTTTAGTTTGTTTTTAGTTATAGCTATTTTTGGGGGATATCTGTGTGTGCAGGTGACTATTACTGTGCATAATTATTAGGCAACTTAACAAAAAACAAATATATACCCATTTCAATTATTTATTTTTACCAGTGAAACCAATATAACATCTCAACATTCACAAATATACATTTCTGACATTCAAAAACAAAACAAAAACAAATCAGTGACCAATATAGCCACCTTTCTTTGCAAGGACACTCAAAAGCCTGCCATCCATGGATTCTGTCAGTGTTTTGATCTGTTCACCATCAACATTGCATGCAGCAGCAACCACAGCCTCCCAGACTCTGTTCAGAGAGGTGTACTGTTTTCCCTCCTTGTAAATCTCACATTTGATGATGGACCACAGGTTCTCAATGGGGTTCAGATCAGGTGAACAAGGAGGCCATGTCATTAGATTTTCTTCTTTTATACCCTTTCTTGCCAGCCATGCTGTGGAGTACTTGGACGCGTGTGATGGAGCATTGTCCTGCATGAAAATCATGTTTTTCTTGAAGGATGCAGACTTCTTCCTGTACCACTGCTTGAAGAAGGTGTCTTCCAGAAACTGGCAGTAGGACTGGGAGTTGAGCTTGACTCCATCCTCAACCCGAAAAGGCCCCACAAGCTCATCTTTGATGATACCAGCCCAAACCAGTACTCCACCTCCACCTTGCTGGCGTCTGAGTCAGACTGGAGCTCTCTGCCCTTTACCAATCCAGCCATGGGCCCATCCATCTGGCCCATCAAGACTCACTCTCATTTCATCAGTCCATAAAACCTTAGAAAAATCAGTCTTGAGATATTTCTTGGCCCAGTCTTGATGTTTCAGCTTGTGTGTCTTGTTCAGTGGTGGTCGTCTTTCAGCCTTTCTTACCTTGGCCATGTCTCTGAGTATTGCACACCTTGTGCTTTTGGGCACTCCAGTGATGTGGCAGCTCTGAAATATGGCCAAACTGGTGGCAAGTGGCATCTTGGCAGCTGCACGCTTGACTTTTCTCAGTTCATGGGCAGTTATTTTGTGCCTTGGTTTTTCCACACGCTTCTTGCGACCCTGTTGACTATTTTGAATGAAACGCTTGATTGTTCGATGATCACGCTTCAGAAGCTTTGCAATTTTAAGAGTGCTGCATCCCTCTGCAAGATATCTCACTATTTTTGACTTTTCTGAGCCTGTCAAGTCCTTCTTTTGACCCATTTTGCCAAAGGAAAGGAAGTTGCCTAATAATTATGCACACCTGATATAGGGTGTTGATGTCATTAGACCACACCCCTTCTCATTACAGAGATGCACATCACCTAATATGCTTAATTGGTAGTAGGCTTTCGAGCCTATACAGCTTGGAGTAAGACAACATGCATAAAGAGGATGATGTGGTCAAAATACTAATTTGCCTAATAATTCTGCACTCCCTGTACATGAGTCAAAATGTACAGTTTACGAATTGGCTGAAAGTAAAATGGCAGGAGTATGGGGATCAGAATATTGAATATCAAGACAAACCAGAAATTTTCTGGGAAGCAGGGAAAGCAGTTATGCGAGGAGAAATTAAGGCATACATGGTGAAGCTAACGCGCAGATTTAAAGCAAAGGAGCTACAGTTGGCAAATCAGCTTAGAAACGCATATAATAGATTTCTTCAATCCCAGAATCAAGTAAACTGGAGCAAATATATTGCCTCTAAAACTGAATGAGAGGATTTTCTCAGAGAGAAATGGGCTGGGGAAGATTTTAAGGTGAGGGTCAAGTATCAAGGGTATCAGGGGATCTCAGCTAAATATTTAGTAAAAATAGTAAAGTTTCGACAAAAGAAAAATATTATATCAGCAATTAAGGATGGGAACAAGTTAATAACACAACCCTTAGATATTCGGGATGCTTTTTTTAAATACTTTCATAATATTATACCAGTGGCGGAATAAATGAAAGTGCAAAGGCACAATTCTGGGAAAAAATTAAATTACCTAGTATTTCGTCGGAGGATCTCAACCAAATCAACGCGTCAATAACAGAGTTAGAAATAGTCAAGGTAATACAAAGGATAAAAACAGGAAAAGCACCTGGCATAGACGGCCTCCCGATTGAATTTTATAGAATATTATCAGAAACAGTGGGCACCACATTAAAGAACTTATATAACGACTACTTTCTAAGACAAGCTTTAAAATCCCCCTACTTTTCGGATTCTATCGTTACTCTTATACATAAGAAAGGGAAAAATTCAGATGAGTTATCATCATACCGCCCAATCTCCCTGTTAAACCAGGACTATAAAATTTTTATGGCAATTATAGCCGATAGGCTAAAAAGTGTCGTGGGTAAGCTGATTCACATGGATCAGGCAGGCTTTATTCCGGATAGGAACTCGGTCCGTAATATGAGAAGAGTCCTAACAGTGGTGGACCACTTTCGCCAGATCTGCCAGCCGGGCAGTAAGGATTACCACAATTCTGTAAAAAAAGATCTTGCTTTAATCACTATAGATGGTGAAAAAGCTTTTGATTTCATTGAGTGGAACCATCTTATAACTTCTCTTGAAAAATTCGGTTTCTCTGGTCGGGTGGTAGATCTGGTGAGAGTGGTCTATAACAAGCCTAGATCACAGCTTCTAGTGAACGGGGAGTTAACGCAACATATTATCCTAGAAAAAGGAACACGTCAGGGCTGTCCGTTATCCCCGCTCCTATTTGACCTGGCTTTGGAACCCTTGGCAGTTTACATCCGGCAAACAATACAACCAGTTAAGATAGGTAAGGAAACGTTACTCATATCATTGTATGCAGACGATATACTCTTGTTTTTGCAAGATACTGTAAAGTCTATCCCATGTGTCCTCCAAATTATTACAGATTTTAGTACCTTTTCAGGTTACAAAATTAATCCCAAAAAATCGGAGCTATTATGGGTAAACAAAACAAGGCAAAGTTTGAACCACATCTTTAGAGAAGTTATGGCCATCAATTATCTAGGGATTAAGATCACTAGGAATCCCAGTGAATGGTACCGACTAAATTATTCCAAATTTTTTGACAAGATTCAAGACGATTTGAACAAATGGAATCTATATTTTCTGTCAATATCGGCCAGATGTATGATAATCAAAACAATTATATTCCTGAAAATTTTATTTCTGTTGCAGAACCTTCCCCTTTTTATCACAAGAAAAGATATAAAAAGATATAATAAAGCTTGTACCTCTTTTATTTGGGGGAAAAAGAGACCAAGAATATCCTTAGATAAAATGGGTAATTCAAAACAATACGCAGGGTTTGCTCTCCCTAATATTAAGCATTATAATTTAATAGCCCTGGTAAAATTCGGATTAGACTGGCTTTCAAAATCAGATTATGTAACATATTACAATTTAGACGCAGAATTGATTAGACCTTTTAACCCACAAGCTATATTACACTGCCCATAAAGGAAGCTACCTCAGAATATAGCTGTAATGCTAACATTCGCCAATATCATTAAAGGCTGGCAGTCATACTGTCTCTTAGTGGGACAGGAATTTCGTGTGTCCCCGTACCTACCGATTATTGGGTGCGTTAATTTCCCATCAGGTTACAACTATGGACTATTTTCTGAATGGAGGGAAAAGGGTCTGTGTTATTTTGCGCAGCTGAAAAGCGATAGGGGCGGTCAGACCTGTACTTTCCAGAGATTAGCTGAGCAATATCATCTGCCAACTAATAATTTTTTTGCTTACTTGCAGGTACGTCACTATATTGAAAAAGTTAATAGGGAAGTGACAGCCGAGTGGGGATTGGCCCAAATAGCTGCAGGCTTTAAACTTTATCAAGCAGGGAAACGTTCAATTTCCTGGTGGTACCAAAAAATTTTAAATATGAAAGGGCCGATATACATTAATCAAGCTAAAGACAAATTTAACAAATATTTTGGTATGTTACAACCTGAGGCGATACTAGAGAGTATCAAATTAGCAGCTGAGGCGACCTCATGTATTAGCTGGAGGGAGTCTCAATGCAAAATAATAAATAATTATTATTTGACCCCAGCAAGAATGGCCAAGTGGACCGAGACAAATGTAGGGAACTGTTTTAGATGCACAAAGGCAGGAGCAGATTAGGCAATATTGGGCAAAGGTTCAGTACTGGTTGAATTGTCATCTACAAACTAAAGTTGAGTTACAGGCAGAGCACATATTTTTTTTTAAAAACTCAGCTAACGTGGGTGACAGAATGCTGGTTAACATAGTGATATTGGTATCACGTAGCCTGCTGTTTAAAAAATGGAGACAAAGAGAAGCTCCCTGTTTTAGGGAAGTTAGCAATATTATTAAAACCCAGATGCTCGTGGAAAGGCAGAATCTTAAGAGTGATTTAGAAAAACAGTATAACAGTTATTTTAAAAAATGGAGAAGTCTGATTAGTTCCTGGGCCCCAGAGCAGCAGGTCCGTTTTTTGGAGCCTTTTCAGAATGCAGTTCCATTTTTAAATTTGATTATATCTGGGGTAATGCCTAGGTTTTGGCTAAAGGAAAGGATTAATTGATAGAGGCTTATTTAAGAAAAGACAAGAGGCTTGTCCCCCTCTTTTCCTCTTTTTTTTTTTTTTTCTTTCTTCACTTCTCCCCCCCCCCCCCCCCATTTCTGCTTTCTGGTATGTTTATTTGGATGCTGAGGTTTCCGGCCATATAATTTTGCATAAAGCAAAACCTAAATTAATGTCTTTTTGTTCGTTTTTTTTTTTTTTTTGTACTAATTAACTAAGAAGCGTTTCTTTTTTTTTTAGTTCTGTTTTCTTTTTGGAATAAATGTTTCAGAAGTTATCTATATGCTTAGAATATAATTGGGTCAAGCTAGGATAAGGGAGGTTAAGACCTAATGGTATGTTTTATTTTCTTTGTATATATATGGATCTTTTGGTTACAGAAACGAATCTGTACATGTGATATATGTTTATATTGTGAGGTATATTTTTTTTCTTTCTGTATTTGTATATTTTGTATCTTCGATCCATGTTGTAACTTGATTTTAACCTCAATAAAAAGAAATTAAAAAAAAAAATAATAATGCATTTTTTCAAGAGTAAGAATATGCTCTACCTCTGAAACCCATTGTGCAAAAGTGGGGATCTTTTGAGTCTTTCACAGTCTTGGGATTAACCTTTGTGCACAAGCCAACATTATCTAAAATATTTTTTTATGGTATACACAATGAAGGGGCGGGGTATGATTAAGGAGGATGATACAAGGATTGAGAGCTATACTCGTACCCAAGATTCGGTTAATACTCTGCTCTAGTCGTGACCAGAAGCCGGTAATGTGCGGACAGGTCCACCAAATGTGGGTCATAGTCCCTATGTCGCAAAATCTTCTCCAGCAGCTCGAAAAGGCGGTCGGATAGATATGTTGGAGACAATGAGGTGTTAGGTACCAGCGGGCTAATATTTTATAATTCAGTTCGGACATGATCAATGAAGTAGAGGCAGAGTGAGTTGCTCTAAAGCAATGTTTCCAGTCAGCATCACTAAGGTTGTCTAGAAATTCTGCGTTCCATTTTGGCAAATATGCAGGTCGCTGCACAGGAAAAGATCCTCTGAGAATTTTATATACTAAAGAGAGATGAGCTCTCTTAATGTTAGGGTTAATGCATATCTGCTCAAATGCCGTTAGTGGTCTCAGAATGTTTTGTTTGTGTGTACTATTGTTAATCGCATGTCTGATCTGCAGATACAAGTACCAATTGTGAAATGGAGAACCCAGTTCATCATTTAGTGATACTCTGTCTTTGACCTTCCCTGACTCCAATAGTAAATAAATGGGAAGGTTCTGCAGATGTTCCATGACATTGATGTGAGTAAATGTGGTATGCTGTAAGAAAATTTATTTATTTAGCAACGGGGTTAAAGGGGAAACTTGAGTGGACACTCCCTTTATATGTGTGATTACATAGTCCCAGACGCCGAAAGTCGCTTTAATATATCTGTCCTGGTATGTTAGTGTTGGCCTATTGACTTTAGGGAGCCAGGCAATATCTCTCATATATTTAACCTCCAACAGAGAGCTTTCAATGTGGACCAACAGAGTAGAGGGGTGTGTATGGTTCCAAGAAATCACTCTGGCTAAATTTACAGCCCTATAGTAGTTCTTGAGGTTTGGAAAATTAACTCCCCCATCCTTTTTGCTTAGATAAATAGTGTCTTGAGATACTCTAGGCTTTTTATAAGACCAAATAAAAGAGTTAAGCATTTTCTGTTGTAAACAGAGGTATGAGTCGGACAGGGCCACCGGTAATGTCTGGAAAATATATAAATACTTTGGAACTATCATCATTTTGATAGTATTTATTCTTCCCATCTAGGACAAGTGGCCCTGCTTATGCCAGGCCTCTAGTAGATTCTTTACTTTATTTTGGAGAGACATATAGTTATCTTGACACAGATCTTGGACATTTTTGGGAATTATCAGTCCTAGATATTTAATCTTGTCAGTAACACTGAATTCGGTGTTGCACATTATAAATTCTACATCTTGTGGAGGCGTGTTTATTAGCATTATCCCCGATTTCCCCATATTAATGGAGAAGTTAGACACTTGTATGTAAGCTTTTAATGTCTGTATCAAAACAGGGAGGGTAGTAGAAGGAGATTGGAGGGTGAGGATCACATCGTCCGCAAACAACAGGCATTTTTCTGTGATATTTTTGTACTGTATACTGAGGATATTCACATTATTTCTAATCTTTATGGCCAAGCTTTTAACTGTAATGGCAAATAATAATGGTGACAGTGGACACCCTTGGCACATGCCATTCGTTATAGAGAAATTTTGTGAAACAATGCCATTTATTCGGACTCTAGCTCTAGGACCTAGATATAGTGTTTGGATTCTTGAGAGGAATGTATTTGAAAAGCCAAATTTTGACAGAGCCCCCCACATGAAATGCCAGTTGACTCTGTTGAAGGCCTTTTCTGCGTAAGTGGATAAGAGGGTAAGAGGAGTCTTTTTATCATGAGTGATCTGCAAGGAATGTAAAACTCTAATTGTATTGTCCTTTTCTTCCCTCCCTCTGACAAATACCATCTGATTTGGGTGTATAATGTTTGACAAGATGGTATTCATACATTTCGCAAGTATTTTGGCATAAATCTTTATGTCAATGTTTATGAGTGAGATAGGCCTGTAATTTCCTAACTGGGTACTTGGTCTATCTGATTTCAGAATAACCGTAATGAGGGCTTCCAGCAGGAGTTGGGAGAAAGCATTGCCTTTATCGATAGAAGAAAATATCGTGTATAATGATGGGCACAGTTGGAACTGAAGAAGCTGGTAGAATTTTGCCGTTAAACCATACGGTCCAGGGGATTTGCCATTCAGGAGTGTTTTTATTGTATTTTTAATTTCTTGGAGAGTTATAGGGGAGTCTACTGAATGTCTGTCCTCATCTGTGATCGTCGGATTGTCTAATGTAGCCAGGTATTTCTCAATATTGCTTATGTTGTCGTGCGACACGTTTGGGTTAAGATTATAGAGTTTAAAATAATAGGAGACAAAGGCATCCGTAATGTCCTCGTTTTTACTGACAGATCTGCCGACGGGTGCACAATGGACCTAATGAATGTAGTGTACCTCTGTTTCTTAAGGGATCTAGCCAGCAGATGACCTGCTTTGTTACTTTTGACAAAGAATTTTGCGTTGGTAGCGAGAGCTCTCAAGGGTGCATTTTGTATTAAGAATGTATTGAGATTGTCTCTTGCTATGGATAGATTCATTAGTTTTTGTGTGGAGGTCGGGTCTGCTTTATGAAGAGTTTCTTCTGTTTTAAGGCTATTGATTAGAGAGGCAAACTGGGCCAATTTAAGCTTCTGTTGTTTAGCAGTGTGGTTAATTAGGAATCCGCGAATATAGCATTTATATGCCTCCCAGTTGTTTGTGGCGGATGTGTCCTCAGGTTTATTAATAAGAAAATATTCATCATTTGGTTCGATTATCTCCTCCAGTGTTTCCTGGTTTTTTAAAATGGAGTCATTAAGTCTCCAATTCAGTGTGTTTCGTGTTCTGGAAGACCAATTGAAGTTAGTAAGAACCATACTATGGTCAGACCAGGAAGTATGTGATATTTTAGAGTGAATTAAGTTAGTTAGAAATGCCTGGTTACATAATATATAATCCAACCGGGAATATGAGTGTTGAGGATGGGAGAAGAAAGTGTAGTCTTTTTGGTTGGTATGGACTAAGTATCAAACAGGGAGATAGACTGTAGAATTGCACAATTGGCCTTCAGCAGGTTGTTTCGGAGATATGATTTCCCAGAGGAAGTATCTAAAGTGGGGATCATGGGATAGTTAAAATCACCTCCCAGTATAACTGGACATTTAGAGATGTCTAACAGTATGTTAGTTACAGATCTGAAGAAAAAGGGCATGGGCCTATTTGGGGAGTATATGTTTGCCAGGGTAACCGGGTTGCCATAGCAAAGTCCTACTAAGATCAGGATTCTACCCTCTCTGTCCAAGTATTTCTGTAGGAGTTTGAATGGGGTGTTAAGTTTAAAGGATATGCAGACTCCATTCTTCCTATCTGGGCCTGAACTAAGGAAGTGCTGGTCATAATATTTTGTAGCTAACTTGGGTTCACTACGTCTCCTAAAATTAGTTTCTTGCGTCATAACAACATCAATGTTCTTTTTATAACAGTCATAGTAGGCTATTGAGCGTTTCTCAGCTGAAATAAAGCCTTTCACATTTGGCTCACTATTGTCAGGGTGCTCATTTAGGTCTCAGAAGACATGGAGTCAGGTCGTGAGAAGTTTATTGCTCTGATAGAGTATAAATATGGACAGGTAGACAGAGAACCGACAATATAGGTATAAAAGAAAGGGTGGTATGTAAAGAGCATAAAGGAGAGGGGCAAAAGAGGAAAAGAAGAGGAAAAAATGTGATCCAATGTTCAGTATATGCAAAGTCGTTGCAGTCGAACCCTCACAACTATGCAAGGAAAAAAGAATAGAAATTACAAAACAAGGAGCTATTTAACAAACTGGGTGCCTCTAGAGATTATAGTATCATTCAGCTATGGGCAAAACAAGAACATAGACATAAGCATTAAAGTGCAGATTTGTACAAGGATCTATCATAAATTTCTGCGCTAAGGGTCTCTGTCAAAACTGTCAGCTAAGGTAATTTAGGGCCTGAACCCACAGTACCGACAGACAACAGAAAATGGTAATATTAAACATGCCCATTGATACTTAACTATGTTCATTTGTTTAATGCTATCCTGAATCAGACATTGATGGACCGTAGGCAGTGAAATGATGTACCAACAAGGTGAATACTGTAAGATGAGATAACCCCTGTACGTGTTAATTTACATAGCCAATAAATGACAGCAGTATGGGAATCAGCTGATGCTTCTAGGACATATAGTGTCATGCATGTCATCATAGTCAATACAGATCCCACTCTATGTAAATAGAGAATATTGGCAGTAACTATTGGATCTACAGGAGTTTTCAGAATTACTTTTAGAGCCACAAAGTGACCGCAGCAAACAGGAACATTGCAATATCAACCTAATGTAGCTGTGTACACTCAATCAACACTGTCCCAATCCAATAGGTAACACACCATAAGCACTAGTGTGGTATGTTGTAGGAATAGACATCATAGATTGAGTGTACAATTTCACATATTATTACAGAGGTAAAAAATAACAGTGATACAGCTTCAACCAATGCAGATAATCATATTATGCATTACTTATTATAACAATCATTTGGTAGGTACTTCAGAGTATAAACCCAAACTAATAACCATAATATGATCAAACTTTTAACCTGAGCTAGCATAATATGAAAATAACATTTGTTATACTTGCTGCTATCTGCAAGCTTGCTGCAAGAAAAGTCTGTCCATTACAATAGTAGATTCGACAAAGCACACAACTGCTTCTGCCTTACCTTACCATCCAGGGTGTGATATTCCAGCGGTGTGAATATAATGAGGAAAGATGTAATATTAGCAATACTGTTAGTAAGCCTCTGTTGTATGCCTTTGAAATTCCCCACACTTCCCAGGGAATTTGCCCTCACAGAGTAATAACGGAAAAGGGAGATAAGGATATGACCCACTGCAATGCCAAACAGCGGGAAATGGAGGGGAAGTGCGTTGCTCACTATATCAGTAGAAATGAAAAGAAAAGAAAGGGCGCCTCCTAGTGTAGCCAATATGTAATAGGGCAATTTTTATCAGAAAAATTTATACTCACAAATTTCAGAGGCAAAGATAATGCCTAGGTAAACGGTCTGGGAACCTGCAGTGTCCCAGTTGACTGTGCACTAACGCAAGGGCAGCTCCTCCTGAAGAATGTTGTTTTATATAATCTAAAAAGTAAAAAAAAATTGCTGGGACCCAGGCGGTGGGGACTGACTGTGAGGTATAAATAACCCAATTACCAAAGAGACCCTGACCCAATGGGAAAAGATTAATAGACTCAACCCCTACCTCTCGTCCAGGCCTTCCCCACTGACCTCCCTGATTCATAACCATGAGTTTTCTTTAACTGACCATGAGATGTTCCCTAGAACCCTCCCGCTCCCCCCTGATATTTCCATCCACCATATCTCAGAAAACGAACGCCTTCTACCTCAATCACAGCTTTATGATACAGGCTCCACATGGGCCCGAAACTTGTTCACGTATAGGAAGATTCACCACTACATTACGACCCACAAACACCATCTTAATATGCTGAGACCCTTGACCAACCTAGAAAAACTACTCTCCTCCAAATCCGCACTCAACCACACTCTTTCTAAAATATACTCCATCCTAACCCATCCCCCCCCCCCCGGCAACCTACCCCCCTCTGTGGATTCCTGGGAAAGGGAACTAGGGGTTATTGTCTTCCTTAGGTATGTGTACCGAGCGCTAAAGTTTATAAAAAGGCCTTAAGCTTCCTAACAGATTAGCCTCCTAGCAGGCTAAATAGTAGGTAACAGAATAGGGGGCGATAGTAAGCGCTGAATAGCTTAAAAGGCTGGAAACTAAATTCTGGCGAATAATTTATTCCATATAAATTCAAATTAAAATCACAGATAAAATGTTAAAACACAATGTTCATATATAAATACAGTAAAATTCTGTTCATGGATCCATGAAATATTCCAGGAGTTTTGTACCTGGCTACTTTAGTTATACAAAACCTTGAATGTAGCTATCTTCAAAGTTCTTATGTGTGTTTAGGATAGATTAATAAGTCGGTTACCTGACTTTGGCGTTCTAGATATGGTTCTATTGTCAGTGGATGAAAAAAATGTGTGGACTGTGGTTCAGATCAGACCAATGTGATGTGTAACAATAAACAATAAACAATATATCAACTTTCAAATAAACATTAAAATCTCAGCACATGATGGTGTAAAAACATTCGTTCAAACTTCAATATAAAATTAAAAAAGTAGGTGTTTAACCCCAGAGAAATGTGAATTCACACTAGCGCTAGTGAAAAGAAAAAAAAAAAAAAATTCAAAAAGAAAAAAAATATATAAAAAATATATATAAAAATAAAGAAATATAGAAATATATATATATAGTTCAATGTAGATCAATCTTGAACAGATGAAAAAATGTGAGACAGATGAAAATAATGTGAATCTTCAAAAATAAATGAATAATCCCCTTGAAAAATAAAACAAAATTATCCGCAATCCAAAAGTGTAAAATTACGTAAAACAAATATAAATTTTGATGGGCAAAAGTCTAAATTGGCAGAGATTCAATATAGGTGCTCCTAAACACAGAGCCGCTTCAGCACCCTAGGTGCCAGATCCGGAGGTCGTAGTTACCAACTGGTAAGTGATATTGTTAGTGTCTAAGATGGAAGTCCATATAGTATATATAGAAATGTTGTTCATAAAGTCAATATCACAAAAATGTAAAAATATAAAATGATGAAAAGCCTGAAAGAGAAAAAAAGAAACAATAGTGCAACACTGTATATAAGGGACAATAGTGGTATAAGAATCAAGCTCACCAGTATGTCTGTCAACGCGTTTCGGCCACGATTTGGCCTTTCTCAAGACTATACTGAATTTGTGTGGACTGGGAGCTTATAAAGCCTAGATGTGGGATTGTTTGTGGGCGGTTTTGGCGCCAAATTTTGAGAGGGTAATCCCCTTCCTGTTTGCCTCAAAGCATCTCTGGGAAATTTTGAGAGGGTAGTCCCCTTCCTGTTTGCCTCAAAGCATCTCTGGGAAATGTACAAATATTATCTTAGTCTGATTTTCATCATAGTTTTCTATGTTCTTATATCAGTATTGGTTATATGATATAGTGCAAATTATAAAAAAAAAAAATTATTTTAAAAATGTGTCCAGGATCTATAACATACGTAATGCCGTTAGGGCTCTAAGTTAACCTTCTACCGTATTATGAAGTATAAATCTTTCTCTAGTATGTTACATCTTACAGTGTATTCCTTTCTTCGGAATAAGGAGTGTGGGGGCTAGTATTTGGATTTTGATCGCTTAGTTTGTTTTTATTGGGAGAAAATTGATATTTCAGAACCGGATGTGACGGCTCCCGTGTTGTTGTCTGGTGTATGTAATTCTATCATGGGCTTCCGGTTTGTTGTTCTATTACTGCTACTACTATGTGTAGCTTACGGATGTTATACATTCTGACTAAATCTACTTGTTTGTGTGAGGGGATATAGTGGCTGATACTTGGATTTCGATAACATAGTTCATTATTGTGAAAAAAGGGGGTTTTAGAACCGCATATGACGGCTCCCATGGTGCTATCTGGTATATGTAGTCTAATGTGGATTTCCGGTTTTACCCATTGCTCCATTAATGTTACTGCTGTGTGCTGCTCACAAATGTTGTAAATAATGAGTGAATCTACTCTCCTGTGTGAGCTTTCTCTCCTATGTAAACCTCAAAAATATTTAAAATATTTAAAACATTTAAAAATATTTGTTTATTTATATATTTAGTTTCTCCGTTTTTATTCAGTAATTATATAATTGGGTATCTTCTTATGTTTGTATGTTAACTCGTAAGTGAGATAGTCTCTCTGATAATTAGGATGTACCCATGTGGTTCCTCAGCTATGTGTTATTGTCTTCCCCCAAATAGCATCTTCCATGTTTATTAATACTAAATCCTCTTCTTCCTCAGCCGGATTACTAGAAATGAACTACAAAATACTCCATAACTGGTACCTTACACCACGTCGAATGCATAAATTATATCCCACAACTAATAACCGTTGCTGGGGCTGTGGTCACGTGGGTAGCGGGATGGGCCACATGTGGTGGTGGTGTAACGTTGTTAATTCCTTTTGGAGATCTCTCATTGGGGAAATAGAGAAGGTTTTTCAAAAAACAATCCCTTGTGACCCATTACTATTTCTCCTTAATAAGGGTATCAAGCTTCCTTCCAAAGCCCACATTATATTGTTTTGCATTTTCACAAATAGTGCCAAATCTCTTATTGCCAAAAACTGGAAGTCCCCTGAACCCCCTGATCTACTACAGTGGAGAGCTAAAGTTTCAGATCTTTTAGAAATAGAGGAATACAGGGCATTTAGACTAGATAATAGAGACCACTTCATACTCGCACAGGACATGTGGGAACAGTACCTTAAACCCAATTTTGAAGAGCCGACTGCGTGTGGTGATAGTGCTAGGTGCCTCTCACCCACCCACCTTTAGAGACCTATCCTTGACTGTTTACTTGTATAAGCTGTATCCTGATTCAAACCTTCGCACTTGTATTTGATTTCTGCTGGAACAGACCTGGGCAAACACTTCTACTTTAATTTCATTTACCCCTTTCACTCCCCTTTTATTGTTTTCTTTATCCTCCTTTTATTTATGTTACCCTGTTTCCTTGTTTCCCCTTCAACCCTATAAGAAATCAGTTATTTGAGTTGGATAATGTTAATCAACCTGATTGGGGTTGACAAGTTTGTATTTGCTTATTCTGTTTTGTATAATTTCCTAAAACTCCTCAATAAAAAGAATTTGGAATAAAAAGTAAAAAAATATACAGAGGGCGACTCCTAGTGCAGGTGAGTAAGTTAGATTAAACCCACTTTCTGTTCCAAACAGATGGATACTCACAAAGTGTAAAGCACACTGTAGTGCAATTGTAGCCTGCTGGGTATATTATAGTGGCCCAGCGCACATTAGTTGTTTGTTGCTCCAAATTCTTTTGGCAATCAATGCAGGAACGGAGACTCCAGTATATAAAAAAAGTTTTATAATAAAAATGTCAAAACAATTTTACAGATAAAAATGAATCAATTTTATCAGTATAACACGCTACATGTTTCTCAGCACTAACCACGCTGTTTCCTCAGGCAGGTAACTATATCAGTAGTTGGGTTCAGCAAGTAGTTCCCAGGAATACAAAGGCCTCTTTCCAATTTTGATCACTCATGTCATGGAGCGGATTAGGAGGCCTGAGTATGTTATTTATTAGTATATTTTACAGTCACATTAGATAGTGCAGCTTTCCAGCATTACAGAGCATATTTCAATACTCTCTCTACCATAGGCTATAGACTTCAGGGTATATATGATCTATAGGCTTTGCAGCCTGAGTGAAAAAAGAGTCAATGTATTAAATTGTATTCTATGTAGTACCCTGAGGTTGAACATGATTCTGCCACTATTATGAGTTTGCTAGGTAAAGGTATTTGGCCAGGAGGAGTTATTTAATTCATAGTGTGATAGTATATAGAAAACAATGGTGACCTTTTTTGACTATCTCTCTTTATTTTGCAGCTTGTGATCTATACTCCAGAGTGGAGCCCCGGCCCTCCGGAGTATGTCTGAAGGTGTTTTGGATCCGTCCAGGTGGGTAATGTGGTGCCACAGGCTGGTAATTGTAGACCCAGGTATCAAGCAACCCTCCTGCAGCTATACGGAGGTATCCGTCAGTAAAGCACTCACTTCTGAGGTATTTAGTTGCTTATGCAACTTCGGTGCTGTAGAGTCACTTACATGTGCTGTGCCATTATGCTTGAGAAAGGGCTTATTGTTAGCCCAAAACATTGCTTTGCTGTATTGAACCCTGTATGTTAAAATAAAGGTCACTTTATTCACCACAGCTGGAGATCACCTTTTATTTGGATCAGTTTGGGCTTGGTAAGCCTCCTCCATGCTCCTGTGAGTAGTGGGTGCTGTATTCATTTATTCTATTCCTTTGCCATTATGCCCCAGGCCTCAGCATGACTGTTTCACCTAAGTCTTGGTCAGACCGCTTCAGAGGCCGGTGTGGAAGGTACCATTATGTTCCAGGACTCAACTACAGTAGATCCCTGCCCCAGATCGCTCTCTCAGTCTGAATCATCTTATGCATATACGATTAGCACCCAGTTTGTATAAGGAGCCTTACTGGTTTGCGGCCATCACGGTCGGCCGTTTGCTCCGCCCCATCATGGTTCTTGCTTTTATGTAATAGAGGATTTTAATCTCTCAGTTTTATTTCCTCCATAGCTTAAATTAATTTTTTTTTTTTTTTTTTCTTTCAAATAATTTTTATTGAAGTCATAAAAAGATACAAAATATGGGGTAAGCCCCAAAACATTTACATGTCCATGTTTACATAGTATAGTTAATAACACAATAAATTCACTTATCTCAAACATTACTATACTATGTGGGCTGTCTCGTAGAAAGACTTCGATTTTATTATAGAGAATCATTAAAGTAAAATAGTCGATAATGGTCCTCTCCCAGCTATGTAAGGAAAAGATTAAGATATCTATTCAACTAAGGGTAGGGCTAGGGAGGAGGTAGCTCTGTAGATATATGGGGTAGGGGGATGCAGCGGGCAAGAGCCGCTCAAATTAGAGTAGGGGGGGATGGAGGGGGGGTGGAGGACGGAGCCAATTATTATATCAAGATTATAGGCAAAAGTTGCTTAGGGTATTATAGTTTATATGTTTTGTTGAGGGACTATCAATAAGAGAAGTAAAGGTAGTTCTTAAAAAGGTTACGTGGAAGGGGAGGGTATTAGTATGTATGGGATATAAGGGGTTTCTGAGTGAGCTCCTCTCCTGGGGAAATGTCAACTATAGACGATGTGGGAAAAAGGGGAAGGGATATGACCCGCAGACAACCAGTACCGGCGGGAAAGGGAGGAGAGGGGCTCAGTTATAACAAAAAGTGAGTTCCTATGACACTAGAACAGTGATAGTAGTAATAACGTGCCCATGGCATTATATAAATAAATATATTTTGTGGTAAAGAACCTTCTAGGTACTCTATGGAACCAGTTGAGCTATTGTCTATCGGTTGAATAAGGGTAGTTATCGACCAAACTATGCGTAAGGGGGGATATAGACATGTAAGGGATGTAGAGGACTTCAGGATGAGCTCCTCTCCTGGGGAAGTGCCAGCTATAGGCAATATGGGAAAAAGGGATATGTATATGACCCGCTGGCAACAAGTACCAGCGGGAAAGGGAGGAGAAGTGCTCTACTGAAACAAAAAAAAAAAAAATCTGTACCACTAATAATAATTCTTCATTAGGGGTATGACATTATTGGCAGGAGACGTTTGTGGATCATGTAGAAAGAGTTTCCCTGTTTGGGGAGGCATGGTAATGTTTCTAATAGTACTCAAGGCATAGATAACGGGCATAAGGTGAACATAAATAAATAACAAATCTCAGTGTCAGAAGCACACAAAATCTATGTACACCCAGATTAATAATTAATACATACTACCTTGTGATTACTGCCATTTGAAAAGTATGATACATAATAGAATTGTTTAAGGGTAGTCAAGTAAGCATAGCTATATAAGAATAGTAAGGGCCCTCCTGTGAATATTGTCAGGTTCAGCAGTGTAAAATACCATATATCACGTTAGAGAAAAACAGAGCTTATTAGTGTGAAATTCAAACATTCTAAGTCAAAGGTTATGAACGCAGGTAGAGATGTAGCCCTAAAGTATAGATATATAGTTATAATAGTCGTATTGGTCAGGAGAAATACAAGTACTCTATATGATGCAAAAATCATCAGAGCTCAATAACCAAACGTGGCATGCTAAAGAAGTCAGTAAAACATTTTGATGATCTGTAAACTCCAATACACGCTGACTATACTAAAAGAATTCTAACCAACTCCAAATCTAGTAGCATGTAGGATATTATCAGTAAAGTATAACTGTAAGAGTCTCCAACATGTCTGTTGAATAATGTAAAACTAGCAAGCTGGAGATAGGAATCTGATTGAGATTATAGTCTTATCATTTTGCTCTGTTGTCAGATTTATTGTAAGATAAAGGCTGTGTAAACATTGCTGAGTATGCAGTAATGACTGTCAATACAGGATGTGAATAGGGTTATAGCTACTACTCCTAGGGATCCTTAAAATATATATTTCTAGTCAATCATAACTCTAGTAATGTCCCTTCATATAGATGCTTGGATTAACTACCATATTTGATAGTGGAGTAGATGCGTGTACCATTAGGACATCAGCTCTATTATTTTAGTATGTATGCAATGTACCCTATCTGACCATGTTGCTAAGGAATAAATGGAGCTTAATGGTATTAGATATAATTTGAGATATTAGTAAAGCTTGTAAACACTGAACAGTACCCATCATGCCAGCTGTATATTTTAAACCAAACATTTAGCCTATACCTAGTCACACATTTAAGATATGAGTTCTCTACCGGGCTACATATATAGTCTTAGCCCAATACCTGCTATCTGGGGAGGCAGACTCTAAAAATGGTGAACACAGACATAAGGGCCTAGAAAAGATAATCATTGATTAGCTATATGAAAAAAAAAAAAAAAAAAGAGCCTACACGCAACAGGAACACAACATTATGGACAATTGGGGTGAGATAACATTATAAATAAATGAACTAAAAGTCACATGTTTAAAGTGGGATAAGAAACAGCTTAGATCAAAATAAGAGACCCAGTCTAACTAGGGAGACTTATGTATCCTCTGACTTTACAGCCATCATAAATGTCTCACGGATCCTATAAACATCTGCTGGGGCCCTGGCTGTCTTAGGCAAACATGATGAAAAAACAAAAACCGTAATAGAACATAAGAACAAATGTCCCACATTTAGCATATATAATATATCCAAGTCACTCTAAAGGGGCTGCCAGCTAACGGCCTTGCCAGTGTTCATCAGCCGTATTGTGCAGATCTGAGAGCGAGCAAGAAGAGGGGCCTCCCGGATCAAAAGAGCTCCTCACCATGTGAATGTAGCATGTGGAGTCCAGCCTGCCGGACCTCGACAATAGCCGTACCTGGGTGTTCCATGCGGTTATGGTGTGGTTCCACCTTAGGCCACCACTACACTGAGGCCAAAGTCCTAGCCCACTCCAGTCTCCCAGAGCGGTGATCGCAAAGTAAGTGTAACTGCTCCGCTGGGTCTCAGTGTCCCGTAAAGGCTTTTTAATAATCACTCTCGCCATGTAGCTGGATGTGGCGCCGTAAACTTGCGAGATAGGCTCCCTCAGGGTACTCGGCGCAGAAGGGGGGTGCAGTGGCCGGATTGAGGAAAGGGATTCTCTCTGCGCAATAACAAGTTTAGACTTGCGGTCTCTTGTGCCGACTTCATCCTCCAGATCCAGTTCACGGTTAGGTGGGGTAAAGCTTGCAAAAACACCAGGTATGTCCATACTAAGATCTATTCTAGCCTCTGACATCTGCACCACACACTGAGAGAACTGAGCTGCAGCGGAATGGAGGTCTGTATTGCCCAGTCTGTTCCCAATCGAGAGCGACGGTTGTGCCATAGCGGTCCTCAGGCAGTCTGAGAGGTCATCATACCCAGCTGATAGTTGCATAGTGAGCTCCCGCAAAGCTGCGTAAATGGTTGAGGAGTTTTCTTTAGTGTGGGTTGCCATTACTGCTGTAGGCCTCAGATGCCTAGGCGTTTCTCAAGACACGACGGCAGTATATAGTATAGTCCAGTAAAAGAAATAAAGGAAAGAGGTCTCCCTGTATTGTAGGGGTAAACCTATCTACTCAGGAACAATTTGAGATAAAATTACATGTATGTAGCTCCAGTTAATCATTATATTGAATGCTTTTCTTCAGGAGCTCTAAAAAACACGTCCTCCATGCTTGGTTGATGGCTCCGCCCCCCCAGCTTAAATTAATATTTAATTTAATTTAGCAGCAAAACAAACCTATCTTCTGCTGATGAGAGGTAATAAACTTGAAACAGTTGTCCATAAAAAGGTTTTTATACTAAGGACCTGCCCCTCAGCCTTGCACTCATTCCCTTGAGGGCTGGGTGCATGCTGCTATTTGGGGAGCAGCATTCCCTGCAGTAGCTTTGGCCAGTAGCCCCAATAATCTTAGCTTTGCAGCCTTGCCATCTGGATTAAGTTTCACGCTGCTTTTGGGATATTGGGGCGAGAGCCTATGAGATGGAAGCATCCCCTTCGATATAGCTTTGCTAATTCCGGACATCAAAAATACAGTACTGTTGTATATGATGGAGAAGAAGAGGAAGGAGGTTGGTCTTAAACCAATAAAATTGGGGGAGAGAACTGTGGTGTATTGCATTGAAACTTCTAAACAATACTGTGATATTGTATACCAGACCGTGTGATGAAGAGTCTGTGTTAGAAACCTGAAGTGAGAAAAGTATTGTCCCAATCAGAATAATAAAGCAGATACCAGGTACCCAGAAAGAGGAAGCCCCCTACCCTCTCAATGTACGCTGATGCTGGATACAGACACAAGTTGTGTAGACTGCTATTAAACTTCAATGTAACAGTTGTCACAGTGTAATCGCAGGCACATACCTCAGTGTCCATTCAGGTTATGGACTTCGTCCTGGAGGGGCATATCCTTTGCTCTATCCTCCACAGGGATGAACCGTCTACTCCTGAGTCCGGATCCGCTGTGTGCCCAAGAACGCAGCCAGCCTGCGCCATTCTGTGTCCCTGTTCTTCCAGGATGGTGCGCTAGCCTTGCTTTCAAACCACGTGCTCACTCTGGCCAGTACATAACATAGGAAATCAAAAGGAGTACGAAGAGCACTGAGGTCTGTCAATTTTTTATTATGAAAGCTGTCAATTTTTATTATGCAAAAACAAAAGTCAAACGTACAGTGATGCAAGGGGTAAGTGACCCCTGGGGTAAAAATACAAAGATAATCGGGTGAGCTAACACACAGACTGACGCATTTCAGCTTTTGCCTTACTCCTAGCCCAAAATTCTAGCCAAAGAGGGTAGCAGTTATAGTACATATATATAACCATTTTGTACAAGACTCACAGAATATTATGTGGCTACATAAGTTCTGCACTGAAGTTTCTCAAGCTGAAAGATTGAAACATCCTTATTGAATATTTAATGGAAAGAGGAGGTATTGGGTTGGGTTTTGGAAGAATGTCAATAGTGAGCTCCATCATGCTCCCCAAACCTTACTGATTGGAAGAAATAAAGGCTTTCTCTTTTACCCGCTTATGCCTATATACTGTCAAAAATGACAATGTTCTAAAGATGAGTGCCCTGATGAACTGGTTTGATCCTATGACTGTTACAGATAAAAGATTGAGAGATGTGCCTGGGATATTTGTTCCTGCTTCTAAAGTAGTTCTAGAGGACAAGTTAAGTTGCATTTTTTCTGATGGTGAAGAAGAAGAGGTTCCAGAAACTAGTTGCTGTTTTCTAACTGATGTTGACTGTGGAGAAGGTGAACCTATGGATGTGAGTCAAAAATCCTTGAAGAGAAAGGAAGTTTCAGGGGAAAGTGATTCTTCTATTAAAATTGAGGAGTTTAAGAGTTCTGAAGGTACTCTGAGGATCCTGGTATTTTTTCAGTCTCTGATTCTTCTGTTAGTGATATTCTTGTTCTGGACAAATAAGCTGCTGATTACTGCTACTGTTGGAGTGATTGTGGAAGAACCAGAAGTGTCATCACAGGACGTTCAACCTGTAAAACCCAAAAAAGATAGACCATCTAAGTCTACTATCAAAAACAAGAAGGGATCTAATGTTTCTAATCCTACATGATTGTGTGTTTTTTTTCACCTTCTTTTTCTATTTTAGATGCTTATGGGTTTCTCCTAAAAGGTTCGTAGTGTACAAATTGTTACCAGGACAGCCAGCATTATTCAAATGTTAAAATTTGTTAAATGTAATATTATTTGTTTTCACGAGTGTGGGTTGTCTGCTCCTTTTAAAGAGGCTAGGTGGGATATTGGTCCTGCTTTTTGGTCCTTTAGTAAGGATCATAATAATGGTTTGGGTATTTTGTTTAGAGGGGATAGTTTTAATATTCTAAGGGTTGAGTATATGCTTAAGGGGAGTTTTTTTTTATTTTTTTTGTTTTGTGTTAAGGTTTTTCATATTTTCAATGTTTTTGCTTCTCCTAATAAGAATAAGAGGATTCAGTTATTTGAGAAGCTTAGTTTTTTTCTTGACGTTAGGGAACCTAACTTAGTTTTGGATGATTTCAGTTGTACTTTAGATGTTGGTGATAGGGACGGTCCAGGGGATCGTACTTTAGATAAGTCTAGTAAAGATTTGTTGGAAAGTTTAAGAAATTTTGGTTTTGAGATGCATTCAGAATTACAACCCCAATTCCAAAAAAGTTGGGACAGTAAGGAAAATGCAAAAAAACTAACAAAAAGCTTAATTTGAAATTCAATTCCCACTGTACACATTATTTACACATTATTTTATGTTTTACTTTTTGAATTTAATGTATTTTGTAAAATATACACTCATTTCAAATCCGATAACTGCAACACACTGCAGTCAACTGTTTACCACTTTTTCTTTAATATCACTTAATAAACGTTTGGGTACTGAAGATACCAGTTAGTTAAGTTTAGCAAGTGGAATTCACTCCCTCATTCAGCCATTATGCATGTCTTCAGATGTGTAACTATACGGGGCCTTCATTGCCTTATATTTTGCACTTCATTATGCGCCACATATTCTTAATTGGATACAGGTCAGAACTGCTGGCAGGTAATGCTAGCACCCACACTCTCTGCGTATGCAACCATGCACTTGTAATCTGGGCAGAATGTGGTTTGGCATTGTCCTGCTGGAAAATGCAGGGACGTCTGGAAAAGATGACATCTGGATGGCAGCATATGTTGCTCCAAAATATATGAATATTTTTCTGCATTAATGGTGCCCTCACAGATGTGCAAGTTACCCATACTATGGGTACTGACACCCACCCATACCATGACAGATGCTGGCTTTTGGAGGACCTGAGCTGATAACAGCTTGGATGGTTCTTTTCCTCTTTGGCCCGGCAGTTTTTTCCCAAAAACTATTTGAAATGTTAGCTTGTCGAACCACAAAACACAATTCAACTGTTATACTGTCCATCTCAGATGAGACCAAGCCCAGAGAAGTCGGCAATGCTTCTGGACAGTGTTGATGTATGGCTTCTGCTTTGCATAGTAAAGCCTTAACTTGCATCTGTGGATGCAGCGCCGAATGGTGTTGACTGACAAAGATTTACTAAAGTATTCCCAAGCCCATGTCAGGATATCCATTACACACTCATGACGGTTTTTGAGACAGTGCCGTTTGAGGGATTGGAGATCATGCACATTAAAAGTTGTTTTCTGCCTTGTCCTTTATAAACCAAGTTTTTACCAGATTCCTTGAATCTTTTAATTATATTGCGCACTGTAGAAGGTGAAATGCCCAAAATCCTACAGATTTTTGTTTGGGGAAAGTTGTTATCAAAGTGTTGGATTATTCACTGATGCCTTTTTATGGAGGCTCCTTGTAAACTATGATTACACGATTGACTCACCTGTTTCACATCACCTTATTATTTCAACTTGTCACATCGCTATTAGTCCTAAATTGCCCCTGTACCAACTTTTTTGGAACCTGTTGCAGTCATCAGATTTGAAATTAGTGTATATTTTCAAAAATACATTAAATTCACTTACGGCTAGATTTAGAGTTTTGCGGCCAAAGGGGTGCGTCAGCTACGCGTGTTTTTTTCCCCCTGCACCTTTCCAAAAAGGGAGCGTACAGGCATATTTACCGCCACTTCAACTCTCAATATCAGCGTTGCTTACAGTAGCGGCTAGCTTGAAAAATGTGTTTGTGCACGATTCCCCCATAGGAAACAATGGGTAGTTTGGGCTGAAAAAAAAAAAAAGCAGCGTTCAGCTGCTAACGCAGCCCCATTGTTTCCTATGGGGAAACAGTTTCTAAGTCTGCACCTAACACTCTAACATGTACCCTGAGTCTAAACACCCCTAACCTTACACTTATTAACCCCTAATCTGCCGCCCCCACTATCGCTGACCCCTGCATATTATTATTAACCCCTAATCTTCCGCTCCGGACACCGCCGCAACCTACATTATCCCTATTTACCCCTAATCTGCTGCCCACAACATCACTGACACCTATATTATATTTATTAACCTTTAATCTGCCCCCCCCAACGTCGCCGCTACCTTACCTACACTTATTAACCCCTAATCTGCCGACTGGACCTCGCTGGCACTATAATAAATGTATTAACCCCTAAACTGCCTCACTCCCGCCTCGCAAACACTATAATAAATTTTATTAACCCCTAATCTGCGATCCCTAACCTCTGCGACACCTAACTTCAAGTATTAACCCCTAATCTGCTGACCGGACCTCGCCGCTACTCTAATAAATGTATTAACCCCTAAAGCTAAGTCTAACCCTAACCCTAACACCCCCCTAAATTAAATATAATTTTATTATAACAAAATAAATTATTTCTTATTAAAAAAAATAATCCTATTTAAAGCTAATTAATTACCTGTAAAATAAACCCTAATATAGCTACAATATAAATAAAAATTACATTGTAACTATTTTAGGATTTATATTTATTTTACAGGCAACTTTGTATTTATTTTAACCAGGTACAATAGCTATTAAATAGTTATTTACTATTTAATAGCTACCTAGTTAAAATAATTACAAAATTACCTGTAAAATAAATCCTAACCTAAGTTACAATTAAACCTAACACTACACTATCAATAAATTAATTAACTAAACTACCTACAATTACCTACAATTAAATCAACTAAACTAAATTACAAAAAAAAACAAACACTAAATTACAAAAAATAAAAAAATATTACAAGAATTTTAAACTAATTACATCTACTCTAAGCCCCCTAAAAAAATAACAAAGCCCCCCAAATTAAAAAAATGCCCTACCCTATTCTAAAATAAAAAGTTAACAGCTCTATTACCTTACCAGCCCTTAAAAGGGTTTTTTGCTGGGCATGCCCCAAAGAAATCAGCTCTTTTGCCTTAAAAAAAAACCAGATTGAGCTCGCATTCTATTGGCTGATCGGGACAACAATAGAATGCAAGCTCAATCTGATTAGCTGATTGGATCAGCCAATCTGATTGAACTTGAATCTGATTGGCTGATTCAATCAGCCAATCAGATTTTTCCTACCTTAATTCCGATTGGCTGATAGAATCCTATCAGCCAATCGGAATTCGAGGGACACCATCTTGGATGACGTCATTTAAAGGAACCTTCATTTGCTGTTAGGACGTCGTTAGAAGAGGATGGATCCCCGCCGGCTGCTTCAAGATGGACCCGCTCCGGATAGAAGAAGATAGAAGATGCCGTCTGGATGAAGACTTCCAACCCTCTGGAGGACCTCTTTTGGCTGGATAGGATGAAGACTTCGGACCCTTTGGAGGACCTCTTCTGACCGGATAGGATGAAGACTTCGGACCCTCTTCTGGACGGATCGGATGGTACCCGGCTGGGTGAAGACAAGGTAGGAAGATCTTCAGGGGCTTAGTGTTAGGTTTTTTAAGGGGGGTTTGGGTGGGTTAGATTAGGGGTATGTGGGTGGTGGGTTGTAATGTTGGGGGGGTATTGTATGTTTTTTTTAAAGGCAAAAGAGCTGATTTCTTTGGGGCATGCCCCACAAAAAGCCCTTTTAAGGGCTGGTAAGGTAATAGAGCTGTTAACTTTTTATTTTAGAATAGGGTAGGGCATTTTTTTATTTTGGGGGGCTTTGTTATTTTTTTAAGGGGCTTAGAGTAGGTGTAATTAGTTTAAAATTCTTGTAATCTTTTTTATTTTTTGTAATTTAGTGTTTTTTTTTTTGTAATTTAGTTTAGTTGATTTAATTGTAGGTAATTGTAGGTAGTTTAGTTAATTAATTTATTGATAGTGTAGTGTTAGGTTTAATTGTAACTTAGGTTAGGATTTATTTTACAGGTACTTTTGTAATTATTTTAACTAGGTAGCTATTAAATAGTAAATAACTATTTAATAGCTATTGTACCTGGTTAAAATAAATACAAAGTTGCCTGTAAAATAAATATAAATCCTAAAATATCTACAATGTAATTTTTATTTGTATTGTAGCTATATTAGGGTTTATTTTACAGGTAAGTATTTAGCTTTAAATAGGATTATTTTTTTTAATAAGAAATAATTTATTTCGTTAGAATAAAATTATATTTAATTTAGGGGGGTGTTAGGGTTAGGGTTAGACTTAGCTTTAGGGGTTAATACATTTATTAGAGTAGCGGTGAGGTTCGGTCGGCAGAATAGGGGTTAATACTTGAAGTTAGGTGCCGCAGATGTTAGGGATGGCAGATTAGGGGTTGATAAAATTTATTATAGTGTTTGCGAGGCGGGAGTGAGGCGGTTTAGGGGTTAATACATTTATTAGTGGCGGCGAGGTCCGTTCGGCAGATTAGGGTTTAATAAGTGTAGGTAAGTTAGCGGCGACGTTGGGGGGGGGCAGATTAAGGGTTAATAAATATAATATAGGTGTCAGCGATGTTGTGGGCAGCAGATTAGGGGTTTATAGGGATAATGTAGGTGGCGGCGGTGTCCGGTCGGCAGATTAGGGGTTAAAATTTTGTATTAGAGTGGCAGCGAATCGATGTGGGGGGACCTTGGTTTAGGGGTACATAGGTAGTTTATGGGTGTTAGTGTACTTTAGAGCACAGTAGTTAAGAGTTTTATAAACCAGCGTTAGCCCATAAAGCTCTTAACTCCTGACTTTTTTCTGCGGCTGGAGTCTTGTCTGTAGAGGCTCTACCGCTCACTTCAGCCAAGACTCTAAATACCAGCGTTAGTAAGATCCCATTGAAAAGATAGGATACGCAATTGGCGTAAGGGGATCTGCGGTATGGAAATGTCGCGGCTGGAAAGTGAGCGTTAGACCCTTTCCTGACTGACTCTAAATACCAGCGGGCGGTAACGCTGGTTTTGACGGCTAACGCAGAACTCTAAATCTAGGCGAAAGTAAATAATGTGTTAATAATGTGTTTTCAATATAGTACAGGGTGAATTGAATTTTCAAATGACTTTTTTTAATTATTATTTTTTATTTTCCATACTGACCCAACTTATTAGAATTGGGGTTGTAGTAATTCTTTCTAATAAGGTTTTAAGTGAGTGTGGAAATTTCAAATCACGTATTGATTTTGTTTTTCTTTCTAAACAATTTTTTTTGAGGATTTTGTTTTGAAAAGAATGCCTTTCACAGATCACGTCTGTATTGAATGAGCAGTGATGTGGATGTGGAATATGGTAAGGGGGTGTGGAAGTTAAATAATGATTTATTGGAGGATGAATGTATTAAACAAAAGTTTGTAAAGAAGTTTGTATGGATGAGGAGTAAGAATACATTTTTATTCTAAGGTGTTGTGAGAAAGTTCGTAAAGAACTTTAGGAATATGAAAGGTGCAGAGGCGAAACTAGAAACCACAGAGCCCTGATGCAAGAATCCAAGAAGGAACCCCCCACCCCCCTTAATTTTTTTTTAATTTGCATAATAACAAATAAATGCACAATAACAACACAATGCAATAGCACTTAGTCTAAACACCAACTGAGTAATAGCTTTATTTCTGACAAGTGTTAAAGTTATGTCTATTTCAACTCCCCTTCTATCATGTGACAACCATCAGCCAATCACAAAAGGGTGCATATACGTATAACAGCACTACGGAATTATGCAGCACTATACAAATAATTGATAACAATAATGATGTCAGTTCTTACACATGCTCAGTAGACTCAGTAGAAGCTAGTATCACAAAAAGTGTACATATAAAAAGACTGCAAACATTTTGTTAATGGATGTAAATTTTAAAGTTGTTTACAATTGCATGTGACTGTCCCTTTAATGTCCCAAGTCAATTAAATTATTTTGCTATTGAGAGTGACAAGCAGTTTAGAAATGGACTGATTAATCATTTTAAAATATTATATTTTATCTGCTAAACTAGGGAAGCAGTGGTCTTATAAATAAATACAAGTCTGTAACTGTGTAAGACCACTGCTTCCTAGTTTAGCAGATAAAAGGCTTTAGGCTAATATAATATTTTAAAATCATTAACTAGTCATACGTGTTTATATATGCACAGTATATATCAGCACTTAAGCACCTCATTACAAAAGGTCTGCACACACAATACATTTATATATACACAGTATATATCAGCACTTAAAGGGACAGTAAACCTTAAAAATAATGTTATATAATTCTGCACATAGTGTAGAATTATATAACATTATATTAGCGCAAACATTATAAAACATAATTTCCCCTTTGAATTTTTTAAAAAAACTGCTGTTTTACAGACCCGCTCTCTGTGATCTTCTGAGCGGGTCTGTTTTTTTCAAACAGCGCATCGGGCCAGCTGTATAGTCACAGCCCCTGCCCGACCACGCCATAGCACTAAGTGCAACTCGCTCCTGCTGTCTGAGAGCAGGAGCGAGCTGCACTTAGTGCTATGGCCCGGTCAGGCCGGGCTGTGACTATACAGCTGGCCCGATGCGCTGTTTGAAAAAAACAGACCCGCTCAGAAGATCACAGAGAGCGGGTCTGTAAAACAGCAGTTTTTTAAAAAAATTCAAAGGGGAAATTATGTTTTATAATGTTTGCGCTAACATAATGTTATATAATTCTGCACTATGTGCAGAATTATATAACATTATTTTTAAGGTTTACTGTCCCTTTAAGCACCTCTTTACAAAAGATCTGTACACACAATATATGTAGGATGTAGGATACTTTCCAGTCTCTTGAGGGTTCTTAATTAAAAAAAATAATAAGAAAATAAATTATTTTTAGTACACATAACTTCCTTTTAAATTAAAGTAAGTTAATTATCTTGTGGAAATTTGGGGATAACATAAAGCTGCTTTGGGGATGAATCAGGAGTGTAAATAGTGCAGATTAGTTGAGAAATAGAGAAAAAAAAAACAAATTACTTATGTTTATTATTTTTATTTTTTTTAATTTTTAACAGTGATTTATTTATTTGAATATTATAGCATCTGCCTGTGTCATTTTATATAACTGGTACCAACTGACAACAAAAATAAGCAATAGAATGCATGATTTTTGTCTTAGTCATTTCCTTCATTGTAAAATTAAAATGATCACTTATAAAAAGATTAAGAATTAAACACTAAAATGTTTGTTTTTTCTTGTGTGAGGTATTATTTTCTGGTGTACATTATATTGGAACCTACCTAACAAGTGGTTTATTTCATAACTTGAAAAAATAGATAATCATCAAACTGTCAGATACATATCATCACAAAAAACTTATAAGATGCAGTATCTGATTCCCAGGAAAAGCCTGATTTCCTTTTTTTTCTCCTTGTTTAGATAAAATCTCCATGTCCAGGACAGTGCTCATAAAATAGTCTCTGTCACTGCAAATACAATAGTATATTTTCTACCGTATGATTGTTTAACGTTGCCAAAAAAAAACGTTTATAGATATAGTTTACATATTAAGTAGATCATTACCTAATTTACCTGTATTTCAGACATATTGTGAGTGTAAGATTATCAGCAGCAACCTTATATAATAACCCAAGCGTTTAGGGCAAACCTTACTGCTTGAACATTTTTGTGGAGAAATTAAAATTAATTTAATAAAAAATTTCGGGAATAAAAACCATCTTGTAAACTAAACATTACTATTTTTCAAGGAAATAGATTATGGATCAAAAGCAAATTAAGGACAACATACTTTAATCTGAATGCAGCTCTGCATGATGTCTCCTCACACTGCGTAGATTTGCTAGCCATTGATGGTGACTTGTAATGCACTGAGGGAGCTTGTGTCTGAGCATGGTACCTGCCCACCTCCCTCTGCACATGAGGATGCTATTGCCATGATATTGCCATCCCTCCAGTTCCACACTGACACTAGGCCACTGTGTTACAGCATTCACACAGCTGCAGACAGCTCCTTCTTTCCCACTCAGCAGGAAATGTCTCAGAGCGTTGCCATGGTAACCTGCAACAACACTCTGATTTAAAACTTTCAGGACACATCCGCACAGGCACATGAAGGAGAAGATCTCTGCAGGGGGGTGGGCGTCGGCATGGGCCACATGTGGGGGGGGGGGCACACAGGGGGGGACAAGAAATCTGGGAAATAAAAAATAAAATAAAAGTTGTAAAAAAAATTGTTGTTCTGAAGGCTAGGGCCCCTCTGATGGCAGACCTGCTGGGCCCGGTCGCAGTTGCGACTTCTGCACCACCGATAGTTCTGCCACTGTAAAGGTGGCAAATGAAATTGGAATAGTTAAAAGATTTAAGGGAATTAGGTTTGGAAGTTAATGATGACCTGGAAGAAATACAAGAAGTGATTAAAAAGTGTAGGGTAGAGGCATTATTATGCGTGCAAGAATGGAAGGAAAAGAGAAAGGTGAGAAGTGTACTAGGTATTTTTTCAAGAGAGTGTTTTGTGGCAATTTGTGGCAAAGAAGATATGCTGAGGGACATTGATATGGAAGGTAGAGAAGTTAAAGGTAAGAATGGAGTTTTGGGTGCAGTTTGGAAGTTCTAGAATAATTTCTATCAAGAGGGTGGTAGTAATATGTGTGTTGATGAGGTTGTTTTAGTAAGGATTGAAAATAGGTTGACTGAGGATGATTGTATTGATTTGGAAAGAGATCTGATGTTGTCTGAAATAGTTAATTGGATAAAGAAAGAAAAATCTCCTGGAGGTGAGAGTTTGACTGTTGAATTTATGTTGCTTTTTGGGATTTGAATAAAGAGAATGTTTTTGATGTTTGTAAGTGGATTTTAGAGAATGGTAAGATGTCTTTATGAATGAGAGAAGTTGCTGTTTTGTTATAAAAAGAAAGGGGATCAAAAGGATCTTTGCAATTGGAGACCTATATTGTAATTGAAAATAGATTTTAAGATTATTGCTAAGGTAATTGTTAATAGGTTAAAGGGATTCATTATTCAGATAGGGCATTCAATTTTAAACAATTTTCAAATTTACATCTATCACCAATTTTGCTTTGTTCTCTTGGTATTCTTAGTTGAAAGCTAAACCTAGGAGGTTCATATGCTCATTTCTAAGCCCTTGAAGGCCGCCTCTCATCTCAGGGCATTTTGACAGTTTTTCACCACTAGAAGGTGTTCATGTGTTTCATATAGATAACACTGTGCTCACGCACGTGGAGTTCCTAGGAGCCAGCTCTGATTGGCTAAAATGCAAGTCTGTCAAAATAACTGAAATAAGGGGAAGTTTGCAGAGGCTTAGATACAGGGTAATCACAGGAAACGTGTATTAATATAACTATGTTGGTTATGCAAACTTAGGGAATGAGTAATAAAGAGATTATCTATCTATTAAAACAATAAATATTCTGGTGTAGACTGTTGAGGTGTGATTGATCGAATGGTTGGTGAGGAGCAAGTGTGCAGTTCCTGGGAAGAAAATTGCTGAGAGTTTGGTTAGTTGAGGGATGTTTTGTGGTTGTATAAGGACAGGAATCAGTCTGTTGCTGTTGTGGCTGTTGATTTTAAAATGGGCTTTGATAGAGTGATGCATGGTTTTATGTTTAGTGTTTTGGAAAGAATTGGTGATAATTGACAAGGTGTTCATGAGAAAGTGAAGAGGAAGATTGATTTTTGAAAGTTGAGAACATTGAGTTTTGATGGGCGAGATTTAGTTATTAAGGATATTTTGATTGCTAAATTGTTATATGTAAGTAATGTTTTTACTGCCCCTCATAGGGTTTTGTGCCAAATAATAAGAATAATGTTTTGTACTTTTGGAATTCAGGAATGGAGAAACTGCGAAGAGATAAGATTATTCTTGTAACCATGCAACTTTATTTAAAATGAACAATGACAAGTCTTGGGGATCTGTAAAAATATATAAAAAAATATATATTTAAACAAATTAGAAAAAAAAAATTAAAACCAGCTTAACACCCAGGGGAGAAATGTCTTAGCATCCAAAGGGTTAAATATCAATATTGCATAAATATGCTTTTACATGTTTTAATCTACTTAATGGAAAAAGGCTCCAAAGCACTTTAATAAATATGTCTATATATGTATACATATGTATTTATGTGTATATATATCTGTAAATACCTATATACACATATAAATACATTCTATATATTATATAATATATTATATATTATATATAAAGACATGTATATGATTATGTATGTATAAGTCCTTTGCAGCCTTTTTTTTTTCTAACACCCGAGATCTCATATCGTTTAGCCCTTAGAACTTTTGTGTGCAATATGTTTTTCAAATATTTTTTGACAGACAGTGTTATTATGAGTGTAAGTGTACTTTTTTTTTTTAATATTAACTTTTTATTGAGGATAAACGAGGTGAAATACATGTTACAAACATTGCAATTTCAAGTGTACCAATCATTAAGGTTTACAGCAAAATGTACAGAAAGATTACACAATTAGCAATTTATCATTGGTGAGGACAATAGATTCCATTATATCATGTGTCAGTACTTAGCAAGGGATTGTCTCACTTAGCATACAATTTTCTGTGTTCTTAGTGACTGAGCTTCATTGGTGGTTATAATATACCTCTTCCTCATTTAACTTTATAAATAATAACAAATAGAATCTTTTAGTATAAGTCTACCGTTGACAATAGTATGTCTTTTAGTGACACCGTTGTGGTCACCCCTCCGGCCCCGATGATGGTGGGAAAAAAAAAAAAAAAAAAACCCAGGAAAGTACCTTGGTATGTCTTAGTCCCTCCCTCCCCTTCCATCGCCTATTTGTTGGTACAGAAATCCCCATTCACCCCTCAGGGAGGCTGTTAGCATGAGTTCAGTATGAGCAAAGGGGGTCAAGATCCGCCTCTGGTTGTCAATACTCAGTGTAGCTATATAAACCCGCCATTTGTTCAAAAAGTGTTTTAGGCGCTTGTTAGTGTCCATCTTAGCGTCTATTTGTTCTATGAGAAGCTGCCTAAAGAGGCTGTGTCTAAACGTCACAAAGGAGGGCGCTGTTTTATCAGTCCAGACCTTCAGTATAACTTTTCTTGCAACTAGTATTACTGTCGTTAGTAAGGGGTTCATTTTGGGGTTCTGCTCTCCCCAATTCAAAAAGCATACCTGTTCTATTCCAATTTCGACTCTTGTCAACAAGGTCTTGTTGATCCAGTAAGCAATACGTCCCCAAAACTGTCCAATCCTCGGACACATAAGAAAATAGTGAAGGAAATCAGGGTCCGTTAGTCTACATTTGCTACACTCATTCACTACCATAGGATTCCATTTAGATGTCCTTCGGGGAGTCAGGTAATCCCTGTGTAGCATTCTGAACTGGGACTCTCTAAATGTCATGGATAGGGTCGCCCTTCTCACATTCTCTAAGCTTTGCAGAATTATTTCTGGCAGGCCTTCCCTACTCAAGTCCGTGCTCCACCTATCCACCAGTGTTCCCAAATTTTTTGTCTCAATCTTGCCAAGTAATGTTTTGTATATTCCTGAAAGTGTGAATTTACCTAACTTAAATGATACCATAGAAGGTTTAAGTGTGTGTGGTTCCCAAAAATGTGAGTCAGTTTTAATCAGTTGGTCTATGTAGTGTCTCATTTGTAAGTAAGCATAAAAATGCCTCCTGGGTAGTCCATACTGGCGCTGCAGGTCAGTGAATGTTTTGACTCCCTTCGTAGAGGGATCCAGAGCATCTCCCACCAAGCGTAAGCCCGCACCTTCCCATATGATGAAGGGGGAGGTATCGACTCCCGGGGGGAAGTCACTGTTGTATCTTCTTAGCGGTATCATCCTGGATGACACACAAGTGCGTCCTAGATGACGGAGCGTCAACCCCCACGCCCTTAGTATGTCTCTATAAAGAAAGTTTCCTCGAATCCCTGCAGGGATATCACCAAAGTGAGCAAAGGGCAGGAAAGCTAAACTATAGTCCCCTAGTGTCGAGCCCTCCAGGTCACTCGTGCAGAAGTGCTCTGTGTTAAGCTGCCAGTCTAGTACCAAGCGGCTTAATGCCGCCCAGTTATATAGCCGCAGGTCGGGCAGACCCAATCCTCCCTGAGAGGGAGGCGCATATAATTTATTAAGGGCTATCCGCGGTTTGCCCCCCTTCCATAAGAAGCCTATTATAGCACGCATGTATGATGCCAGGTCTTTCTTTGATATTAATAGGGGTAGCATCAATAATGGATACAAAATTCGTGGTAGAATCACCATCTTTATTAGGCTGACTCGCCCCGAGAGAGACACAGGAAGCTTTCTCCAACCCTCCAAGGTTTGCCCGACCTCTCGACTCACCCGTGTGATATTGGCTTTGTATAAAGTGTCCACATCCGTGGACAATCGAATCCCTAAATAAGTCAAGGTGGGGGCAGCTTCTCGGAATGGAAAAGTATTCGGTTTGGTGCGGTGTCTACGGAGCCACAAGATCTCCGACTTGGTTTCGTTCACCCTGTAACCCGAGAAGGACCCAAAGGCCTCGATGGTCGCCAAGATTTTGGGGATATACTTTGCCGGGTGTTCTACAAATAGGAGCATATCGTCCGCGTACAGCGCCAGGTGTAACCTGGCGTTCCCTATGACGATGCCCGGGTATATTTTACGCAGCTTAATTGCTAAGGGCTCCAGGGCCAGGTTGAAGAGAAGGGGGGAGAGGGGACACCCCTGACGAGTTCCCCTCTGTAGGGTGATACATGGAGAGAATAAGCCATTGGCCATAACATGAATCCAGGGGGCTGTGTATATGTTACTGATATAAGCCAGGAAGGCACCCTCGAAACCAAAACGTCTCATGGCGTCAAATAAATGACTCCAGACCACTCTGTCGAAGGCCTTCTCCGCATCCAAGGATAGCAGGAAGGCCTCCGACTCAGTCTGTGTTCCTGCGGTGTTTGACTCACTGGAAAAGTGTGCCATAGCATGCAGCACCCGTCTCACATTAGTCACTGAGGTTCTATTACACATGAACCCCGTCTGATCAGGGTGAATGATGTCAGTTAATATTAGTTTTAGTCTGTCGGACAGGATTTTCATGAGCACCTTGTAGTCCGAGTTGAGAAGAGATATCGGACGGTATGACTCGGGCAATTCGGGATCCTTCCCTGGCTTTGGAATCAGCGATACATGTGCCATAGTGAAGGTCTTGGGAGGGAGGATCAGGTCCTTATAATATATATTGTATAATTTAGTGAGGGTGGGGGTAACCTGTGCTTTCAATAATTTGTAGAATTCAATCGGCAGCCCATCAGGGCCTGCCGCTTTGCCATTAGACATGGAGGAGATCGTCCTCGTAACCTCCTCTGGGGTGATGGAGGCGTTCAAAACCGCCAATTGTTCCGCACTGATCTGTGGTAGGTCAAGGTCTTTCCAGAATGCAGAGATTGTCTCTTCAGGGGGCAACCCCTGAGTGGCATATAGTGTGGAGTAATACTCCGCTAAGGCCTTCACAATAGATTCTGGGGTTTTGTGGGTGAGATTATGGTATTTAAGGGCAGCAATCGGCTTACGTACCTCGTGATGTTTTGTCAGCGAGGCGAGCAGTTTGCCCGACCTATCTCCCCCTCTGTAGTATCTAGCACTGTATTTAAGGATTTGCGTGACCGCCTGGTGGTGAAGAAAGACATCTAACTCACCCTTACTGGCGAGATATTTGTCCCGTGACACAGGGTAAGTGTACTTTTTAATGTATTTTTGATGTGCTTTGTGACACTTTTTATTTTCGGAAAACAATAAACCACAGCTTTGAGATTGCGGTAAGGATTCTAGGTCAATCACGATTTCGTTCAATTTGAGCTTAATTTAAATGGAGTGCAAAGTATGATGAAAAACACTCATAAAATCATTTTCGCTCCACTTGTAATCTAATCCTTTGTTTGGTATGTGTGATGTTGATGTGGTTAAGAAGGGATAGTTTTGGTTGCTTGTTAATTGTGTGAAATATTCTTTGTAGGATGCTAAGAATCTGTTGGTGTTTAATTAACATGAGATTGTAGTTAGGCAATGTGTTAATTTGATCTGTGGAAGGCTAGTCACATATTTTTGTTTTGATAGGAAGAAATATGGAGGGTTCGATTCTGAAGGTGTTTGGAAGATTAAAACATTTTAGTTAATATTTTTTCTCTTTGTTTTTGGTTTTAGGGATAGTTAGGGGTGTGAGGGTCAGGTAAGGGCAAGTGTTGAGGGTTTTGTTAGTTTAGTGTTTAGGGTTTAGTGGGGTGGGTGAAGGATAGGGATGAGGTAAGATGTTAGGAAAACTCTTTTCTTTATGATTTTGTTTTGTTTAGGTATGTATAATACCTATCCAGAAGTGAGTTCTTTGGTGTATTGGTAACAATGCATACAGACTACTTCTATTGGAAGTCAAGTGGGGATACTTGCCTAGATGTGCAGATTGACTTTTTATATATATATTATAAAGTGTATGAATGATAACATAATGAATTTATTTTTGAAAATAAATTTTTTGCATTTTTTTGCAGCACTTTGCAAGATAGTCTAACCTTTCAGCTTAATACTTCAATTGCAATTACAAAAAGCAATACATTTTCAAAATGTTCCAATATCTAAGTAGAAAAATAAGCCTTTTATAGGGCTCATGAAATCATACACAATAAAAAGAAAAAAAAATCAAGTAATACAGGAATGCATAACATATTACATTTGTATCATAGTGGCAAAGATTAAAATAAAATAAAGTGCTGAATTTAACGAAATTGTTGTGCTGCTGTATACTAATTTGGTATGATGATACATACATATGTTCAAACAAAATATCTGTTGTATTTGTCTTTAGAAGTAAAAACATTACATTTCTGTGATTAAAATAAATCAAAATAATTTTATAATTCAGTCTTTACAATATGCTAGGGCATCATGTTATATTATGGCAAAATAAAGTCAAAGAGGAAAGTAAGCAGTAATATAGTTTAATAAAGCAGCATAATGCTTTATATAAAGGGGTTAAACACAGAGTAGTGCAAGGTGGATAGTCTTAAAGGGACATGCTCTAATGAACTAGCACGTCATTTGCTGACTATTATGACCCTTTAACTATCTTTGATAGGAGCTGAAATGCCATTTTACTTAACTCTCATTACTAAATAACACCTAGATTACGAGTTAAACAGGGTGCGAAAATAACACCAAAAAATTTGCGTTATTGCACTTTCCATAGCGCTGCCATTATGAGTTACTGGAAAGCCTCCTTGCGCTGTGCGTTATGGTGCGTTAAGCTCCATACCGCACAAAAGCCAAGGGCTGAGTTTACGTGCTCGAGCATGCTTTCCCCCATAGACATCAATGGGGAGACAGTGTTAGAGAAAAAAAACTAACACCTGCGATCACGGAATGGAGATCGCCGTAACGCAACCCCATTGATGTAAGAAAGTCATGTTTAAACCTAACACCCTAACATAAACCCCTAGTCTAAACACCCCTAATCTGCTGCCCCCAACATCGGCAACACTAATAAAAGTTATTAACCCCTATTCCGCCCCCTCCCCGACATCGCCAACACTAATAAAAGTTATTAACCCCTAATCCGCCACTCCCCGACACTAATAAAAGTTATTAAGCCCTTATCCGCCACCGCCCGACATCACCAACACCTAAATAAACCTATTAATCCTAAACTGACAGCCCCCCTGCATTGCCAACACTATAATAAAATATTAACCCCTAAACCTCCAGTCCCCCACATCGTAACTACTAAACTAAACCTATTAACCCCTAAACTGTTGCCCCACCCACATTGCAAAGCACTAAATTAAACTATTAACCCCTAAACCTAACACCCCCTAACTTTAAGTTAAAATTACAATTAAACCATCTTTAAAAAAATAAAAATTTACCTGTGAAATAAAAAAACTAAGTTTAAACTATAAATTAACCTAACATAACTATTCTAATAAAATAAAAAAAAACACTACAAATTTACAAAAAATATTAAACGAAATTATCAAAAAGAAAAACAATTACACCTAATCTAATAGCCCTATAAAAATAAAAAAAGCCCCCCCAAAATAAAAACACCCCTTAACCTACAATAAGCTACCAATAGCCCTTAAAGGGCCCTAAGTTAAACAGCTCTTTTACCTTAAAAAATGAGTCTCCCCTTAAAAGTAACCCCCCCACACAACCAACTCCCCAAAATAAAAAAAAAGTGCCCATCCCTAATATAAAAAAAACACCCCAAAAAACTAACACTAAACCCATTAAATCTACTCACGGTTCCTGAAGTCTGGACATCCATCTTCATCTAGGCGGCGAGAAGACTTAATCCAGGCGGCAACACCTTTATCCATCTCGGGGACGTCTTCAAATCAGCCAATAGGATGAGAGCTTCTTAAATCCTATTGGCTGTTCAAAACAGCCAATAGGATTTCAGAAGCTCTCATCCTATTGGCTGATTTAAAAAGCCAATAGGATTTCAGAAGCTCTCATCCTATTGGCTGATTTGAATTTGAAGAATCAAATCAGCCAAAAGGAATGCAAGGTATGATGTTTTGAAACAGGTACCTTGTATTCAACTTCAGTGTACAGGGGTGATCATACGAAGAGGGCGCTCCACACAGGGTGTCATCGCCCTCCAGGATAGATCCGCGCCGCCAGGATGAAGATAGAAGACGTCCCCGAGATGAAATTTATTAGAATAATTATGTTAGGTTAATTTATAGTTTAAAGTTATTTTTTTTTATTTCACAGGTAAGTTTTTATTTATTTTAAGATAGTTATATTGTTATTTTAATTTAAAGTTAAGGGGGTGTTAGGTTTAGGGGTTCATAGTCTAATTTAGTGTTTTGCAATGTGGGGGGCCGGCGGTTTAGGGGTTAATAGGTTTAGTTTAGTAGTTATGATGTTGGATGCTGGAGGTTTTGGGGTTAATACTTTATTATAGTGCTGGCGATCGGGGGGGGTCGACGGTTTAGGGGTTAATAGGTTAAGTTTAGTAGTTACGATGTAGGGGCTGGAGGTTTAGGGGTTAATACTTTATTATAGTGTTGGCTATGTGGGGGGCGGCGGTTTAGGGGTTAATAGGTTTATTTAGTTTCGACGATATGTCGGAGGGGGCCAATTAGGGGTTAATAGGTTTATTTAATAGTCGCAATGTGGGGGGGCGGTAGGATAGGGGTTAATCAGTTTAATATAGTGTTTGCGATATGGGAGGGTGGCAGTTTAGGGGTTAATAGGTATGGATTGTGTCGGTATAGGCTGTAACGCAAGCATTTTAGCCGGACCACACAACCTGTAATACGGTGCTATTGAAAATCCTGTCATTTTTTTAAATGGGGAATGGATGTTGTGTTACAGGCTAAAATGCTTGCAGTATAGCTTACCGCCACAGCTCATAATATGCGTTCCTGGCCATTCCACGCTCAATGGTCAATTTTTCAGTGGTAAAAACTCATAATCTAGCCGTATAATAATTAATTAATAAAATAATAATACTAATACAAAATAATATACAGTAAGTATATATTTATATATTTATACTGTATATATATATATATATATATATATATATATATATAAATTCCAAGTTGATATAGACTCACTGTGAATAACTTTAGCTACCAGGGTAGAAAATACAAAGAGTCCTTGCTCATGGTCATCATGTGGGGGGGGGGGGGTAATTGCCCACACAGAATTTTTCTACCCCCTCTGAATTTTTAACAAAGAGACACCTCTCCCTCTCAATTTTTTTTGTCTCCTGCACTTTTACAGAGTCAAAGATTTTTTTTGTGGCGCAGTCCTGACATAAGGATGTCCCTGGACAAAGATGGTCATTAAACTGGTAGTTCTGGCTGTTGGATTTACATTCCATGTGATCTAGATTTTTTTATGCTATCAAGTGCAGAATTATACTCTATGAGAAAGAGGACAATTTGATGGTTTGGCCAATATCTATAATGAGTAATTACAGGGTCTTCCAGATGCGACCTCTGAGGTTTTTGTAGAAAAATCAAAGCATCCCCCCCCCCAGAAAACCGGGTTTGTGGTGACAATTTCAAGCTCTCCTTTCCACTCTTACAGTATTATGCTTTTATCCTACCCTCTCTTCAATATCCAAGCTAAAGCTATGCTTGAGGACTGAGAAGCAATTCTCTAAGGGAGTTGATAATCTAATTTAAAAGCTTACAGACGATCTGCAGGGAAATGCTTCCCTGAGTGCTATGCTACCGCTGGCATGTCACCGCCTGATTTTGATTGCTGAACCTAGTCCAGATAAGTCTATTCATTGTACTTCAACAGATACCGGTTGCATCTCTATGGTTGAGGGGAGTTCTGGATCTTGCGGGGGTAGCAGGATATGTCTCCTTGCAAGCTTGAAGGGACAGCATACACTAATTTTCATATAACTGCATGTAATAGACACTACTATAAAGAATAATATCCACAGATAATGATATAAAAATCCAGTATAAAACCGTTTAAAAACGTACTTAGAAGCTCCCAGTTTAGTTCTGTTAAAAAGGGTAGCTCGAACACCCACTTTAAATGGGAAATAACAGACCCCCCCCCTTCCTCTGCATATGAAAAGACTCTTTGCACAAACAGGTTCAAGCTGTAGTAGGTATACCTCGGTATTCTCCTAAACATTTGGGGCTTGGTTAGGAGTCTGAAAATAAAAAACAATTGAAAAAATAACCTGTATGGGCTATATAAATGGATCATCTACTAAACATTTATGCAAAGACAAATCTAGTCTATAATGTCCCTTTAACTTTCAGCCTTTATAAGGGATTAACCTCAATACCAGAGCCAATTTATACCACTAGAGGATGAAGTGTTCACTATACCTGAGGGGATTGTTATGCTGAACCAGGGGGATCACATGCAGCAAAAGTTTCCTATTCCCAAGGGGTAGACAATCTTCATGATGGCATAAGTGTGACTATCCCCTATTATGGCTTACTGTTTTTACTGATAGGTAACTCTAGGCATCAAGATGCCTTTTCTCTTGTCACTCTGGGACTCAGCATCTTTACAACAAACACACAGATCTACGGCGCTCACCAGCTCCACCATAACCACGGCAGCGTTTTCTTCAACGTGTGCACACATCCATAGTAGCCGCTTGTTCCCTTATGAGGGTGCAACCGGACAGCTTCCTCGTTGGAACGCCAAAAAGACCAAAGAAAAGGAAAAATCCGTAGCAACTCCTCTTCACAAGAAACAAAGTATCCGTATGATAAAATAGAAAAATGTATTAATTTGTATCAAGTGCAGCATAAAAACAGAACGTGAGCACAAGGCTCACACAATCAGGAAGGTATATACAGTAGTGTAGAGAACGGCAGACATGTTTTGTGTGGGGTCTCCAAACTTGTTCACTGCTATGGACTGCACATACTGGTTTCACCTTTTAAAGGTACATACTACATTTTAACACACATGTGACTTTAGCAACTTCCTGTCTACACTGATTAATTATATACACTCAGTCATATGTCAAACAGGCTGACTCTGAAAATTAGCATAATAATGATCAAAATTAGAGCGTAAATTACAACAACATATATGTCATTAACGCTAAGGGGTAAAGGAGATCATGCAGATATATACAGATTAAATAAACAGGTTAACATCCGTTTCCATATTTATGCCTAGAGGGTGCCTGGAGTAAATATCCACTGCGCTTCCTTGTAGCTCAATTTTACAGCCTGCAGGATTGGAGTGGGGTAAATAAACTACCATGCAAGTATAGTTAACATGCTAAATGTAGCATAACAGCTCTGGTTTGTTATTAATACTAGAATTCATATTGTTCATGGCAGAGGGTGTCTGCCCTAGGCTTCATATGGTAATAGTAGTACTTGTCCTTTCTTCCTGAATATAGTTATTTGTTATAAGAGATAAAACTAACTTATTGATGAATGCATTTCTTCACAATTGAAATAAACCATATTAAAGCTAATATTCATGCTTTGTTTGTTTATGACACTTGCTTGTTTAGTCATCTTTCACTCTGTAAATAAGTTATAATTGGCTATGTCCAACCTGTAACACCAATAGGATAGAAAGTGGAAAAGATTATTTTTGGGTGGATGCTTCCTATTTTAAGATGGCATGATGTGATGTAGCAAACTTTTTTTTTTAATATGGCTCTATTGCGAGTTTTCAGTAATGCTAACGATTTGTCTTTTGATATAGAGCTCCATATATCAACCAATGGATGCTGCTTTTGAGCCTGTGTAGTGCTGACTTACTGCAAGTTAAGAAGCAGTGGTTACTTTTCTGTAAAAGCCAAACTATGCTTTAATACATGTATATTTTTAAATTTGTTTGCTGTAGGTGTTGTTTGGATTAATTTATATAAAACCAATTGTCAACATTTTGTTATAGTTAATCAAATATATATGTAACTGAGAGGAACAATAGTGTGCAACTGAGTAATAATGTGTTAACTGAGTATACTGACTGGCCTATCTAGTTCTTCACCATGCAAAATTCTATGTACAGCAATACTCATATAATCATTTAAAGGGAGTTTAAACACCTTTTGCTTATGTGGTGAAAAAATGTTTTTCTCATGGCTGCCACGCTTCCTTGAGATGTCAGAAACAAAAACCTAGGATTTCAAAATACTTTAAAATGCCTATACCTACTGTTTGATTATAGTATTTGCAGGTTACATAATTTGGGTTTTGCCCTCTTTATGGACAGTGGGACAAGCACCATTCTTTCACAAAAGCAAGAGGTGTTTCATTTTCTTATAAATCCCTGTTCTATTGCTATGTATGTAGCTCCAAAGAGTTGTCAAATATATAACATCTTGGTTTTAATACAAACACAATGAGAACAACAGCTCGGTAGCTTGTTCTATGTCCTGGTTACCATCTGGGATAACTTCTTGTAGCCCAATTGTGCTTTTCACTCAGGAGAACTCTCCTGAAGTATATCAGTCTGATCCAGACTAACAAGGTCAGTCCAGCAATAAGAAAAACAGTCAATCCTCCTATGAACAAGGTAAATGGCAACCCCAGGTGATCGTTTATACCTCCTTTGGGCCTCTTCAGTGAGGTGCAACCATATCCCTCTAGGCACATTGGACAAGTAGTCCACATCTGGTTTCCCCATCACCCTTAGGGAGACTTTCCCCAGGGTCAAAATACAAATACAAACAGAAAGTGAGGCATTCTTCCAGCTTGGTTTTAATGTTTTCTGAATTTTCTGTTTGAAGAACCCTTTTATATAATCACTCTGCAAGACCTATCTGCAAGACTGCAAGTGTTCCATATTGGAAGTCAGTGTTTCTTGACAAAATTAGTTTCACTTCTTTATAATAATTTCAGAGATGAAGAATAAAAAAATGCAACTGAATAAATAAAACCAATAAAAATACCAATATGAACAAGCAATTAAAATGTGTTACACAAATATAATATAAAACTTAGGCAGATGAAATGCTAATGTCTTATTCTGTCTCTACATGTTATAAATAAATAATTTATCAGTGTATTAAAAATAAACACAACTACCAACTAATTGTTGTTGAAGCATTTTTTGTTTGTTATTACTTCCATATATTAAACTAAAGGCTGACACAAATTCAGCATTTTTAGTATCTAATAAAATGTTTAAGATCTGTGAAAATATAATAAAGTAACGAAATCTAGGATAATATATATATATATATATATATATATATATATATATATATATATATATATATATATCTCTGAAACAAGGAGTGAGTCAGTTCTATAGACAAATTCTGCTAACTCACATTAGTGCATTGCTGAATGATCAACAAAGAAAGAGAATAAAGCAAATTGGAAAGTTGTCTAAAATTGTATTCTCTATCGCCTAGATTTAGAGTTCTGCGTTAGCCGTCCAAACCAGCGTTAGGGGGTCCTAACGCTGGTTTTTACTGCCCGCTGGTATTTAGAGTCAGTAATGAAAGAGTCTAACGCTCACTTTCCAGCCGCGACTTTTCCATACCACAGATCCCCCTATGCCAATTGCGTATCCTATCTTTTCAATGGGATCTTTCTAACGCCGGTATTTAGAGTCTTGGCTGAAGTGAGTGTTAGAAATCTAACGACAAGACTCCAGCCGCAGAAAAAAGCCAGGAGTTAAGAGCTTTCTGGGCTAACGCCGGTTCATAAAGCTCTTAACTACTGTGCTCTAAAGTACACTAACACCCATAAACTACCTATGTACCCCTAAACTGAGGCCCCCCCACATCGCCGCCACTCTATTACATTTTTTTAACCCCTAATCTGCCGACCGCACACCGCCGCCACCTACATTATCCCTATGTACCCCTAATCTGCTGCCCCTAACATCGCCGACCCCTACATAATGTTTATTAACCCCTAATCTGCCCCCCCCAACGTCGCTGCTACCTACCTACAATTATTAACCCCTAATCTGCCGACCGGAGCTCACTGCTACTCTAATAAATGTATTAACCCCTAAAGCTAAGTCTAACCCTAACCCTAACACCCCCCTAACTTAAATATAATTTTATTCTAACGAAATAAAATAATTCTTATTAAATAAATTATTCCTATTTAAAGTTAAATACTTACCTGTAAAATAAACCCCAATATAGCTACAATATAAATAATAATTATATTGTAGCTATTTTAGGATTTATATTTATTTTACAGGCAACTTTGTATTTATTTTAACCAGGTACAATAGCTATTGAATAGTTAATAACTATTTAATAGTTACCTAGTTAAAATAATTACAAAAGTACCTGTAAAATAAATCCTAACCTAAGTTACAATTAAACCTAACACTACACTATCAATAAATTCATTAAATAAACTATCTACAATTATCTACAATTAAATCAACTAAACTAAATTACAAAAAAAACCCACTAAATTACAAAAAAAACAAACACTAAATTACAAAAAATAAAAAAAGATTACAATAATTTTAAGCTAATTACACCTACTCTAAGCCCCCTAAAAAAATAACAAAGCCCCCCAAAATAAAAAAAATGCCCTACCCTATTCTAAAATAAAAATTGTAAAGCTCTTTTACCTTACCAGCCCTTAAAAGGGCCTTTAGCGGGGCATGCCCCAAAGAAAGCAGCTCTTTTGCATTTAAATAAACATACAATACCCCCCCCAACATTACAACCCACCACCCACATACCCCTAATCTAACCCAAACACCCCTTAAAAACCCTAACACTAAGCCCCTGAAGATCTTCCTACCTTATCTTCACCACGCCGGGTATCACCGATCCGTCCAGAAGAGGCTCTGAAGTCTTCCAACTATCCGGCAAGAAGAGGTCCAGAAGAGGGTCCAAAGTCTTCTTCCTATCCGGCAAGAAGAGGACATCCGGACCGGCAAACATCTTCATCCAAGCGGCATCTTCTATCTTCTTCCATCCGGCGCAGAGCGGGACCATCTTCAAGCAGCTGACGCGGATCCATCCTCTTCTTCCGGCGACTCCCAACGAATGAAGGTTCCTTTAAGGGACGTCATCCAAGATGGTGTCCCTCGAATTCCGATTGGCTGATAGGATTCTATCAGCTAATCGGAATTAAGGTAGGAAAAATCTGATTGGCTGATTGAATCAGCCAATCAGATTCAAGTTCAATCGGATTGGCTGATCCAATCAGCCAATCAGATTGAGCTCACATTCTATTGGCTTTTCCGATCAGCCAATAGAATCCAAGCTTAATCTGATTGGCTGATTGGATCAGCCAATCCGATTGAACTTGAATCTGATTGGCTGATTCAATCAGCCAATCAGATTTTTCCTCCCTTAATTCCGATTGGCTGATAGAATCCTATCAGCCAATCGGAATTCGAGGGACGCCATCTTGGATGACGTCCCTTAAAGGAACCTTCATTCGTCGGGAGTCGCCGGAAGAAGAGGATGGATCTGCGTCGGCTGCTTGAAGATGGTCCCGCTCCGTGCCGGATGGATAGAAAATGCCGCTTGGATGAAGATGTTTGCCGGTCCAGATGTCCTCTTCTTGCCGGATAGGAGGAAGACTTTGGACCCTCTTCTGGACCTCTTCTTGCCGGATAGGAGGAAGACTTCGAAGCCTCTTCTGGACGGATCGGTGATACCCGGCGTGGTGAAGATAAGGTAGGAAGATCTTCAGGGGCTTAGTGTTAGGTTTTTTTAAGGGGTGTTTGGGTTAGATTAGGGATATGTGAGTGGTGGGTTGTAATGTTGGGGGGGGTATTGTATGTTTATTTAAATGCAAAAGAGCTGTTTTCTTTGGGGCATTCCCCGCAAAAGGCCCTTTTAAGGGCTGGTAAGGTAAAAGAGCTTTACAATTTTTATTTTAGAATAGGGTAGGGCATTTTTTTATTTTGGGGGGCTTTGTTATTTTTTTAGGGGGCTTATAGTAGGTGTAATTAGCTTAAAATTCTTGTAATCTATTTTTATTTTTTGTAATTTTTTTGTAATTTAGTGTTTGTTTTTTTTGTAATTTAGTGTTTGGTTTTTTTTGTAATTTAGTTTAGTTGATTTAATTGTAGATAATTGTAGATAGTTTATTTAATTAATTTGATAGTGTAGTGTTAGGTTTAATTGTAACTTAGGTTAGGATTTATTTTACAGGTAATTTTGTAATTATTTTAACTAGGTAACTATTAAATAGTTATTAACTATTTAATAGCTATTGTACCTGGTTAAAATAAATACAAAGTTGCCAGTAAAATAAATATAAATCCTAAAATAGCTACAATATAATTATTCGTTATATTGTAGCTATATCAGGGTTAATTTTACAGGTAAGTATTTAGCTTTAAATAGGAATAATTTATTTAATATGAATTATTTTATTTTGTTAGAATAAAATTATATTTAACTTAGGGGGGTGTTAGTGTTAGGGTTAGACTTAGCTTTAGGGGTTAATACATTTATTATAGTAGCGGTGAAGTTCGGTCGGCAGATTAGGGGTTAATAATTGTAGGTAGGTAGCGGCGACGTTGGGGGGGGCAGATTAGGGGTTAATACTATTTATTATAGGGTTTTTGAGGTGGGAGTGCGGCGGGTTTAGGGGTTAATACATTTATTATAGTGGCGGAGAGGTCCGGTCGGCAGATTAGTGGTTAATAAGTGTAGTTAGGTAGCGGCGACGTTGGGGGGCAGATTAGGGGTTAATAAATATAATATAGGGGTCGGCGGTGTTAGGAGCAGCAGATTAGGGGTACATAGGAATAACGTAGGTTGCGGCGGTGTACGGAGCGGCAGATTAGGGGTTATAATAATATGCAGGGGTCAGTGATAGCGGGGGCGGCAGATTAGGGGTTAATAAGTGTAAGGTTAGGGGTGTTTAGACTCGGGGTTCATGTTAGGGTGTTAGGTGCAGACAGAGGAAGTGTTTCCCCATAGGAAACAATGGGGCTGCGTTAGGAGCTGAACGCTGTTTTTTTGCAGGTGTTAGGTTTTTTTTCAGCCCAAACTGCCCCATTGTTTCCTATGGGGGAATCGTGCACAAGCACGTTTTTGAAGCTAGCCGCATCCGTAAGCACCGCTGGTATTTAGAGTTGCAGTGGCGGCGTTAAATATGCCTGTACGCTCCCTTTTTGGAGCCTAACGCAGCCCTTCTGTGAACTCTAAATACCAGCGGTATTTAAAAGGTGCGGGGGAAAAAAAGCATGCGTAGCTAACGCACCCCTTTGGCCGCAGAACTCTAAATCTAGCTGTAAATTAATAATAACAGAACATTTTGGGGTTTATTTTCCCTTTAAGATGGTGGATTCAGTCTGAAGTTATCACCCATGGCCGCCGTGTTGTGTGTATATATTAAACTAAGGTTGGGGCTCAGTTTTCCTGCATAATATTCAGTCTGATAGTACTGTTCATATATCAGTTAAACAAGTCACGCAACAAATAAGTATAAAAAGTATTTTTCAGAACCGATGTGTACTTAGACTATCCTGAAGAGTTTTGAAGCTTTGTGGAATTGCTCCTTCTTCTTCATAGAGATGGAGTGACTTTGGTGTAGACACACCATTTAAAGATGGTGGCCAAGGCTTGCCTCCTGGTTGGTGGGCAGTGTTTGGCTGAGACTGGTCATATGTCAATAAAAGCTTACTCATGGTTGTTATGGTTAACCGCTAAGATACAAATGTTACTTATTGACCTAAATGTAACTATACAGAATTTTAAAAAAAATAGCTAGACAAAATTTTAAAGTATTTATCGCTACTACGCTAGATCCATACACCCACTGAATACATTAAGATGCTAATATACAACAGGTCTAGTGTAAATTATATACTGAAAAAACTCAGTATGTACTATGTGGAACAAAGCTGTGGCATGTGGTGAAGCTCTGACTGTATTGTGTGAGCACAAAATGGGTCCAAGTGATATATTTAAATCAGCTGTGGAAAACACAATTTTTACCAGACTTATAAATAAAGGGAATAATAGATAACAATTAAGCAAAAAAAACCTACCTAAGGTAGTTATTATAAGTGTTCAAAATGACTATTGATATTAGACCTTCAATAGTAGGGAAGGTTTAAAATTATTTTGAGAGATGATAATTGAAAGAATATATATATACAGTATATATATATATATGTATATATATATATATATTTATATATATGTAAGTGGAAAAATATTATTCTACAATCTGCAATTCCTTACTCATCTGGGTCAAAAGGGCTAGTGGAAACAGGGCCAGACTAGGAATAAAAAGCAACCTTGAACAAATTATAGACCAGCCATATATTGTGTATGTATGTGTGTATTTATATATATATATATATATATATATATATATATATATATACTGTATATATATATATATATATATATATATATATATATATATAAATATATATATATATATATATATATATATATACACACACACATTCCCTAGACACATAATTAACTGGGTACACATCCCATGAACCTGCAAAACTCACAGACCTGAGTGCTCACCAGCAATCACTGGCAGCTGCAAAGCTTTCAGTGACTCAGGCAGTTAACCTCAGACAAGCCTGGGTGCAGAGCCCATATGTAATATATATGTGTGCGTGTGTGTGTATATATAAATATATATATATATATATATATATATATATATATACTGCATACCTAAAAAAGAAATGGAAGTTAAAATTATGCAGAATAAAAACCTGCATCTTGAAACTGTTTATATATTTATTTTCCTGGGTAGCTACACAGTCGTCTCACTGTTCTAGTAAAACAAGTACTGAGTATGTTGATCCCTTGTGCAACCTACTCTGAGCAGGAGGGGCCTCTGACATATGCAGATGCTTGGAACTCCAATTTTCCCACCCACAAAGACTCAGAATGTAAAACAAACTCCCCTTTACAAAATGCATCATAGAAATTTTGTGGGTCATTCTCCTAAGGGGATATATATTTTTACAACTTGAGTATAAGCTTTAAACCACAGGTGTGCAGCAATCTTGCAATGAGTGGCTGCAACAAAAGGGAGCATTACCAAAAGAGTCATAAATATATATCACTTTCCAAAGATATGGAAAGTACACCACTTCATCAATTACTCAGTCATTCTCTTTGCCTCTGTCAATGGAGGAGGTAATGTTTGGTGTCTGTAGAATTGAATCCTTTTTGGTTACCTTTCCCTGCAAGCAAGGATTTGGGGTTTAGCTTAGTCCACGTTAATCTCTTCAGTAGCATAGTGGTTGTTTTAAGCAGTTAGGAAATTGTGAGGTAGTCCTTGCTTTGAGTTCTAACATTTTGCTGCCCTAGTATAGAAAGCCAAAGTAGGTTTACTCTGTTCTTTCTTTTTTCTACAGGTCTCTGTAAGGAGTATGTGTCCTTTCACGCCTTGTAAGCTGTCCTCCTGCCTTATGGCTAGACTGCAGGTAAGTGTCTTTTGTCTTCTAGGTATGAAGACTTCACTTCATGAAGACAGTTACCTATTCAGATGGGGGACACATGTTTCCTTTTTTTAGTTAACTCTTCATATTTAATTGGGACTTATAAATCCTTTACGTTTAGGATTTCCTAAGGGCAGGTGCAAACACTTTGTATGTGAAGGGCTGTTCGTTTTCACACTGTGTAAGGACTGTGTGTTTTTAATACAGTTAATTTCCTTTATTCAGGGTTTGCTTCTTGTATACGTCAAGAGATGTTTTTTATCAGTGTGCTCTTAGTGCGGCAGTTTATTGTGCCGTCTTTAGCAGAGGTTGGGCTGACTAAGGGATCAGTTAATGGTAAAGATATTTTTCCTGGCACTGGAAGCCTGGTCTGGCAGAAATTATTTCTGATATTATGGGCGGAAAAGGGTCTTTTCTATCACAAGACAAGAAGAACAGACCTAAAGGACGTCAAAGTAATTTTCGTTCCTTTGGTAACTTCAAAGGATAAGTCTTCCTTTACTTTTTCCAAGCAGGAACAGTCCAATTCTGCTTGGAAACCAAATTAGTGTTGGAGCAAGTGGAAGCAATCAAAGAAACCCGCAGCTGAGTCTAAGTCAGCATGAAGGGTTTGCCCCCGATTCGGGATGGATCTATTGGGGGGCAGACTTTCTCTGTTTTGTCAAGAATGGATATGAGATGTCCCAGATCCTTGGGCTGTGGACATAGTATCTCAAGGTTACAAAATAGAATTCAAAACTTTCCCTGCCAGGGACAGATTTCACCTTTTAAGATTATCTGTGGACCAGATAAAAAGATAGGCATTCTCGAACTGCGTTCAGGACCTTTCTTCCCTGGGAGTGATTGTTCCAGTTTCAGTAAGGGAACAGGGCCTAGGATTCTATTCTAATCTGTGTGTGGTTCCCAAAAAAGAGAAAACTTTTCGACCTATTCTAGACCTAAAGTGTCTCAAGAAGTTTTTCAGAATACCATCCTTCAAAATGGAAACCATTCATTCCATTCTTCCCTTGGTCCAAAAGCATCAGTTCATGACGACCATAGACCTGAAGGACGTGTATTTTCATGGTCCCATTCACAGGTATCATCACAAGTTCCTGAGATTTGCCTTTCTAGACACTTTCAGTTTGTGGCTCTTCCGTTTGGCCTTGCCACAGCTCCGAGAATTTTATCAAAGGTCATATTGGTTCAGGCTCCATCTTTTCAACAAGCAAACTCTCATACAGGGATCTTGTTGTCTTTTCTACATTCCCACAGATGGAAAGTGAATCTGGGAAAGAGTTCCCTTGTTCCAGCTACAAAGGTAGTTTTCTTAGTAACCATAATAGATTCCCTATCTATGAAAATTTTTCTGACAGAGGTCAGAAAATCCAAAATTCTCTCCTCTTACCTCTCTCTACAGTCTACTGTTTGGCCATCAGTAGCTCAATGTATGGAGGTAATTGGTCTGATGGTCACTTCCATGGATATCATTCCCTTTGCTTGATTCCATTTGAGATCTCTGCAGTTCTGCATTCTCAGACAATGGAATGGAGACCATTTGGACCTGTCTCAGAGGATAGATCTTGATCACTTGTCAAGGGACTCTCTTCCATGGTAGCTTTCTCAGGATCATCTGTCTCAGGGCACATTCTTCCGGAGACCTTCCTGGGTGATCGTGAACATGGAAAACAGCCTGCTAGGCTGGGGAGCAGTCTGGGTTTTATTAAAGATGCAGGGACTATGGACTCTGGGAGGAGTCTGCTCTCCCCATAAGCATCTTGAGGTTGTGAGCGATTTACAATGCTCTGATGGCTTGGCCTCAGTTTGTTCTTAGTCTGGTTTATCAGGTTCCAGATGGACAACATTACCTAAGTGGCTTACATCAACCACCAGGTAGGAACTTGAAGTTCATTAGCGATGAAGGAGGTGGCTCAGGTTATTCAGTGGGCAGAAGTTCACAATTGTTGTCTATCTGCCATCCACATTCAAGGAGTGGACAACTGGAAAGCGGCATTCCTGAGCAGACAGACATTTCATCCCGGGGAGTGGGCTCTTCATCCGGAGGTGTTCTCCAGGTTAACCCTCAAATGGGGGGTGTCGGAATTGGATCTGACGGTTCACGGTCAAGAGATCCACAGGCTGCCCTAATAGATGCTCTGGTGGTTCCTTGGAATTTCAGTCTAGCATACCTGTTTCCTCCGTTTGCGTTCCTTCCACAAGTCATTGCTTGTATCAAACAGGAGAGAGTGTCTGTAATTCTTATAGCTCCTGCATGGCCTCGCAGGATCTGGTATGCGGACCTAGTGAAGATGTCATCTCTTCCACCTTGGAGATTCCCTCTGAGGAACACCTTCTAACTCAGGGTCCATTCCACCACCCAAATCTCGTTTCTCTGAAGCTGACTGCTTGGAGATTGAGCTCTTTGTTCTGGCTAAGCTTGGGTTTTTTGAGTCGGTCATTGAGATCATGATCCAGGCTCGCAAGCCTGTTACTCGTACAATTTACCATAAGGTATGGCGTAAATACCTTTATTGGTGTGAATCAAAGGGCTACTCTTGGAGAAGGGTCAAAATTCCTAGAATTTTGTCTTTTCTCCAGGAAGGTCTGGAGAAAGGGTTGTCAGTTCTCTGAAAGGTCAGATTGCTGCACTAGCTATTCTTTTACATAAGCGTCTGGCAGATGTGCCAGATGTTCAATCTTTTTGTCCGGCCCTGGTCAGAATCAGGCCTTTGTTTAAACCTGTTTCTCCTCCTTGGAGTCTTAACCTTGTTTTAAAAGTTGTGCAGCAGGTTCCGTTTGAGCTAATGCATTCCATAGATATTAAGTTGTTATCTTGGAAGGTTTTGTTTCTTATTGCTATCTCTTCTGCTCAAAGAGTCTCAGAGCTCTCGGATTTGCAGTGTGATTCACCTTACCTTATCTTTCATGCGGATAAGGCAGTCCTGCATACTAAGTTGGGTTTTCTCCCTAAAGTGGTTTCAGATAGAAATATTAACCAGGAAATTGTTGTTCCTTCTCTCTGTCCCAATCCTTCTTCTCATAAGGAATGTTTATTGCACAATTTGGATGTTGTGCATGCCTACAGGCGACTAAGGATTTTTGTCAGTCTTCTGCCCTGTTTGTTTGTTTCTCTGGAAGGCATAAAGGTCAGAAGGCTACTTCTACTTCTCTTTCCCTCTGGTCAGTGGCATATTTAGGTTTTGTGCTGCCTTAGGCACTCAACATTCTGCTGCCCCTCCCAAAGGTTTTAGGCCTTTTTTCCCTTTAAAAAATTTTTTGGGTCAGTATGTAATTTTTTTTTTATGAATTAAAAAGAAAATGGGCTAACAAAACACTTGCATACAGGTGGGTTGGATTGCATGCATCTCATACTATTTTCTCCCTGAGAGAAGGGAGAGAAAAGAAGTGGAGGGGAGAAAAGGGAGGAAAAGGAAAGAAGGAAGGGAGGGAGAGAAGAGAGAAGTGGGGAGTGGGTGGAGAAAAGGGGGAGGGAAAGAAAGGAGTGAAAGAAGGGAGCAAGGGAGGGAGTTGAGAGAAAGAATGGAGGGAGGGTAGGGAGGAAGGGAGTTAAGGGAGGAAGGGAGAGAGAAAGGGAAATAAGAGAGAGAGGAAGGGAGGGAAAGAATAATACACTTTGAAACAATCACTGCCCTTCACATGCAACAACATACAGTAATTACCATCATTCAAGTAATTAAACTTTTTAAGTGTCCATTTACTATTTACTCCGTGGGTTCATGAATGCAGAGAAAGCTAGCTATTAGATTTTATGATTAGACATCACAAGCTGATCTAAGCAGTGCACAGACACATCCATTCTGTTAGTTACTAAGACCTTCAATAAGCACTGCGTTCGCAGACCCACACCACAGCTGACAAGGGGAGGCAGCATATCGGCACAAGGTCTTCTCCTCCAGCCTCACCTTGTAAGCATATCCCCGGGCAGGTTTCTCACCAAGAACACTTCATTTGCAAAAATGTTGGTGGCTATAAATGAAGAAACGGTTTAAAGGAGCACTGCCTTTGAAGAGCGACCTTGATCAGCGCACGTGCCTTGTCTTCTCTGTAAAAGCCTGCACTTTATCGCTCACTGTACTTTTGGCTTTTGGAGAGAGAATAGGGCAGATGTGCTGCCCCTCTCAAATCTGCTGCACTATGCACCAACCTTGTTGGCCTAGGCAATAATACGCCCCTGCCTCTGGTTGAGAAGTGTGATTCATTTTGCCTATGAAACTGATGGACAGCAGCCTCCTGAGAGAATTACAGCTCATTCCATGAGGGCTGTCTCCTCTTCTTGGGATTTCAAAAATGAAGCTTCTGTGGAACAGATGCAAGTTGGTCCTCTATGCATACTTTTTCCAAATTTTATAAATTTGATACTTTTGCTTCGGCTGAGGCCTCATTTAGGAGAAAGGTTCTTCAAGTGATGGTGACTTCTGTTTAGGTCTACCTGTCTTGTTTTCCCTCCCTAGTCATCCGTGTCCTCTAGCTTGGGTATTGGTTCCCACTAGTAATTGATGACGTTGTAGACTCTTCATATGTTAGGAAAGAAAACAAAATTTTACCTTCTTACAAGTTTAAAACAAGGCTGTTTTAACGCACTTGGATATGCCTAAAAAGGTTATATCTATCTATCTATCTATCTATCTATCTATCTATCTATCATCTATCTATCTATAAATATAGGTGTATTTATTTATAACAAAATGTTTGCTTACCTGATAAATTTCTTTCTTTCCAGATATGGAGAGTCCACGACCCCACCCTTAATTTAAGACAGTTATTTTTGACTAAACCTTAGGCACCTTTACACCTTTGTGTTATTCCTTTTTACATTTCCCTTCGGTCGAATGACTGGGGATTATGGGTAGGGGAGTGACACTTAACAGCTTTGCTGTGGTGCTCTTTGCCTCCTCCTGCTGGCCAGGAGTGACATTCCCACTATTAATTGATGACATTGTGGACTCTCAATATCCGGAAACAAAGAAATTTATCAGGTAAATAAAAATTTTGTTATAAATAAATACACCTATATTTAATGATAGATAGATGATAGATATATAGAACTTTTTAGGCATATCCAAGTGCACTAAAACAGCCTTGCTTGAACTTGTAAGAAGGTAAAAGTATAATTAACTAGATTCAGAAATGATCTATTATCAAAAAAATGATTTCCCTTGTGTATATATCTAAGTAGACTTGAACATCGACTTCAGTGTTTTTCTTTAAAATTTACATGGAAATAATTATTTTCTGACCATGTACTTTCATAAGTTACCATATATTTGAAGATAGTTTTTAAAGGACACAAATCTAAATCCAAAATGAATAAATAAACAAACATGATTTCAATGAATTCTGAACAAGATATAAGGGATACATAATTGTTTAAGGTAATCTACTCTGAACTTTAAATCAAAACCTTTAGAGTTCCTTATGTGACATTATTTTTCCTTTCTAAACCACCCCTATTTAGCACAAAATATTATAAAAATATAAATATTATTATTTTTTACCTAGCATACTACACTGGGGCACTTTTCATTCTGAAGGAATACACACTACATTAAGTAAACCCTACACTCTCTCTCTTCTGCTTTCAGGTATGTGAATAGAGTCCTGTACCATCTCCTGATAAATTCACTGCTTTCTAATTCAGTTTTACTCTGTGTAACTCTCTCATTTGTTATGTGAATAGAATATTGTATCATCTTCTGCAAACCCATGTTTCTCTGATATTTTAATGTCTTGCAGTTGCCATGTGCTTTGTGATGTTCTAGCTTTGCAAATTCTAAATTCATAAGTTGACTAATGGCATAACTTCAGTTTCCTCCAAATTCTATTATTTATGTTAGCTTATTACAATCTGAACTGGCCTGAATCAAACTTTCCCAATTGGCCTTTCTGACTGTCTTTGATCATGTCATTAACTAATTTAGTGGACTCAGCTGATTGCACTTTCCTATAAATGTAGCACTTGTGTGGGGGTAACATTGCAAGGCAGCTAGCATTATTGTGATATCAAATGTTCACATTTCTGAAGTAAGCATTTTATAAGTGAGGCACTAAGAATTAGGCAAAATAACTGAACAAGGATTGAACAAAGGAAAATACACAAGGCAAGTGCTGCAGTAATAGTGCTTTTTATGTGTTTCAACCTTTCCCTTTTTTTAAAAAAAAAAATACTCCATATCTTCATGTTTTTTTGCTACCTCTTGTCTCTATAACTACTTTATTCATTTTCTCCTTCCCCCTCACCACCTGCACTATTTATGTGCCCATATATTTTCCCCTTAAACTCACTTTTGCTCTTATGAACTTCACACATTCCTAAACTCTCTCTCTCCTCCCTGCACCTCATCCCAAAAACACTCTTAATACTGCAGACCTGTATCTCATCTTATATCACTCTCCCGCTTTGCTCATACTAGCTGCTGGTGATACCACCTCTAATCCTGCCCCCCCCCCACAACTTCCTATCCTTATCCACCCATTTGTCCCTTACCATAGACCTAGAAATCAAAACCCTGGAAACCTTACTCAAATACCTCTTGTTTTAAAAGTCAAACCCCCTTCTCTTGTGAACTCTGTAACTCTTGCTCTGTATACAAAAAGCTCAATTCTATTCATGACCTCTTTATCACCCACTCTCTCAACTTTCTGGCTCTCACAGAAACGTGTCTCTCCACTTCTTCCATACACCTAGGTCTGGTAACAGGAGGTGGTGTAGGCATTTTACTTTTCTTTAGTTGCACCTTCCACCAAATGCAACCCGTCTCTTCCCTCATATTTTCTTCGTTTGGAACCAACATAAATTACTTCTTTATACATGTTGCAGTCATAAACCACCCCTTGGCTCCACAACTCAATTTATAGATTATGTGCTGCCTGGTTGCCTTATTTCCTCTCCTCGGACACCTGCCCTCATTCTTGGGAATTTAAACCTGCCTGTTGACAATCCCATTCCCCAGCTGCAAAAAAACCCTTCTTCAGCTCACTTCCTCTTTCGGGCTGTCACAATGGACTGTAATTGTTGAAATAAACTGTCTCTCAACAGTCTTTAAACTAAAAAGACTTATATTAGCCTCAATATGTTACCAGTTAAGAAACTTCCTTGGATTTGAAGATATTCTGAATAAATCCTCCCTAATGATTCTGCTTATGCAGTGTGTTGTTACTAATTATGAAGGAATCTTTTTCTCTGCCATGTTCCTCAAAGCAGAAAACAGAATCATAGATAGTGTACCATTGTTTATAACTGTAGCATTTTGCAAGACATATGGAAATGTACTCACATTCCTTTGAGCTATGTTAGCTCAAAGATAAAAGCCCACAATCATTTCTCAGCTTTAACAGGAACTGATGTGTACAATTCTTTATTGAACATTAAAAACAATCACTAGGGAGTGTGACAAACAAGCCGATAATAGACCATATAATACTGTTAAAAAAAGTCAAATATTTGTAATGACTCCTTTTAACAGCTGTTTTGAATTCAATCAATAATCTCAGCAAAGTCACGTGATCACCGTGCCTGTGACATATATGTTCAACCTACGTTTTACCAAAGGTGGTTTTATCAAGCTTGTAGTAATTTTCTGATTCCTTTCACTTATAGCTACAGTCCTGCCCTCATTGGTTAATTTGAATTTCCTTTTGATCCCCAGCTACAGCAAGTTTTTCCCATTTTAAGATATATACAGGTGTATATATATATATATATATATATATATATATATATATATATATATATATATATATGTGTGTGTGTGAGAGTTACTGTTGCCTTTCTATCATCTTGAACCAGTCTGCCCATTCTCCTCTGACCTCTGACATCAACAAGGCATTTTCATCCACACCACTGCCACTCACTGCACATTTTCTCTTTTCTCTTCGGACCATTCTCTGTAAACCCAAGAGGTGGTTGTGCGTGAAAATCACAGTAGATGAGCAGTTTTTTAAATATTTAGACCAGCCCGTCTGGCTCCAACAACCATGCCACGTTCAAATTCACTTAAATCCCCTTTCTTCCACATTGTAATGCTGTGTTTGAACATCAGCAAGTCATCTTCACCACATCTAGATGCCTAAATCATGAGTAATAATTGAGAAGATCACTTATGTGATATGTAATCTATACAGCCCAAATAATCCAGATGTACATTTATGGAAGAATGTGATTAAACAAATTATACTTTATATAGAGGATAAAATAATAGTTGCAGGAGATTTTAATTGTACACTTAATGCACTTATAGTTAGGTGTAAAATAGAGCAAACTAGTAAGATTGTACACTATAAAAAATCACAATTTGATTGGGGCGGAGCTAGCCCACAGCATGAACAGTCGCACATATCTGCAGCTCCCCATGTAAATATACTAATAGCCTAAAAAATCTATAATTATGTTTTAGAAATTGAACAAAATGTATGGCTTGGGTAAACATAAGATCGGAGCACATTATTAGATATAGTAAGCAGCGATGTGAGAGCTGATTGCTGCTGGATTGACTCATTTAACCAACGAACCCTACGGCCTGAAATCTGGGTGTGAAACTACCAGCCTGTCTTTTTAGCTACGTTCACTCTGTCTTTTGATCATGGAGACTGTATGAGGCAATGACACGACACCCGCAGGACACGGGACCATTACACAGTGTGACTGATCTCCCCCACTGATGACTTTTACTTTTAGCTGTTATAAGAAGGTACCGGCAGGTGTGGCGCGAAACTCCATCTTGGAATTAGAGTGTTCAGGCACTCGCTTAGGCTCGATCTGCGGATTCTCCCTAACCCAAGCTGCCGACTTACATCACAGTGCCACTCCATTTGCATTAACACAAATTAAGCTCTGGACCGCACGTTGCCTGCTCTGTGCGAGGGTTATATTCCTGCACTTGGATAGAATGGAGGATAATACTGCTTCAATTCTCACCCTATTGGCTGATCTGGATAAAAAGGTGTGCCGCAACTTTGATAGCCTTTTTTCATTGATACAAGGAGGATCCACAGAGAATCCCATTGCGGGAAATGAAGTGCCAGATCTGCGTATTCCCCCTGGTCTGCGGACTGAGGTGGAGGTCCCTCAGGAGGTTCCCTCTGTACCGGAGACTTCAAAAGCCGCTTACCGATGTGCCGATCTTGAGGAGATTGACCGAGTGCTAGAGACAGCCCTTTCTCAGAAAGTAACTGGGAGTAGATCATTTGTCCCTCTGGAAAGGTCATTACAGTCACCGGAACAGGCAAGGGGAATGAATATGTCTTTACCTACTATACTCAGAAACCCTACCTTGCGGGGCAAGCCTAGCTGGCAATTTGGAACACCTAAACCCCCTCAGAATTATCAAGTGTTTGCTAACTCATACAATATTAAGGAGGGGATTGGGTAGTTAGTTAGCTTCTGCTTTGGCACTCCAGCTTCCACATATGACACCTTGAACCAGTCCGTATGCACCTAATATTAAAGAATGCTCGTATGGACTCTTCTGTTTTCTATGTTCATATTCACACTTTCTTTCCTTGGCACGCATTTAAAATAATCCTTAATACTTCTACATACTATGGCTGGGATATAGGACTTCCTCAAAGGCACATATTACTTGAGCTAGCCATAATTGGGAGAACTGTTTAACCTGTTATGTTTTTTTTTTATTGTTCCCCTTATATTACTTCTTCTCTAGGATGTTCGTATGAACCTATATTGATGTTTATGTGCTCCCGAGTTCGTTCCTTATATCTGTTGGTGATTGGGTTAGATGTTCACTTTTTTATGTATCAGAGTAAGCAGATTAAGGGGTGGTGGTCACCCTGCGCATATGCGTAACATAGAATTTAGTGCTACTAGCAGACAAATCTATCATTATCTTACGCCTGGGGTTTCGTATGTTTACCTATGAGTTTCATGACAAATTATATATATTTGTAGTGTGGACATGATATATGAAGTCTTATATTGTCATCTGCGTAGAAATATCTACTCCTCTAAAGTCAGTCTGGATTTTATTTCAGCTAAAGACGCTCTTATATGTTGCAATACTTATTTATACCTCTTAGCCTATTAGCTAGCTATATATTTGTCACTATGGATGCACCTTTGGGGCTGCCCTGCAATACCTTGCTTTATCACACGGGCGAATTGTCGGCGGCCGAGACAGTTTGCCACAGCTTTTGCTTACAGCCAAACAACTAAATGCAAGGGTAGTCCCAAACGCCATCCTAACAGAAGCCATATAATTTAAGTATTTTTAACATGGTGAATTCACTTCCTAACTCGAACTAGATATAGGTTACCCTAGTTTGCCTCTACTTTAAAAAGGCAGCGAATATACCTAAACATTAGACCCTCTGGCATTGCAAGAATTCCCATATTGACTGGCGACTTATTATTATATTATTACTTCGCTGTTACTTGGTTTCTGTCTACACTGCAGAATTGCTCTAATCAGCTCCCCCTCTCCTCCCTCCCCCCCATGTATTGTAATTTTTAGTGGCATTTGTCCGCTGTTAAATGTATTTCTACGTAGTCGTAAATATTTCCTTTATGCACCTAATTGACTATTGCATAATAATATATTTGCACTATAATGGGGGTGATTCTATACAAGTATGTTATATATTTTTATATGCCTACACTATTCACCCAATTTGGTGAAATTCTTTAATGGTGTTAATCCATTTCTATGTACTTACATATACTAGGGCATAAAAATGTATTACCTCTCAGAGATAAGAATTTGTCGAAGCATGTAGGTGCAATCCTGAAAAATCATTCTAATGGATAGCATTTCATGTTTCAGAGGTATTTAGTTTGACTTATCTTATATATGAATAAGAGGTATCGAATTATTATAGTTGCATTTTAAGTGTGACACAGCTAATAGTGGTAATATGTTTTACTGTACTACTTAAGAATTCTATATGTTATTTGCAGCTTTCTTGTATAGGTAACAATGTTTGGCACTAACATATGTGTTACTTGACATAGCCATATGAGACACTTTCTGTTCTGTATTCTTTTAAATGTGACAATGTAAACTGTAAGTTACCTTTTTGAATTACCTCAATAAAAAAACTATGATTTAAAAAAAAAAAAAAATCACAATTTAAGTATGAAAAGAATGATCTTTACATTTTTAGTCTGTGATATCAGATATATGGAGGTTGAAACACCTATATGAATTGGATATTACCTATAATTCGGAATCACATAATACTCCCTTCAGATTAGATATGTTTTTTATATCAGATTCTCTCCTTCCGTTTGTTCAGGATGGAATCCAGAATATTAGATTTTACCTTGTTGAACCATGCTCTCATCTTCTGCATATTAGGGGAGAAGAGGTTAGTCAATCATAATAGGTTATTTTTCCCTGTATATTTATGTAATTCAGGAGCATTTAAGATTTTTTTAAGCAACAAATGGAAAGAGTATAAAAATAACAATCAGAAAACATGCAATTATTTTGGAAAATGTCACCTCTTATGAAATTAAATATAGAAAGTCAAAAGTTAATAGGGATATAGATCTTTCTGAAAGATTGACTAATTCATATATTTAGCTTTGTCAAAATCCAACTATACAAAATTGATTGTAATATTCCAGCATAAAAAAGTAGTTCTTACGAATATTGGACCATTATTAACAGTATTAAATGGTCTATTGTCAGCTTGTTTTATTACACACCCTGAGTGATTGTCTTTAATGTTTTAATAAAGAATTATACACATCAGTTCCTGTTTGACTGGAGAAATTGTTTAGGGCTTTCATCTTTGAACTAACATAGCTCAAAGGAATGTGAGTGTGTTTCCACATGCTGCAGTTATAAACAATGTTACACTTTTTATGTTTCTCTTTTCTCCTTTGAGGAACACGACAGATATAAATTTGCCTTCATAAGGAGTAACAACCTGCTGCATAAGCAGAATAGTTGGGGAAAGTTTCTTACATGGTAACATATTGAGTCCAATAATCTTTTTAGTTTAAATACTTTCTAATGCATAGTTTATTTCCACAATTTGTTTTGGTATTTTGTTTTGTGGGGTGTCCTACTCACAAAGATGGACATTGATTTTCAGCTATCAATGCTCTCTCTCTCTCTCTCTCTCTCAAAGTTAACAAATTCCTCTTTTCCTCTTTCTGATCATCATTTCCTCACATGTAACATCACAGCACATCCAACAACTCTCCTTCCATTTAACCCTTACACCAAATTCCACAGAAGCATTAAGTCACTAGATCAGCAACACCTCTCAAACACTCTCAAACCTCTGCTCTCTTCAATCTTCTCCTTTTCCCTCCCTGACCAATCTATCTAACACTACAACTCCATTCTTACATTGGTTCTTGACAATTTGGCACCTCCTACCATAACTAGGAAGTCATACACTCATTCTCAGCCCTGGCATACCTCTCTGACACTCCACCTATGCAGATGTCCTTGCCCTGCTATGCGACTGCTAAATCTCAATGTTCAGCTAACTTTTTCACTACAATTTCATCTAGAACTAATAATATTCTGCCCTTAACCCTTTGAGTGCTAATGACGGCTCTGAGCCGTCACAGAGTTTCCCACTCTGGTGCTAATGACGGCTCAGAGACGTCACTAGCACTCTCCCACCTTGAGGGAGATCTGGGGGCTTCAACCCACTCCTACCCTGGCGATCATGCCTGTAAAGTGACAGGCATCGCCGGGGCTTCCTGTTTTGCTTGGTGACGTCACCCGCAATAACGTGATGACGTCACCGCGCAACTTTATTTATACTTAACAATGTTATAATAAGTATAGGAGCAGGGGGCATGCTGCTTAGAAGCCTGTATCTCAGGCATCTAAGCAGCTACAGACCCCCAAGACCCACCATTGGAAAGGTAATCGCCTCACATTTCCAATAGTGTAAGTCTGAAAAAAATAATAAAAAAGTTTAAAATAAATTGTTCAAAAAATAGAAAAATAAAAAAAAACATTAAAAAAATGTTAGCACCCAGGTGGGAAAGTGCTTAGCACTCAAAGGGTTAAAGGGGCACTGAAACTAAATTTTTTCTTACGTGAGAGATACGTAAGATCTTACGTAAGATAGAGCATGCAATTTTAAGCAACTTTCTAAATTACTCCTATTATCAATTATTCTTCATTCTCTTGCTATCTTTGTTTGAAAAAGAAGGCATCTATGCTAAGGAGCCAACCAATTTTTGGTTCAGACTCAGGACAGCACTTGTTTATTGGTGGGTGAATTTATCCACTAATCAGCAAGAACAACCCAGGTTGTTTACCAAAATGGGCCGGCATATAATCTTACATTCTTGCTTTTCAAATAAAGATACCAAGAGAATGACGAAAATTTGACAATAGGAGTAAATTAGAAAGTTGCTTAAAATTGCATGCTCTATCTTAATCACGAAAGAAAAAAAATGGGTTCAGTGTCCCTTTAACCTCTCTTAGCCAAACCACTTATCTACTCTTATCTCTCCAAATTTAAAATTGCGGTTCTCCACTTTCAATACCCTTTTCTGTCCGCCCCCATCGCCTACTACAACTTCTCTCTCTTCTCAAGATTTTGCCAGCCACTTCAACAACAAAATTGATTCCATCACAAATGAAATCATCTCTCAACATACTACCAGTGTCTAGCCCTCTCAACAGCTCAAAATCATTTAAAACTCACAAACCCACAAATTCAGCTATTTTGTAACTGACAAAGATGTTTCTGCCCTTATATCATCCTCTTACTTCACTACCTGTTCCCTCAATCCCATTCCCTCACAGCTATTCCCCTCCTTCTGTCCTATCCTTACCCCTATACTTACACACATTTCCAACTTCTCCCTCAGCATCAATTTATTTCCCTCATTTCTTAAACATGGACTAGTCACACCTATCCTCAAATAACTCAATTCAATCTCCCTATCCAACTACCGCCCTATTTCCCTACTCTGCCTTGCCTCAAAACTTCTTGAAAAGCTAGCATATACACATTTATCAAATTTTGTCACATTAAAGTCCCTCCATGACCCACTGCAATCTGGATTCAGCCCCAACACTCCACAGAGACAGCAATCGTTAAGGTTACTTACACCCTACTTACAGCAAAATCGAAAGGCCCTTTCTCTATGTTAATCCTTTTCAATTTGTCTGCAGCCTTTGTTACTGTTGACCACCATATTTTCCACAAACACTCCAATCTATTGTGTTGTGGGGGATAGCGGTTTAGGGGTTAATAGGCTAATTAGGTAGATTGCGTTGTGGGGGTTGGTGGTTTAGAGGTTAATAGTGTTAATAGGCAGATTGCGTTGTGGGGTTTGGTAGATTAGGGGTTAATAGTATAATTAGATACTTTGCAATGTGGAGTTAATACATTTATTAGGTAATTTGTGATGTGGGGGGATGGCGGATTAGGGTTTAAACTTTTTTCAAAACTTTGTGATGTGGGGGTTGGCGGATTAGGGGTTAATACATTTATTAGGTCATTTGCGATGTGGGGGGATGGCGGATTAGGGTTTTAAACGTTATTAGGTACTTTGCGATGTGAAGGTTGGCAGATTAGGGATAATACATTTTATTTAGTTATTGCGGTGGGGGGATGGCGGTTGACAGGTAGATATTGCGCATCTGTCAGGTGTTTGTTGAGAATTCCAGGGAATAACTGTACTTAAATATTCAGCGCAAGCCTTGCTGCGACTACCTATGTGCGGCAAAGTAAAAATGGAGTAAAATTTCTCAATTTTCGCCTCGTAAGTCCTTGTACTGAATATATGATACCAACTTGCGACGCCGGTTCTATGTTAGTTTATGGGAGTAAAATTAGCAGGCGACTGGTGAAGTATACGCTCCGCATTTTATATGCGGCGCCGTGTATGTAATCTCACCCAAAGATCTTTCTAGTTGACATGGAAAGTCAACAGATTTAGAATCACGGTGATCAATAGGAACGGTTAATATATATTATATATATATTTCTTAAAAATCACATTAAAAAAGTAAGGTTTTCAGATCAATTAATGGTCTTCTATCTGTATATTCTACTAGTATGTTTATGTTAAATCTTGAAGACTTATATGAGTCAACACACAATATACAGAAAATCTCTGTCAGTACTTCTATTTCCCTGGTGGAATTACCCTGGAAACTGAGGCCTAGATTTAGAGTTTGGCGGTAGCCGTCAAAACCAGCGTTAGAGGCTCCTAACGCTTGTTTTTTGCGGACTCCGGTATTTAGAGTTTAGTTACCGACACTCAAAAATCACCCAATGCACAAATCTCTACCGACAGCTCTGACCCAGTAGTTAACATCTACCGACAAAATAAACATCCACGAATCACAAAACAAATATTACACAAAGTACACTTACACTCATACAAACACTACACTATATTTATTTTTCAGATTTAATAATTTTTCATCAAAATACAAAGGATCAAAGTTGCGAGATCTCGGGTGTTAGAAAAAAAACAACACAAATCCATTTTGCCATTGACTTACATTGACACACGGGAAAAGACCCTCATATACCTACATCTAACCAATGAGATTATCACAAACATACACTCATCTATGCATACAAACAATATACAACACATTACATACACAAAAAAGTTATTTATTACAAAATGAACACGATTTAGTTACTTTTTCACACAAGCTCATGACGTCACTCACTTTACGAGGAAAACCAGTCTTTGAAAAAAAAATAACCAAAATTTGGATCCTCCATTGACTTCTATGGGGAAGACGTGCTCGTGCACGCGACAGACAGATTTCCCTAACGCACGCAAATAGCGTATACAAAAAAACTCCAAATACCAGCGCTAGAAATAGGAAAAAAATACATGCTTTTCTGCGTTAGACCCAGCTATGACAAATAGATCAAGAAATGACTATTTCCCTATGGTGGACTTATGGATTTTACTTATTGAATATTTACAACAGCATTAAATTGTTTCATACTTTTACATTATATCAACTACAAATCAACATCACTAGTAACAAACATTTTTACAAATAAAATCACATTTAAACGGACACAAAAAAAATTACAACATTTCAGGATTCACAAACAGTACACAATGGGAAACACCTCTCATATACCTTTATTATTGCATTTAATTTATTCAACTCATATGCTTGCAGCAACAGCATATCTACATAGGCTTAACACATGATCAGTCATGGATGCACATACATTACTTTTAGCATTCACTCATACATGTGTATTCAAATGATGGGGGAAAAACACATTACATTCTCTCTAGGAATCACAAAACAGAACATATGGATTTTACTGTACTTTTAACATCATGATTCCATCACAATAAACCATTAGGAATTACGTACAAGAAGAACATCATTACACCAGATTACAGATGTCACTTTATGGGAAGGAACAACAATGCCAGACCGCTATATAGAAGTCAGCATATGTGGGACACAATCACAATATATACGTACATGTACATAACACGCATCACCCATCACGCAACCACAAAGCACACATTTATATTTTATTCAGCACACAATAACAATGTAGTACAATACAACAACACAATGAGGATTTCAGAACTACATAAGCAGGTTAATAATATGATGACGTCATTAGAAGATTCAACCATACACATTACAGATTCACGACTGTACCGCCCCTTTCAGAAATTTAACACTCAATACTACAATACAACATATACGTAAACAACAGTTTGGAACAGCATTATTAGGGCGATTTGAATGGGACAATTAATAAATATTGTCAGATCGCAAATCACTTACATATATAATACTACAGATGACAGCCAGAAGTTATTCAGTATTAGTGCCATTTGAATGGGACGCATACAATATTGACAGCTCGGCAATCACTTATATATACAATACTACAGATGACAGCCGGAAGTTATTCAGTATTATTGAGATTTGAATGGGACTCATACAATATTGACAGCTCGGCAATCACTTATATATACAATACTACAAATGACAGCCGGAAGTTATTCAGTATTATTGAGATTTGAATGGGACGCATACAATATTGACAGCTCGGCAATCACTTATATGTACAATACTACAGATGACAGCCGGAAGTTATTCAGTATTAGTGCCATTTTAATGGGACGCATACAATATTGACAGCTCGGCAATCACTTATATATACAATACTACAGATGACAGCTGGAAGTTATTCAGTATTATTGAGATTTGAATGGGATGCATACAATATTGACAGCTCGGCAATCACTTATATATACAATACTACAGATGGCAGACGGGAAGTTCTGAATTATTATTGCGATTTTAAAGGGACGCATACAATATTGACAGCTCGGCAATCACTTATATATACAATACTACAGATGACAGCAAGAAGTTCTTCAGTATTAGTTCCATTTTAATGGGACGCATAAAATATTGACAGCTCGGCAATCACTTATATATACAATACTACAGATGACAGCAGGAAGTTATTCAGTATTATTGAGATTTGAATGGGACGCATACAATATTGACAGCTCAGCAATCACTTATATATACAATACTACAGATGGCAGACGGGAAGTTCTGAATTATTATTGCGATTTTAAAGGGATGCATACAATATTGACAGCTCGGCAATCACTTATATATACAATACTACAGATGGCAGCTGTTACTTTATCGTTTACAAACAATATTGCAGCAACATTGATAGATCACATTCGATGCACATTATACACAACTATGCACTTTCATTCATGTTAGCCTGGACGTGTGCTTGTTACTATAAGATTGCGTTTAATAAATATTGATTATGCATATGATCAAACATTACAAACATGCACTGTATGTGTGATATTTGACACTTTCACATTGAGATTCATTGGGGGAAAACAACATTTCAGCAAACAAAAAAAAAACGCCCACTGTGAAAGCATTTGCGCCGCTCACATACAAACAAGTGAATACAATTAGCAATCATTACAAACTCACTACCATTGGACTAATTGTACTATAAATCCCCCAAACAACATGGCCAAAGCATCACTTGTGATCCACATCAGATCAAGTGCATACCTTGTTACACTGTTCTGAAAGATGGATGACGATGACATGGTAGACGCTGCTGGTGCTGCTATTGGCGAACTAGCTGTTGATCGAATCAGGCAGCCTCTGCGGCTCAGACTGAGACGAAGGGGTCATCTGGTTCGAGGTCCTCGTGTCTACAGGGTGAGACCCACCTTGGAAAACATGAGCGACTTTGAGGTTTATGATAAGTATCGGCTCAATCGCGAACAGCTCATTGGCCTTTACGATCTTCTTAAACCTCATTTGGAGCCACATATAAGAATAAGGACTGCTGTTCCCGCCATGAGTAAGATGCTAAGTTGTCTATACGTCCTGGCCTCCGGGAGTTTTCAATCCGGAGAAATGTACATGCATGGCCTGTCTCAAGGTACATTCTCTGTGGTGTTTGATAATTTTCTGGACGCCATGGTACGTATCAGTAAGCAATACATAGGATTCCCACAGAATGATGGTGATTGGAGGCGCCTGAAGCGGGAATTCTTTGCTATTGCTCAATTGCCCAATGTCTTGGGAGCCATAGATTGTACCCACATTGCGCTGCGCGCTCCAATTGATGACTTGCCCTTCAGAAATCGCAAACATTTTCATAGCCTCAACGTGCAGTATGTTTGTGATGCACAGATGAGGATTATGCACGTGTGTGCGAATTTTGGAGGAGCTTGTCATGATGCCGCATCCTCGCCCAGTCGTCCCTGTGGAGACCGTTTGAGGAAAGACAAATGCCCCCTGGTTATCTCGTTGGTGAGTATTTGTGCACAACATGGTTAATTAGTTTGACAATTGCCAGTGTAGTTTTAAAATGTTAGCGTAATGTTCAGCTATAGGATGCAATTTAACCATTTTTTTTTATTTCCGCAAATGTCTAGTTTTAGTTCAATGCAGATATGTAGCATGTCTTACCTTAAATGCTCAGATAGAGAATGCAATGTAACCATTTAGTTGCCATTTTACACAAGGTCTGGTTTAGGAGAAATACGCATATGTAGCATGTCTTAGCTGAAATGGGAAGATATTAGCTAATGCAATTTAACCATGTCATTGTCTCTTTCCGCTAATGTCTACTTTTAGTTCAATGCAGATATGTAGCATGTCTTACCTTAAATGCTCAGATAGAGAATGCAATGTAACCATTTAGTTGCCATTTTACACAAGGTCTGGTTTAGGAGAAATACGCATATGTAGCATGTCTTAGATGAAATGGGAAGATATTAGCTAATGCAATTTAACCATGTCATTGTCTCTTTCCGCTAATATCTAGTTTTAGTTCAATGCAGATATGTAGCATGTCTTACCTTAAATGCTCAGATAGAGAATGCAATGTAACCATTTAGTTGCCATTTTACACAAGGTCTGGTTTTGGAGAAATACGCATATGTAGCATGTCTTAGCTGAAATGGGAAGATAGAGAATAATATTGAACTAGATTATTCTTTTAAAAAATAAACATTTGTTAGTGGATTATCGTGTACAAAAACTTTTATTGGACTCCAAATACTATTTTGAGGATTCATTTTGAATTATGTTCTGTTCATAATTTATAGGTGATTCTCGGTACATGAGCCGGCCTTGGCTTATTACCCCCTTGCTTAGCCCGACTGATGTGTCTGAGGAGCGCTACAATAGGGCTAATAAGAGAACCAGGGCGGTGGTTGAACAAATGTTCTGGCTCCTGAAGATGAGGTTCAGGTGCCTGGACAGGTCGGTAGGAGCCCTCCAGTACAACCCAAAGAAGATGGCTAAGATCGTTATAGCCTGTAGTGTCCTGCATAATATTGCACAGCGGGCTGGGATGCTGCAGGGCGTCCAGGCGCACCGAAACCTCCTCAGAGATGAGGAGGATGATCCTGTTCTAGAGGGGCCATTCCGGGACGAGGGGCTCAATGTCAGAGCAGACATCATCAACCGCCACTTTAGACGGTAAATAATAGAAGTTAGACTGGAGTATTGTCAATAGATGTGAACTCTAGGGAAATGACAAGTAGAGAATTGTGCAAACATGTTATGATTGTTCATCAAATGCTATAAATGTGTTTCATTTATTAATATAGGTGATGCTCTGGTCATTGGGTCCTGTAGCGAGTCTTTGCCACCTGGTTTTTAAAAAGGACATCAGCTGGTAAGTATAAATGTATGGACTGTTGCTGGCATGAATTGTACACAAATACGTCATATGGCATACATTTTCTAAACTAGTATTTAGTTTACACATTACTTAAAATTTAAATACTCAGAAAGGGATCCTCTAGCATAACTATCCTCTAGCATGACTATGGTTCAATGTCACACATTAGAGGTTCGTTCTGCTCAATATGACTCACCTTCACACTTGATAGAACATAACACAAGATGCTACACACGCTTAGTAAGCTAGTGACAGAAATTGAGTAAGAAATGGGGGTGGGAGAGGGGTACAGAACTGATTTGCACACTTGTAGTAGTAATTTTAAAAAACAATTTTATGCCATTAGGGAGATGACTTCATGTAAAGACTGAAAGGGAAGAATTCGAAAGAATGACAGTGAAGAATTCCCAGACTGATATTGGAAAAAGACAAGATTGAAATTGAAGAATACCAATGGGATCATGTCTGGCATTATCTTTCAAATCTGCTGACCTTGAAAACCATACAAAGACATGTTCACATGGTAAGTGCCAACTATTTGATAGAATAAGGCTGTGGAGGCATCCTATTGGAGACACTTAGATTATTTTCTAATTTTTCGATGGTATTTCACAGTCCTCTATTTTTGAAATGATGAATAAGACACCTATTGAAGATCAACTGTTTACCCCTGAATTGACTTTCAAAGACCATGCATTATCCAGGTTGGTTTACCAATGCATGCTAGTTAAGAATCACAGCAAGAATGTCGAATATTAGTAGCTTACATACATTAGTCATACTTTGTTCCTAATTAGATATTTAGGGATCACAATCAGACACTTAGATTATTTTCTAATTTTTAGATGGTATTTCACAGTCCTCTATTTTTGAAATGATGAATAAGACACCTATTGAAGATCAACTGTTTACCCCTGAATTGACTTTCAAAGACCATGCATTATCCAGGTTGGTTTACCAATGCATGCTAGTTAAGAATCACAGCAAGAATTTCGAATATTAGTAGCTTACATACATTAGTCATACTTTGTTCCTAATTAGATATTTAGGGATCACAATCAGACACTTAGATTATTTTCTAATTTTTAGATGGTATTTCACAGTCCTCTATTTTTGAAATGATGAATAAGACACCTATTGAAGATCAACTGTTTACCCCTGAATTGACTTTCAAAGACCATGCATTATCCAGGTTGGTTTACCAATGCATGCTAGTTAAGAATCACAGCAAGAATGTCGAATATTAGTAGCTTACATACATTAGTCATACTTTGTTCATAATTAGATATTTAGGGATCACAATCAGAAAAAGGAATACATATTATAGTTGATATAGAGGTATTTGAATGGACATGAAATATTACATTTTTTTTCAGCATACATATATATTTATTATTGAAATGTGATATACATTATTATGTATAATTAGAAATTCTGATATTTAAATTTACTTTTTATTACATAATATAATGGTGTATGGTTTGTTTGGTTTTTAATCAAAAAATTAAATTCAGAAATATCTTGATAAAATTATGCACAAAGTTAGAGCATAGACACAAGATGATTGTAAATGTATTTTATGAATATTTTACAACGTGTGTATTAACTTTGTAAAATTTTGTTTTTTAATTTCAGATTGTCATCTGATGACTTCCAGGAATATTTTTTTGTTTTTGTTTTTGTTAAAAAAACTTTTTATTTTTAAATGGTAATCAACATTTTATTATTAAATACCCTCTTTTGAACAGATTATAATAAATATCCATATAATCTGTCAATAAAAAACAATTTGACTCCCATGACTGGTAGTTGTCTATTTGACAAGCACATGCATAAGATCAAATTATGCAATAATTTTAGAAAATCCACTGATTCAGAGAATATTAAATTAAACTATCTTTTTTAAATTAATTGGGGAGTGAGATCCATCGATGCTTTTCTTGTGAAATTCTTAGATGTTAAAATAATTTCGGATATGTAGTCAGAATTTGACATAAATTTTTTAGTTTCACTTTTAAGAAGGGGAAGTGGTTCACTTACATTAAAGTGACAGTGTTGTTGAATGTAAAATTAATTTTATAAGATCTTGTATCTTCCTTAGGTATCTAAAAACATTATTTTATTAAATTTATAAATTAAAAAATGGTAGGTCATTTAACTTCATATTTTGCACAAGCTAGTTATTGGATGCCATGTTAATAGATTTTACTTTTATAGTGGAGTCATTTAAAGGGACATTTAACTATAGTTATTAATATTATGTAGTTTTTAAAATCTTACCTCTTGGGTTAGACCTCACATATCTATATACAGGTGGCCCTCGTTTTACAACGGTTCAATTTACACCGTTTCAGAATAACAACCTTTTTTTCCAGTCATGTGACTGCTATTGAAAAGCATTGAGAAGCATTGCATTTATTAAAATAGCCAGTAGGTGGAACTGTCCGCTTGTGTTGCAGCAAAGCCAAGCAAGCTGAAATTAATCAGTTTAACCAGACCTGAGCTATCAAGCAGATTTCAAAGGAACAAGATCTTCCTTTCTATAAATCAGTCCAGATTGAAATGTATAGAAAGAACTGTTTGCAGAAAAATGCAAGTGAAGTCTGTGTTGTGTGATTATTGTATTAGGTTTATAATGCTGTTTAGCATTTAAAGTATTCATTTCAAGCTTTAAAAATAATGTATTAGGTGTTACTTATGACAATTTTGAGAGGGGCCTGGAACCTATCTCCCTCACTTCCCATTGACTTACATTATAAACTGGGTTTCAATTTACAATGGTTTCGATTTACAACCATTCCTTCTGGAACCTAACCCTGGCGTAAACTGAGGGCTACCTGTATAATTTTCATTCCCCTTTAGTTTCTTTCGACAATGTTAAATCAACATTCTGAATGTTTTGGTCCTTAAAGGGACATTCACAAAGTATATAGTGTATTGAATTTTAAAAAATCATAAAAGAATTTAAACATATTTAGAAAGTACTATAGAATTACATTCAGTCTTTAAATATACTTAGAAAAAGATACATCAATGCACATATCTTAGTCAATTACATAAGGCATCTATGTGCAACCAACAATCAGCCTCAAAATAGCCAATGTAGATATGTATTTAATCCAAGAATATATATAATTACAATCTAATGATTGAATAACAAAACATATTAAGTTGTTCAAATATTATAATCTTATCCAAAAAGCATAAATAACATATAGCTTAATGTCCTTCTAAGCTGAAGACTGCGAAAAACATCCATTACAATATATATTTCAGTCAGTGTGTAAAACAATCCAGAAGTTAATCTAAATATGCTTTGCTCATATGTTATACTAATTTTGCAAAAGGAAGGTGCCTAGGTTTATGATTTTTCAAGCATTATTGTGAAATGTCTCCTTAAAGGGACATGAACTCAAAATATACTTAAAGGGAGACAGTTAAAAAATTAATGATTTATACATTCAGAACGAGTATTCTATTTTAAGCAACTTTATAAATTGTCTCATATTATCAATGTTCCTCGTGATGTTGCTATCATTACTTTAAAAATAAGGCATTAAATTGATAATTTATTTGCTTCAGTACTCTGGACAGATTTTTTTTTTTTTTTTGGTGGATTAATTTATCCAACAATCATCAAGGACAACCCAGGTTTTTTGCCAAAATTGTCCGTAATCTAAAATATCATTATTGATTTGCAAAGAAAGATAACAAGATAATTCTTAACATTTGAGAATCGGATTAAATTATAAAGTTGCTTAACATTTCATGCTCAATCTGAATCATGAAAGCTACATTTGTTTGGACAGTGTCCCTTTAAGAGATTTAAAGAGTGTATTTACTTCTCTTCTTATCTTGACATACTTTGCTTGAAAAGCATATCGAGATAGGCTCAGTAGATGAAGATTGGTGGATGCACAGAGATGCCTTATGTGATTGGCTCAACCATGTGCATTTAAATTTCTTATGTTGAGGATATCTAAATACAAAGATAAATTGAGTTACATTTTAAAGTCTAAACAATTTTCTATCTCTACAGATCATTTGATACAATTGTTAGTTTGTAATGTCTATTTAAAAATAAAGACGCCATTGCACAATAATATATATGAGCAGTTCAGACAAATACAAGCTCGAGGTTTATTTACTAATAACAAACAAACCTGTATTTTAACATCTATAAACAGATTATCCAAGTTACTGACATTATAACCTGAATTTGAACATTCAGAAATGTTGCGTGAGAAACGGATCTTGAAACACCAGATTTGCATCTTTAAACATTACAGTCTAATGTCACGCAATAGCACACAATCAATGTGCATTATAAATACATTTAAGAGAGCAATGTCAATACTTCACAATTAGTCAACAAATTGATTTATGAACAATAAAGACATACAATATTAAATGTGTATTTGTATTAAAGAAACAGACGGTTATGAAACCGAAAAATGTCTACAACATTTAATAATCTGACAGTATTAGATTTTAAAGAGAATTTAAACATTAATATTTAACGGATCATGGATATTAAATCTGCGTCACACATATCCGCATGACAGGCCCATGAGTTACAAATACTTCTACATGAAAAATGAAGTAACAGCACCACCAGGAGGTATGTGTATGGAAGTTGCTAAGATATGAAACATTAAGGAACGGCCAATCAGAGTTCATCACACAAACACAACTTGAGTCAGGATGGTCTCACAGACATTCTAACAATATTTCAAACTTTTATCCAATCAGATGTACAGATAACTTGTCCCATGGTGCATCTCATGTTTACTTCACCATATAAAAGTCCATTACACGTTGCCATCTTTGTCAGTTCTCTAATGCCTGCTGGTATATTATTTTATCTACAAACATCTCGGCAGGCATGAAACCTCCCTGGTTTACCAAGCAAGAGAGCACTGCACTGGTCCACGCCGTCCAGGACTTTTATCCCCAGCTGTTTGGGAACAAGAGGAGGTCGACATATGCGCCTGTTAAGAAGGCCCTCTGGGAGTCTATCACCAATGCGGTTCAATTGGTGTGTGGCGTCCAGAGGACCCAGGATCAGATCATGAGGAGATTAGGAGATATGAGGTTGCGCTTGACAAAAAAAGTCAACCTCATAAGGGAGTGGGTACAAGCCCGTAAAAGAGGGGGCAAAAGAGAGGCCCTGCGGAAACTCTACCTACTCCCTTATGAGGTGACTTTATGCGAGCTCCTCACTCTCCGGGTCCCCAAAAGATTCAGATCCTCGCCATCCTCGGCCTCCTCTTCTTCCCTCCCAGCTGCTGGATCTGAAAGTCCTGACCCGGGGGCCAGGGCAGCTGCTTCTCCGTCCGGTGGCCTGGGAGGAGCTGATAGAGAATCTGAACCAGGTAACTATCCAACTTCATATAATATCTTAATATTTGATTATATTTTTAAAAAATGTGTATATAGTCAGATACTAAACCTATACAGATCTCACAACATACACTACATATGATGTTTAGATATATGATTTTAGATTAGTGACACATGAAATAGGAATGATGTTTCTTGCGCTCTACAGAATATGCGTCACAGAGCGAAAATGGAATTGCGCATACATGTTAACATGGGTTTGCTGTAAGTGGCATTGCTTTATACATGTTGGTCAAATGACGGATGCGTAATTCCGCTTGGAATCATTGCGCAATGATCGCGAAAATGGAATTGCGCATGCACGTTAACATGGGTTTGCTGTAAGTGGCATTGCTTTATACATGTTGGTCAAATGACGGATGCGTAATTCCGCTTGGAATCATTGCGCAATGATCGCGAAAATGGAATTGCGCATACACGTTAACATGGGTTTGCTGTAAGTGGCATTGCTTTATACATGTTGGTCAAATGACGGATGCGTAATTCCGCTTGGAATCATTGCGCAATGATCGCAAAAATGGAATTGCGCATACACGTTAACATGGCTTTGCTGTAAGTGGCATTGCTTTATACATGTTGGTCAAATGACGGATGCATAATTCCACTTGGAATCATTGCGCAATGATCGCGAAAATTAGAATTGCGCATACACGTTAACATGGGTTTGCTGTAAGTGGCATTGCTTTACACATGTTGGTCAAAATGAAATGTGAATTATTATATATGTGAAGAATACAGTATTCTTATTTTCAAAATTATACATAATAAAAAAAAAGCAGAATCAAAATAAATAATAACATATGCCCATCAATTGATGAGAATGAAATAACACAAAAAATTAATTAAAGCAAAAGTAAACAACACAACTGATTGAAAATAAGAGTACAGGATATATTTATCATGAATTTAATTGAGGAAACAACTCATGGGAATACCAAAAGATTAATAGTTTTTAATTGATTTGCTAATAATGTAAAGATTTTAAACATGGCATGATTTGTATTAATGATATCCAATCCTCATTTAATATATTACAGATATGGATGTTGGTGCTGGATCCTCAAGCCAGGGCTTGTCACAGTATGGTATGTCTCATTTAAATTGACATTTGTCTTAGAAACATGGACAGAACATTACATACTAAATCCACATTGTTCAATATTTATATGTATCTGCAAAATGGATTATTAAAATATTTACAAATAAGAATAAAAAATAAACAATATAGGATTACATTGTAAGACTACTCTGAATTTTTATCGAATTTAAGATATCCCATCTATTCTGGATGTCTTAATATTAATGTAAGATACTTTGAATGTCCAATTTATATTCTTCCCTTGTGTATTGCTTAATCTTATTTATATACATTTTTAAAAAATTCACACACTTTTGCATATGTTTTGATTTTAAAAATATAGATTCCATTTTTGAAATTGATCACGTCATTTAAGGGACATGCCAACTAAATTTTACATTGAATGTTTTTAAACGTGATTTTATTGTTTTGTTTAAACATTTTATGAGCTACAATGGTTCAGTCTATTGTTTTAGTTCTTCTAAAAACATATTGATTTTGGTTTAGGTTAAACAATGCATTACTGGTATTATCCGGCTGTTATTTTATGCATACATTGTCATTTTGTCAAAAGTTAAAATCATGTGTTCAGATAACAGTAGTACATAGTTTCCAAAAGTATACAATTACACATTTAGAGCTTCATGTCCCTTTAATAGATGAAAATTAAATAATTCTTAGGATATCCTTAAATAACATATTAGATTGGAATTGCATGCTCAATCCCATTCATTACATCAACATATGGAGTAGAGAATTCATTAACACCAATATTGTCAAATCAATATATTTTTATATTAAAGGGACACTGAGCTAAAATTATTAATGTTGTCATTCAGATAGAGCATGCAATATTAATCAACATTTAAATATAATACTATAATCATATGTGAAATATTCTATTGCTAAATGTATTTTAAAATCAAGAATGTACGTTTATCTGCAGCTCAATTTTGGTTGACCAACCTGGGTTTTTATTGATGATAGGTGGATACCTTCAACAAACAATATTTATTGAATCCAATATCTGCCTTTAAGATTAAAATGTAGAAACATTAAAATTATAATAGGAGTCAATGTAAAATCATTTGGAACAGTTTGAACAGTGAAATCAATGATTGAAATAAATCATGTCAGTGTCCCTTTAATAAACAATAGATTAATTAATCCTTACATTCTTTGGATTAGACAATATTGATATATAATTCACATATTCACTGTTGGAGTTACTTTATAGATATAAGCATACTCTAACAGCACCATGATTACATATTTGTACTAATCAATTTGGTTTGGTATTGTGATCAATATGTGTTGTGTCCTAAACAAGATTACTGTACATTGCACAAATGGCTCGATGTGCCACATGTCTTTGTTTATATTTGTCAACAGCTGTTATTCAAAATGTGGTTTGTGTGTATTCTTTTAAGAACATTGATCAATGGGTATATTTAGATATGCAATAGCATCGTATGAGATGAGTTTGATGTCTAATATAGTCAGACATTAAACATATGTTCAATACATCATTTTTGACAGAATCCCCTTGATTCAATCAAGCATTTTTTTTGCTAATGACTGCTCTATTCTTCACATTTTCAAGTTGATTATTCTTATAAATTGATACAGATGTGATTTAGTGCTATCCCAAATGTGTTCACTAATATATATCTATATCATTCATAGAGAGAGTTGGTGTGGGGAGCCCAGAGGAATCCAGCACCGACACAGAGCTGCCTTTGCGGTGTTCTGGTAAGTCCATTGACTCATTTATATGTGAAGGTGTATTGGTAATCAATATTATGAGCATGATTCTGATGAAGCATAACATTTGAAACAAACATATAATTTACTCCTCTGATTATATATTAATTTTATTTGAATATTGAAAGATTAAGATTTAAAACTTTCTTAGTCTACACCTTTGTTATTCAGAAGATTTATAGCATATGTTTGTTTCCATGTTCATTTTTGACAACAATCATCAAGGTATACACACATGAGAAATCTTAAATGTTCTATGTACTATGCTTTTATGATTTTAAAATTAATACAAACAATAAATTGAAAATGTGAATCATTGAGAATAACAAATCTAATGTCATTTGTATGCTCCATCAAAATGATGTAAATCATAACTTTGGGTGTGTATATCTTTAATGCAACATTGATGTGTGTCTTTGAGCAACAGTAACATATGTTATAATATCTGATCTTAACGTGTACACAACATGTTATGTTTTACAGAAATTGATTTAACATGTGGGACGGAGGAGGAAGAGGCTCCCTTGAAGTCTGATGGTATGTGGAATATATCTAACATGTTTCCAACATGTTGCTTTATTGGAAATCATTTTATTGAAGACATTCAAAGTCTACAGCTTTTGCACTTTAAAAAGGAATATTATTTGTCTGTTCAAATACACTACTGTCCCCTTTATATATCAGGCAGCATGAAGATATGCTTGGATTTGTTTAAATATTTGGATTTGAAATTCATGCCATCATGATGTCACATGCATATTCTAGGCCAAACCACAATAATAATTTTAGAATTGTACAGACAGTCATTTATATTCATCTGAGTGCCTATATGCATACCATATCCTCATGTCATCATTGTTTAGAAATTCAAACACACTTCTAAGTATATTGCAACTATAATCAAGTTGAAATGCGTTGATTGGATTTCATGATGTATGAGATGTTAATATATTTATAATATTTATTTCAGATGGATCCTCCTCTTCTGGTCATCATTGTTCCTCCCCTGCCCAGTCCCCTGCCCAGTCCCCTGCCCAGCCCCCTGCCCAGCCCCAAGCCCAGTCCCCTGCCCAGTCCCCTGCCCAGCCCCCAGCCCAGTCCCCTGCCCAGCCCCCTGCCCCTCCACAGACCACAGACCCTCCCGGCCCTTCCCATTTTTCCTATCCTGTCCCTCCCAAAAAATGCCCCTTCGCTGCTCTCCCCGTCTTTTGGCCCGTACAGCTACCCCAGCTGCCCAGCCCCCAACTCACCACTCCCCAGCTGTACGGGCTACCCCAGAGCAGCAGCCCATCCCTCCCCAACTTAATCCCATCCCTCCCCAACCCAATCCCATCCCTTCCCAACCTAATCCCATCCCTCCCCTCTGTCTCAACCTTCATTGTCCTGGGTGTCGGATTAACCTTCCCAGGCACAGCTGTAATTATCATTCAAAATCAACATTATAAGATACTTAAAGGTACACTGAATGAAAATTTTTCTCTTGTGATTCAAATAGAGCATGCAATGTTAATCAAATTTATAATTTAATACTCTTATCAATTATTCTTCATTCTCTTGCTATCTTTATTGAAACAAAGAAATGCCTTTTTTCTTTCCAAAAAAAATCTGTACATCATTTCTTTATTGTTGGATGAATGTATCCATCAATCAGCAGGGACAACCAAAATTGATAACCAAAAATGGCCTGCCCTATAAACTTACATTCTTGCATTTAAAATATAGCTCGAGAATTCAAACATTTAAAGAATATGAGTAAATTAATAATTCTATTTAATGTCATGCTCTATCTGAATCAGTAACTAAAATATTTAGGTTTACTGTCCCTTTAATTTGATATCACTACATATACCAATCACCACTATTTGGATCCAAAAATGTATGTACAAATGTTCATACATTATCTCTTGTATAACCCAGTGGGAATGTAATTTCTTCTGGTTGCTATGTTTACACAGCTTGTTCTTAACGCCAAAATGTTTAAGGATAGGTGTGCCTACCACAGTATAACTAAAATCTTAAAATTGCTAATGTAAGTACAATGTAAATCCTTTAACAAGATTTAGACACTCAAGCTGTAAAGTGGATCATCAAAACCAATTAAAGGGGACAACATGTTGGATTAAAATGTCCATTTAATGGTTTAGGTCTGTCTGAATAACATATTTCATGTGTAAATAATCAATGTCAACAAATTAATGTAAAGAATTATTTGTCTTTATGATGACAATGTATCTTTGCTTTTTATTTTGTCTGTTGTGTAATTATCATTAATATTTGATTTTTTCTTTATTTTAGGCTGTGACTAAACATGGCTCACGCTCGAAGGTCTAGCACACATAGAGCAGGCCATGTTGAGGAACGCAGCTGTCCTGAGAGGGATGGCTGACACCATGCAGGCCCAGCTACAGGTTCAGCATATGACTCTACGTCAGATGAGGCGCTGGAACTCAATGCTTGAATCTGTAGCTGGACATGCACAGGACGATGAAGGGGATGACCAGTAAGTGGAGGATCTGGAGATGCTCCAAGGGCGCAGATAAGAATCCTCCGTCCACATGTTGATGTTTTTTTATGGTTGCCATTTGGCCTTTTTTTCTTTTTATTGTTGTGACTGTTTCACTCTTTTACCTTGTCATATGTCTCCAATGGGGCTATGCTGGCCCTTGGCAACTCTCTTCATGGACTGTGATGCACTCTGTTACCTTGTCATATGTCTCCAATGGGGCTATGCTGGCCCTTGGCAACTCTCTCATGGACTGTGATGCACTCTGTTACCTTGTCATATGGCTCCATGGGGCTATGCTGGCCCTTGGCAACTCTCTTCATGGACTGTGATGCACTCTGTTACCTTGTCATATGGCTCCAATGGGGCTATGCTGGCCCTTGGCAACTCTCTTCATGGACTGTGATGCACTCTGTTACCTTGTCATATGGCTCCAATGGGGCTATGCTGGCCCTTGGCAACTCTCTTCATGGACTGTGATGCACTCTGTTACCTTGTCATATGGCTCCAATGGGGCTATGCTGGCCCTTGGCAACTCTCTTCATGGACTGTGATGCACTCTGTTACCTTGTCATATGGCTCCAATGGGGCTATGCTGGCCCTTGGCAACTCTCTTCATGGACTGTGATGCACTCTGTTACCTTGTCATATGGCTCCAATGGGGCTATGCTGGCCCTTGGCAACTCTCTTCATGGACTGTGATGCACTCTGTTACCTTGTCATATGGCTCCAATGGGGCTATGCTGGGCCCTTGGCAACTCTCTTCATGGACTGTGATGCACTCTGTTACCTTGTCATATGGCTCCAATGGGGCTATGCTGGGCCCTTGGCAACTCTCTTCATGGACTGTGATGCACTCTGTTACCTTGTCATATGTCTCCAATGGGGCTATGCTGGCCCTTGGCAACTCTCTTCATGGACTGTGATGCACTGTGTTACCTTGTCATATGGCTCCAATGGGGCTATGCTGGCCCTTGGCAACTCTCTTCAGGGACTGTGATGCACTCTGTTACCTTGTCATATGTCTCCAATGGGGCTATGCTGGCCCTTGGCAACTCTCTTCATGGACTGTGATGCACTCTGTAACCTTGTCATATGTCTCCAATGGGGCTATGCTGGCCCTTGGCAACTCTCTTCATGGACTGTGATGCACTCTGTTACCTTGTCATATGGCTCCAATGGGGCTATGCTGGCCCTTGGCAACTCTCTTCATGGACTTTGATGCACTCTGTTACCTTGTCATATGTCTCCAATGGGGCTATGCTGGCCCTTGGCAACTCTCTTCGTGGACAGTGTGCACTCTGTTACCTTGTCATATGGCTCCAATTTTCCTGATCGTTACCAGATTATTTATAAACGTTGTTGATGTTTTCTGACATACTAATAAAAGACATGTCATTGCACGATTCTTTGTCCTCCTTATTCATGTCATTGATTGAAATCTCTAGTTTATCTGGCTGATCCTTAAAGGGACCTACCAAAAATAATGGTGTTTCCTGAATCATATATGTAATACAATTGTAAATGACTTTAAGATTAACATCTCCAATGTAATTTTATTATTTGTCTTTATATATTTTTCTAAAAGCGTTATCATTGCATGATTATGATTAGCATAGTAATTCTTTTATATATGTATATATAGATTGTTATTTGTGTATATATATGTATATTTCAAATTTCACATCCATGTGTGTATTTATAAACTCTGCATGAATTGATGCACCTTTAACAAATGATCTGAGGATTGATACAATGATATAATCCATGTAAAGTGTTCATTTTATTGAAATAGTATTGTCTCTGTGTATCCTCTTTTTAAAAATAAAAATCATGTCCCTTTAAGTGATGCGTTTTTGTCCTTTTTACATGAACAAGGACATATAATCTTATTAATAAACAATCTTATTGTAATGTTGACAGCACATGTATTTCATTTTCTATTCTATCTTATTGTAAAAGTGTAACCAAATAAATCTCTGTGTGTAATGCGCATATTTTAGATGAGGAATATGTTTGTAAAAATATTTTAAACAAATACTTCTCCTCCCATATATGGCTATAGGTAGGCTGACCATATTTCAACTTGAATAAATGACACGTTTGATCAATACATGTGTCATTATTGTTATTACAAAACAATCTAAACATATCTTAAAACATCAATGGCATATGTATTTCTCATGTGTATCTTTTAAATGTTAAAGATATACACCATAGCTATAGTTAAAGGGACAGTCAAGTCCGAAAAGATGATTCATGATTTCGTGACATTCCTAGATAGCAATCTAGACACATACTAGTTACTAAAATATAAATACGTTTCTTATTGATATGCCAAGCTGTCAACTGAGTCCTTGTATTGGCTGCAGTTTTTCAGCGATCTCGATGCGCCATGTTGCTTAAGACGTCACCTGCCAGGCTGTCCAATGATTCCTTGTATTGACTGACGTTTTTACGCGATCAAGGATGCGCCTTTTTTTGGTTTGCGTTCTTACGTGATCAAGAATGCGCCTTTTATTGGATTGCGTTCTTACGTGATCAAGGAAGCGCCATGTTAATTAAGACGTCACATGCAAAGGTAAAAAAAGTCTGATTGTATTACGTAGTCCCGCAATATTTGTTTGTGCACGCTGCACACGTTTGTGAATGAGAAGACAAGTTTAAAAACATGGCGAATATGGATTGTTTGCATCATGTTACATTGTTGACCCATAGCTGATAAAGAACACCACATTCTCTTTTGCTGGATGTCTGGTTGAATAAACGAACTAAAGCAAAATGTTTTCATGCATAAGATATTTCGAGGCAAGTGCAAATCTCTATAGTCCATGTTGTTTAATATGTTTGTCAACAATATGTTCCTTTTTATGAAAAATGACTGTTGTGTTTAATGTTAAAGGATATCTAATTCATAAATATGCGCTATTGTGTTAGAATAAAGTAATCAATATGCATTTATCTTTATCATATGCTAAATATATGATGTCGACTTCTTCTAAATGTAATTTCGTCGTATATTTTATTAAAGGTTCATTAGACACTCACATTAAAAACCAAATATTTTATTTGGTCTCTAGTTATATAGTCCATTGTTTAACAAATTACACGTCTCATTTTGCTTCTGTTCAAATTAAACTGTAAGTAATTTTCAGACTCCTCGCCAAGCCTCAAAGTTTCATGTGAGTACCATCTCCAGCTTTCTCCTGTTTGTGTAAAGGGTCTTTTTCATATGTTAATGATGGGGTATTGTCTTGTTTTACGTTGTAAATGGGGGTCATCTATATTTTCAATAGAGATAACCCGGATTTTCTTAGAAAGCGTTTAAAGCTTTGTAATATTGATATCAGTATATGTTAATCTTGTTGTTTCTAGTAGTGTCTATTACATGCTAGTTCTGTGAAAAAAGATAGTATACTGTCTCTTTAATGCAAATGTTTGATTTTTGTATCATGTATGAGTTCCACATTGGTTAATCTTCCAAATATATTATTGTTAGCATATTTTCCCCCCCCCCCCCTCACCCTAAACGGACTTTAAACCATATTCATTGTTAAAACAAATGTCTTTCTAAAAAAAAAATGAACACAATAATGTCTCTTTAAGAAAATAGACTTTATTTAACACGTCAAATATAAATCTGTTTTCAATATTGATTGAACAAGTACATGTAGATATACCAACAATCTGCAAATATTATATGTTAGCATATGTAATTTTGTTAAAGGGACAGTTTAGAAAACAAATAATGTTTTGCATTATTAAAAAAGTCAATTTTGTAATATCAATGATATCAAAGGTTTCTCACCAATTAATCATTTGTCTGTGTTTATTTTAATTTGCTAGCTAAACCATATGAGGTTTGTGGTGCTCATTTCTTAGAGCTTGAAGAGTGCATGTAATCGATTATGCAATTTGACCACTAGAGTGCATTTTGATAGGCATTTGTATATCTAAAACCTTGAGCTCATACAGCATATTTACCATGTATTGAATCATTGATGTCTAAAATGTTGTTATGTCAGAACAACAAAATAAGTGGTCATTTTTCATAGGCATAGATACAAGGGTAAGCACATAAGTCACACGTATTTCTCCATGTTTTGTTGTTTCCAACTTGATAATGCGTAATACAGTGTTTTTCTTTGTAACCAATAATTCTGACTGTCCCCTTGTAAGCTGTGTTATTGGCATTCAAACAGGTAATATGCCATCATGGGATAATTGTAGATGGTAATTTTCTTTGCGATTCAGGAAACAGTTTGGACATCACATCACAGAAACCAATCATATCAATGAACAAGGATAGGTATGTGATGTGGTTTTCACACACTTATAACCCACACGTCTGCAAACAATCTGCTCCATGGACCCGGGCACATAGAAGGAGATATATACAGAGTGTGGGTCCCACAAGTGTATAAAACCACATCATCACATACCTATCCATTACAGCATTAAATAAAAAAAAATTAAACCATGAAAACAAATACTTACTTCCTCTTCCTTCCCCTCTTCCCACAGGGCTGAGGCTCTGGGGTGGGTCAAATGCCGACTCTGACGAGTTCTCATTGGAGATGTTGTGGCAAGAGTGGAGGGAAGAGTACTGGATGACCAAGGTGAGGAGGAGGAGATGGGCCGGGCAGGAGGAGATGGGCCCGGCAGGAGGAAGATGGGCCTGGCAGGAGAAGATGGCCCCGGCAGGAGAAGATGGGCCGGCAGGAGAAGATGGCCCGGCAGCCAGGAGGCCCAGCAGCAGGAGGCCCAGCAGCAGTAGGCCCAGCAGCAGGAGGCCGCAGCAGATGGCGGCCCAGGAGCAGGAGGCCCCGCAGATGGGCGGCCCAGGAGCAGGAGGCCCAGGGCAGATGGCGGCCCCAGGAGCAGGAGGCCCAGGAGCAGGAGGCAGACCAGCAGGCAGACCAGCAGGCAGACCACGATGTGCCTCCCGGAAGAAAATTAAACATCTCTTGTTGGAGTCTAAAGGTTCTGTTTGGGCTTCTTCTATTCGAGTAAGGAGGTGTATGATTTGGGTTTGTCCTTCAATGATTTGGGTTTGTCCTTCAATGACTTTGTTTGTCCTTCAATAATTCTAGTTCTGCCCTTCTATATTTTGCATCCGGGAGGTTACGCATCTGGTCATAATGTTAGTCTAGTAGAACTGCACCTCCGTTATTTCCTCTTGTTGTGCACGGCAGGGTGCCCGTGGCACGGCGGCTGCTGGTCCTTCAGGGGCTCTGCTTCCGCGGCATCTTCCTCTGCTTCTGGGGCCTCTTCGTCAAGGGGGGCCTCTTCATCAAGGGGGGCCTCTTCCCTCCGAGGTGGAGATTCATCCCCGACCAGCTCTCATCCCGGGGAAAAGGGAGGACCGGGGTAGTTGCTGTGCTGCCTCCTCCCCAGGACTCTGTATATTTGAAAAAGAAATAAATGTATATATTAGCATATTTCAAAATAAAGCTTTAAGATTACTTAGCTTACGATAGCAATTACAAATGCAGCCTCATTAATCCACTTTGAAATCTAACAATCAATACGATTTCCGCATTTTCTAAACCGTGTTTGGATATCTGCTGGTCAATCTAGAATGTATTTGCGTTTGTTTTCAGTCTGTTTATAATGCACACCTAACCTATAGCCTAGATACTAATGTAACCGCAAAGTAATTGGTGAATGCGTGTAAACAACGAAATAGCATTAATCTGATCCTTAAAGGGGACATTGAAACCCAATGTTTTATCTTTCATGATTTCGAAGCATACAATTATAATCAACTTTCTAATGTACTTTTCTTATCTATTTTGCTCCATTCTCTGGATATTCTTTGCTGAAAAGCATATCTAGATATGCTTAGAAGCTGCTGATTGGTAGCTGAATATAGCTGCCTCCTGTGATTGGTTCACCCTGTGTATGGCTATTTCTTCATTAAAGTATATCTAAAGAATGAATCAAATTAGGTAATACAGGGAGTGCAGAATTATTAGGCAAATGAGTATTTTGACCACATCATCCTCTTTATGCATGTTGTCTTACTCCAAGCTGTATATGCTCGAAAGCCTACTACCAATTAAGCATATTAGGTGATGTGCATCTCTGTAATGAGAAGGGGTGTGGTCTAATGACATCAACACCCTATATCAGGTGTGCATAATTATTAGGCAACTTCCTTTCCTTTGGCAAAATGGGTCAAAAGAAGGACTTGACAGGCTCAGAAAAGTCAAAAATAGTGAGATATCTTGCAGAGGGATGCAGCACTCTTAAAATTGCAAAGCTTCTGAAGCGTGATCATCGAACAATCAAGCGTTTCATTCAAAATAGTCAACAGGGTCGCAAGAAGCGTGTGGAAAAACCAAGGCGCAAAATAACTGCCCATGAACTGAGAAAAGTCAAGCGTGCAGCTGCCAAGATGCCAGTGTGGCCATATTTCAGAGCTGCAACATCACTGGAGTGCCCAAAGGCACAAGGTGTGCAATACTCAGAGACATGGCCAAGGTAAGAAAGGCTGAAAGACGACCACCACTGAACAAGACACACAAGCTGAAACGTCAAGACTGGGGCCAAGAAATATCTCAAGACTGATTTTTCTAAGGTTTTATGGACTGATGAAATGAGAGTGAGTCTTGATGGGCCAGATGGATGGGCCCGTGGCTGATTGGTAAAGGCAGAGAGCTCCAGTCCGACTTCAGACGCCAGCAAGGTGGAGGGGGTGGAGTACTGGTTTTGGGCTGGTATCATCAAAGATGAGCTTGTGGGGCCTTTTCGGGGTTGAGGATGGAGTCAAGCTCAACTCCCAGTCGCTACTGCCAGTTTCTGGAAGACACCTACTTCAAGCAGTGGTACAGGAAGAAGTCTGCATCCTTCAAGAAAACATGATTTTCATGCAGGGACAATGCTCCATCCACACGCGTCTCAAGTACTCCACAGCGTGGCTGGCAAGAAAGGGTATAAAAGAAAGAAAATCTAATGACATGGCCTCCTTGTTCACCTAGATCTGAACCCCATTGAGAACCTGTGGTCCATCATCAAATGTGAGATTTACAAGGAGGGAAAACAGTACACCCTCTCTGAACAGTGTCTGGGAGGCTGGTGGTTGCTGCTGCACGCAATGTTGATGGTGAACAGAATCAAAACACTGACAGGAATGCATGGATGGCAGGCTTTTGAGTGGTCCTTGCAAAGAAAGGGTGGCTATATTGGTCACTGAATTTGTTTTTGTTTTGTTTTGAATGTCAGAAATGTATATTTGTGAATGTTGAGATGTTAATTTGGTTTCACTGGTAAAAATACATAATTGAAATGGGGTATATATTTGTTTTTTGTTAAGTTGCCTAATAATTATGCACAGTTATAGTAACCTGCACACACAGATATCCCCCTAAAATAGCTATAACTAAAAACAAACTAAAAACTACTTCCAAAACTATTCAGCTTTGATATTAATGAGTTTTTTGGGTTCATTGAGAACATGGTTGTTGTTCAATAATAAAATTAATCCTCAAAATACAACTTGCCTAATAATTCTGAGCACTCCCCGGTATAAGTAAATTGGAATGTGTTTAAAATTGTATTCTCTACCTTAATCATGAAAGTAAAGGTTTCGCGTATAGTGTCCCATTGAAATACATTAGTATGTTAATTTATTCTTAAATGAGCTTACCGTCAGATGAGAATGGCAGGTTCCCGGTATCAATTCCTCGATAACCGACTATATCCACCTCGGGAAGTGCTGGGACGCAACATTTCCTGCCCATCGGCAGTAATCAATTTCCAGTGCAGGGCCGCCACCGGTTCCTGCGGCATGTCGGGCCTCCAGGCTTAACTTTTTCTTAAGATCCATCTTGCAGTCCCGGTATCGATGTTTAATAGAGTCCATATCTCTGTTCCGGCCACCCACTGCATTGACTGCATTCCTTATCTCATGCCAGAGCTTCCTCTTCTCAGTCGGGGTGGTCTTCTGATGCTGCAGCCTCCTATACCTGGCCATATAGGCTTCTACGAGGGCCTCCTTCTCCTCCATCGAAAACCTCGCCTCCCTAGTTGCCTTGGCCTTCCCCTGTGACGATGCCCTCTGTTTCCCGGACTGTGAAGCCCTACTCTGTCCGCCACTGGGCCCAGCCACTTGTTCATCTTGGACCAAGTGGCTGGGTCCACCCACCGCTTCCACCCCCGCTTCCTGCCCCCCTTCCTGCCCCCCTTCCTGTCCTGTTGCTCTCCCCCTCCCTCTCCTCTCCCCTCTACCTCTCCCCTGCCTGCCCTCCATCTCTTCCCTAAACTAAACCCCAACTAAGCAAACAAAAAGTGAGTGTGATCAAATGAAAGGGGGTCAAAATAAAGAACTAAAAAGACCAAAATAAGTGCTGAAAGTGTGAAAGGATATAAATAAAAGAGGGTAAGGAGTATTTAAATGAACAAAATGAAGAGAGAAGACTAAAAGGAGGATAGTAAACTTAAATGTAACTAGGGGGAGGGGGATGGGATGGGGATGGGGTATGGGATAGAGTAAATGGGGACTACAGGGATGGGAGGTAGTACAGGGAATGGGGGTATGGGAGTGTAGTATGAGAGGGTATGGGGTATGGAGTGTATGTAGTGTTATTGATAAGTGTATGTAATGTATTGAATGTGTTTGGCGTGTAAATGTGTTAAGTGTACAGAAAAAAGCTCATCGCACACCTCACCCCAAACCAACTGTCGTTCACTAACTCACACTAGCACTAACTCTAAACTCACAGCTAAGGCACTAACTCTCTAAACTCACACTAGCACTACCTCTCTAACTCCCACTACCACTACCTCTCTAACTCCCACTACCACTACCTCTCTAACTCCCACTACCACTAACTCTCTAACTCACACTACCACTAACTCTCTAACTCCCACTACCACTAACTCTCACTACCACTAACTGACTCACAATAATGCACAAAATCTCTAAGCTCAAATCTCCAAAAACCCACCATCAACACAGTGAAAGAAGCCATGCTTGTGTGGTACTTATATACCCTGTGTAAATGTTTAATGATGTACCGGTTTGCGTTGTAAATTGTGTTCAGGTGTGCTTTATTAGTAATTATTATTTGTGCAATGTGTATTAGGTGTGTGAATGTGTGCATGCTCATTTGGAGTTAGTATTTGTGGAATGTGTAGAATGCGATGATGTCATAGTGCTCGTTTTCTATAACATTGTCCAATAGTATTATGTTTAAATGTTAATTTGCGATGGTGTGGTATTAGTGAAGTGTTGTATATTTATGTTTGTCCTAATATATAGTAATATTGAATGCGATTATTTTGCTAGTGTATGTTTTTGTATTTTTTTCCTTGTTGTCATTTTCCGTATTTCCACATCTTAAAGTATATGCGTATTCCCTGTATTTTATTTAAATAAAATTCCCCCCGCTTCTGAATGTGTAATGCTTATGTGCTTTGTTTAGTGATTGTTGTTGTGACATTTGCGGCGTGTTATTGTTGTGCATGATGTGGAATGCGTCATATGACCGAGCTGTGCGTATTTCTCGCGAGATCGAGTGTTAGATGAAAAAAGCGTGTTTGTTTTCATTTCCATTGATCTCTATGGGAGACTGTCTAACGCGGGCAGGATTCCGCGTGTGAAATACACGTATTAGGAGTATCGTTAGATTTTTTTTTTTAACTCTAAATACCGGAGTTAAACAATGCCGTGCATTAGACATAAACCACGCGTAGAGTTAGCACCCCATCTACCGCCAAACTCCAAATCTAGCCGTGAGTGTCTCACTAAGGGGTGTACACTGCATTTTTGTATATGTGAAGGAGATGCGTAGATTACAAAATTTACAGTGAATGTTTGAACAATTCACACAAATATACTCAGGAAGAAATTGTACTGTTAAGGTGCTTCAAAAATTGTAACAAAATTGTTCACCAAAAATCATATTTTATCAAAAACTTTAAATTTGTATGTAAATTACACAGGAATAAATCGTATTAAATATGCACTTTGTAAATTGTAATTTAAGTACACTAGATGTGCAAAAACACATAGAAATTTGTACTTATAAGTACAAAATACAACACGTTATTACTGTCATTTTCATAAAATGAGATGAACATGGGTGTTCCATAAGGGTGTATGAAATTATTTCTCAAATCTCAGCATAATTAATCTAAGCATTTCTGCCTTACAGATCTCACTGCTTTTTCATCGCAACTTAAAAGATGGCGAGATTTTTATAGGAAAACTCAAAACACTACTTGCTCTGAAAGGAAAACCTATGCATATGAAAATAACAGCAAATTTAAGTGCAATGAAAACATTGTATTTTGAATTTTATGAGGTGTATTATTAAAGTTTAAACATACACTGTTGTTTTCCTCTGCACTTCCTCCTCCAATGCAAACTTTTACATAGCAGAGAGCTATCATTATTTCTATAGGAGACAGATCTCCACTCGCAGGGAAGGCTCATTTTCTTTGATCATTGCATGAAGACTGTCCCTGCGAGGCTAAAACCTGTTTTTTTTTCACATTTTTGCTTGCTAACTTTGGATCATCGGGCCCATAGTATGGATAGGTACAGCAAGAGAAATTCACTAGGCAACTGATTTTAAAAACATAACATTTGAAACTGTTCCCATTCAAAACACAATATAGTCAGTTCATTGTCAATAAAACAAAAATAAAATAGACAGGTGATTAGTTGATAAGTGCAGGAAAAAAGCTGACATTAATATTTAACTATTCCTCTTACTTTTTCTAAATTCCATCCCCCAAAGCTTACCTTACACTAGCCTTCAATAAGAAAACTATGGCCTACATCTTGCCTGTCACTCTCCCTAATAGTTGTCCCTTTTTCTGTCCCTAGATTCTAAACTGGCGCTGAAAATAAAAGTGGTTAATAAAATAAAATGAATTCAATAAAAATGATAAGTGCAGGAAAAAAGCTGACATTAATTCTTAACTATTCCTCTTACTTTTTCTAAATTCCATCCCCCAAAGCTTACCATACACTTGCCTTCAATAAGAAAACCATGGCCTACATCTTGCCTGTCACTCTCCCTAATAGTTGTCCCTTTTTCTGTCCCTAGATTCTAAACTGGCGCTGAAAATAAAAGTGGTTAATAAAATAAAATGAATTCAATAAAAATTAAACACCTGATCATAATAAAAAATACTCATAGTTCAACCAAAGAATGTACACATTCATTTTATCAGAGAAAAATATAATTATAGTCAAACTAATATACTTCAAAATTCCCCCACTTCCTTTTTTTCTCAAAATTCTCTCAGAGACAGATACCCTTACCTAAAGATTCATTCACCTCAATCTCTCATTCTTTAATATAAAATATTCCTTGCAAGGTCACACAATCACAAAAACATTCATACAATTTACCAATAACTCACCGCACTCCAACTCTCTTTTTTTCCCCCACCACAAAACTTATATATCATAATATTAATGTTACAAAATAATTGCATTAATCAATTCCATCACTAATTTCATAAGTGCACAACACACATTCCTTGGAAACTTACATGTCGATGAAGCATGAATTGCTCTCTCAATCGTCTTCCTTAGGATAAATCTCATCACATCACATGCTCCCTGAAACTCTTATGTAGATAAGTTAACTATTTATGTGCTGCTATCCAAATCACATCCTTTTGCCTATTAACTAACTCTTTACCATTAGCAATAAATTTATGTTGTGTTGCTTCAAAATGGCATTTTAGCCAAGTTTAAATGTGTTTAAAACAAATTAACATCATTTTACCACACTGTTTATTCAATAGCCAATTTGCCTTATTTGGAGGAGCCAAGATAGGGCCAGATTACAAGTGGAGCGGTATTTAATACTCCTGCTCAAGCATTAACTCTACTAGAAGTAAGCTTTTTGCACGCATCTGGTAGCACCATTATTACAAGTTAAAGGTAAACAGTTTTTGCTCTGGGCCAACTTGACGGGCGTAAAATGCCAAACTTCAAATATCATGCATGCATGTTAATGAATTCCCCCATAGAAGTCAATGGAGAAAAAAAAAAAAAAGCAAGAATTCATTCATTTATACCATATGTTTTACCATAGCTTCTTAACAATCCATTTTTAAACTTTTTTTAATGGAATATTTTAAAATTTTGTTTTTAAAGTTTAAGCGTGTATGATTAGTTATATTTTAACACACATAATTGCATCTAACATTAATAAAAAGTTAAAAATATTGATCCAAGAACACATTTGTAAACTATGAAACACAAACACAAATAAAATATGATCAATTGTGCTCAAGCAATCGCATTTACTTTAAACTTGTGATACGAGCGATAAACCCCTTTTTGCTTGCGCGTAACTGTTAGTGATTCACTTGTAATTTAGCCCATCGCCTTTAGTCTGCAGATAATAAATGTTCTCATAAAATGCATTGTTTTATTGTTGTTATCAGGTAAATCCTATTAGGGAAATATATATATCAGGGTTAGCCCTAAAAAGTCATCAGGATGCATTTTAAGTTAAATTACATGAAAAATTGGCAAACTAAACTGTGAAAGTAAATTGCAAAGATGTTTCATTATTAATACTTGAATATTCTATTTAACAATGTTTGCTGTACCTTTAACAATTTATCTAGCAAAACTTCTATATAAACTACCAAAAACATCTAAAACACCATCGTCACCACACCCATTTTCATCCAAAGTACTTTCTATCCCAATTTCACTTTCAAACACTTTAATTAAAAAACATTATCTGTACACACTTTTTCCACATGTTTAATCCTAAATTAAAAAGGAAACAATTCTTCTTCCTCTCTCATAAGTGCAGTTCCTGATTGCATATTTGCCTCTTCAAAAGTCATCATTCCTTAATTCATACAACCACTTAAACTGCTATCTCCTGCTATCTAACTTAAACTCCCTCATACTTAAACAAATCCACACTTGATTTCAACACACCTTTACCAAAATCCAAACCAACATTAGTATTTACCTCACATTATGTATATGCATTATTCCTTAAGACATATCCTTTATTCAAGAAGTCCAGAACTTGTTCATCCTTAAGACTTTCACAAGACAAGGGGAGAATATTCTGCTGCACCTACGACATGACTTTATAAAATCACATGGTCTAGCCAAAAGACCTAGGACGCTAGGCTTCATCAGCACTTGATAGATTTCCTACCTTAGAGTGATTTCTAATAACCTCTAATGACTTTGAAAAGCATTAAGCATTGCTACTTAGCAGCAAGAAACGTCTCTAGCAGTATGCCAATCAAAATGCAAGAATTCATTCATTCATTTATACACATATTTGACCATAGCTTCTTAACAATCCATTTTCAATTTTATTTAGTGGAATGTTTTGAAAATTTGTTTTTAAAGTGTAAGCTTTTGTGTATGCTTAGTTAAATTTTAACACACATAAGTGCATCTTTGATTAATAAAAAGTTAAAAATATTGTTCAAAGAATAAATTTGTAAATTATGAAACACGTACACAAATAAAATATGATCACCTAAATATAAAGCTTGTGATTGTAATAAAATGTTTGGACATTTTTAAATGTTGAATAGATAATGAACCATAAATGAGCCCAGCCACCAAGTTTACAGTTTAAAAAATATGGATCTTTATTTAGATTACAAGTGGAGCACTATTTAACGCTTCCAATCAAGTGTTAACTGTCAAAGTAAACTGTTTTTGATAGCCCAACATCCATAAAAAGCCTAACTTAGGATATAACCCACGCAAAAACCTATTCCCCCTTAGAAGCCAGTAAAGCAAACAAAGTGGAAAACAACCTACTCGCGCGCAAACCCATCTGATATTCTCAAGTGCGCTAAGCTGGCATGAAAATATTAATATTTCACATTCCAATGTTCTGCACATAGAAGAATATATTCTATTTATGTATAAATACATATCCCTTGGTTTGCATATGTTGACACATGGACACACACACACACTAACACATATATCAAAAATGAATATGATATATAAATGAATATATACACACACACATAGTAACATAGACAGACATAGTAAATAAGGTTGAAAGAAGACAGAAGAACTCCATCAAGTTAATCTAATACAGATCTTACCTAATTTACAATAAAAAAGCTGCCAATTGAACTTACATTAATACAATTAGAAGTCAACCCATTTAAGACAAGCAATCATGTCCCTGAATTCTGTTTTTAGCCATAAATGTATCTAAGCTGTTTATAAATCTATCTAAGGCATCAGCATTTACTACTGCCTTAGTCAAGGAGTTCCATAATTTGATTGCTCTTACAGTGAAAAATGTTTATCTTGATGGAGATTAAGGGGTATATTTATTAAGCTGCCTATGCTGCTGTTTCCGGAAACATAAGTTAAGAAGCAGCGGTCGTAAGACCACTGCTCCTCAACTCATCCACCACCTCTGAGGTGGCGGACTGCAATGATCCCGATCAGATACGATCGGGATGATTGGCACCCCCTGCTAGCGGCCGATTGGCCGCGAATGTGCAGGGGGCAGCATTGCACAAGCATTTCACATTTAGCTACAGCAGATCATGTCCGCCTGACATTTGATAAATCTATCCCAATGGGCTCTATTTAACAAGCTCCGTATGGAGCTTGATGGCCCCTGTTTCTGGCGAGTCTTCAGACTCGCCAGAAACAGCAGTTATGAAGCAGTGGTCACAAAGACCGCTGCTCCATAACCTGTCCGGCCTGCTCTGAGCAGACGGACACACATCGCCACAATACAACCCGATCGAGTAAGATCGGGTTGATTGACACCCCCCTGCTGGCGTCCCATTGGCCGCAAGTCTGCAGGGGGTGGCGTTGCACCAGCAGCTCTTGTGAGCTGCTGGTGCAATGCTGAATATTGCTCGCCGTATTCAGCAAGGTCTGGCGGACCTGATCTGCAGTGTCGGATCAGGTCCACCAGACCTTGATAAATATGCTCCTATATCTCTTTCCTCTAGCCTTAAAGTGTAAACAATTGTCATGGAATAAACATTTTCTAGGCAAAAAGACCCAATTTGGCTAATCTTTCCTAATGGTTTAAATACCGCTTACTCATTTTGTGGCCCTTTGCTGAACTTTTTCTCAATCTGCAATATCCCTTTTAAAAATTGGTCCCAAGAACTGTACTCCATACTTAAGGTAAGATCTTAACATGCATGTATGTAGCAACATAATTATGCTTTCTTCCCTTGCATCCATGCCTCTTTTAATACGTTTACTAGTCTAAAAAGCAACTGCTCATTCTCTGCTTGTTATCTATAATTATGCCTAAATCCTTTTGCTCCTATGTTTCGCTAAGTTTAGTCCAATTTAAACAATACGTAGCCTGCATATTTTTGCTTCCACAATGCTGAACTTTCTATTTACCAGTATGAAATCCCATTTTCCATTTACCAGCCCATTCTTTAAATTTTCGTAAATCTGCATGCAAAGCAATTACAGCCTGCACTGACCTAATCACCTTACACAACTTTGTATCATCTGCAAAAATAGAGATGCTGATATCTAATCTTCCTCCAAGTCATTTATGAATATATTAACAAAACAAAGCCAAGTATGACCCATTTATTTTTTATTTATATTTAATAATATTTTACAAAACCCATACTAAACTTTATTCAACAGTAATCAATATTGAATAAAGCAAACAATGTGTATATGAAATAAGGGAATAGTCCAAGATGTAAGATCAATGATGAGGCTGCAGGGTATAAATCTGTATATTCTGCAGATATGATCTCCAAAGGAAACAGAAAAACACAATAGTGAAGTCTGTTAGAATAGAGGCAAAATGTAGGTACACAGTGGGTACTCACACTTTCTAGAGCTATAGCTCAGCTCTTAGTAAATAGGCATTATGTTTAAAGCCACATGGCTTCCCTGAAATACACAGGAAAGCGAGGAGATGCTTAAAATATTTATTGTTAAAAAGGACATAAAATCAGACCAATAATCACAGGGACATAGATCAAAGCTCACATTTATCACACCAGATATTGCAGTGTGGGTAACTGCTAGGCAACAAACGCGGTTGCGATATGAAGTTCAGCCCTTAAGTAAATAGAATACTCTGTACAGTCCTCAAATATCCAATGTACGTTTCACTGGAATACACCAACTTTTTCCTAACAGATTCACTATTGTGTTTTCCTGTTTCCTTTTGAGGTCATACCTGTGGAAAATACAGTTTTGATTTATAACTGGCAGCCTCATATTTGATCCTACATCTTGGACTATATCCTTATTTCATATGCACATTGTTTGCTCTATTTTGTTTTGTATTTTGTGCATTATCTTCTATTTTCTATATCAGTAATCAATATTGAGAATTTATCAAAGCTAGTAACATGGGGAAGAATAAAAATAAGAAAAAGGAAAAATAAAATAAAAAATGATAAGAGTAAAAGAGGTGAATAACTCATCAATCATTGCTAGCTCATGGGTATGAACCCTTTACTACAACACATTACTCTCTGTCTTTTGTCCAGTTATTTTTCCATGAGCTTACCTTTTCAGCTATGCCCAGTCCATTAAAGTGACATAAATCCTAATTATTTTTTTTGTATGATTTAGATAGAGCATACAATTTTAAACAAATGTCCACTTTACTTTGGTTATCCAAATTTGCTTCATTCTCTTTATCTTTTGTAATACACTAAGATAAAAAGGACATAAAATCTGACCAATAATCACAGGAACATAGATCAAAGCTCACATTTATCACACCAGATATTGCAGTGTGGGTAACTGCTAGGCAACAAACGCGGTTGCGATATGAAGTTCAGCCCTTAAGTAAATAGAATACTCTGTACAGTCCTCAAATATCCAATGTACATTTCACTGGAATACACCAACTTTTTCCTAACAGATTCACTATTGTGTTTTCCTGTTCCCTTTTGAGGTCATACCTGTTTAAAAAAAATAAAGTTTTGATTTATGTCTTTTGTCCAGTTATTTTTCCATGAGCTTACCTTTTCAGCTATGCCCAGTCCATTAAAGTGACATAAATCCTAATTATTTTTTTTTTGTATGATTTAGATAGAGCGTACAATTTTAAACAAATGTCCACTTTACTTTGGTTATCCAAATTTGCTTCATTCTCTTTATCTTTTGCAATACACTAATGGGAGCTAGTTGAATACACTGGATGAACCAAAGACAAAAGCAGATATATGCAGCCACAATATGAATGTTGTTTCAAATTAAATGTGCTATGTGAATCATGTGAATTTAATTTTGAGTTTCCTGTCCCTTTAATTTTGTATAGTAATTTCTCATGGGACTTTGTATCAAAGGCCTATGCAAAATCCAAGTAAATCACATCAACTGATCTATATTCTTGTTTACTTCCTCATAATAATTAGATGATTTTGACATTAACGATTTCTCATAAAACCATGCTGATTTGAACTCATTGAGCCATTTATCAAAGGCCGGACTGACAAGGTCTGTTTCTACAGAGAGCAGGCAGCAATACGCTACTCCTATTTAACATTGCACAAGCGGTTGCTTTTGCAATGCTTCCCCCTGCTCACACCAGCCCCATGTGTCCATGGTGATTCGAATCCACCAGCTAAGAGCTGGCATACAGGTTCAGAAGCAGCAGTTTGATGACCACTGCTTTCTAACTATCGTCTGAAGGCGCCTGCAGCGAAGGGCCTCCTAAGCTGCATAAGCAACTTCATAAACGGAATATAATCTCTAATATTCACTTATAGTATCTTCTATACTACTATTGTCAGGCTTACTGGTCTATAGCTTCCCGGATCAGCACAGCTTTCCTTTTTAAAATGTGGCACCAAATCAGTGTTATACCAGTCCTGGGGTACTATGTCCAAGGATAATGAGTTTTGAAAAAAATAAGAATAGAGGTTTTGCTATGACATTGTTAAGTTCCCTTTAACCCCTTAATGACCAACGACGTATGGAGTACGTCCTGCAAAAAAATGCAGTTAGCGAACCAAAGACGTACCCTGTACGTTGATGGTCTTTGAATGCGGTGTAAGCGATCCTGATCACTTCCAGACGCTTTCATGTTATTGCAGTGATGCCTCGATATTGAGGAATCATGCAATAACTTTTTTTAGCCATCCGATGCAGAGAGAGCCACTCTGTGGGGCTCTCTGCATCGGCCATTGATGGCCGTTATTGTTGGTGGGTGGGAGCTCATCCAGAGAGGCGGGTGGGTGGTCATCAGTGGAGGAGGGGGGCGGGATTGCAGACGTGCATGGGTGCACTGGGGAGAGCACACGTGTGGGATGCCTACAAAAGTCTTCATATGCTGTAGATGCGAGGGTGGGAGAGAGGACTGGGAAGGGGTGGATTATAAAATGAAGGGATCTGGGAGAGGGTGGGGGGTTGGATCTTGAGGGGGGCTGCTACACTACAGAAAAGATGCATACTTTTTTAAATAAAAAATAAACATAAAACCTTTTTTTATTTCAAATTGGGTACTACTACTACTGGCAGACAGCTGCCAGTACCCAATATGGCGCTCAATCAATAAGGCTGGGGGGGGGTTAAAGAGCTGTTTGGGAGGGGATCCTACACAGCAGAATTATTATTATTTTTTTTTAAACCAGACTTTCTGCCAGCAGTACTTAAGATGGTGGGGACAATTGTGGGGTGGGGGAGGGAAGAGAGCTATTTGGGAGGGATCAGGGGTGTGAGGTTTCAGGTGGGAGGCTGATCTCTAAACTAAAGCTAAAATTAACCCTGCAAGCTCCCTACAAGCTACCTAATTAACCCATTCACTGCTAGCCATAATACACGTGTGATGCCCAGCGGCATTTAGCGGCCTTCTAATTAACAAAAAGCAACGTCAAAGCCATATATGGCTGCTATTTCTAAACAAAGGGGATCCCAGAGAAGAATTTACAACCATTTGTGCCATAATTGCACAAGCTGTTTGTAAATAATTTCAGTGAGAAACCTAAATTTTGTGAAAAAGTTTGTGAAATCGGGAACAACTTTTTTTATTTGATCGCATTTGGCGGTAAAAAGGTGGCATGAAATATGCCAAAATGGGCCTAGATCAATACTTTGAATTGTCTTCTACACTACACTAAAGCTAACATGTACCCTACAAACTCCCTACAAGCTTTCTAATTAACCCCATTCACTACTGGGCATAATACACGTGTGGTGCACGGCGGCATTTAGCGGCCTTCTAATTACCAAAAAGCAATACCAAAGTCATATATGTCTGCTATTTCTGAACAAAGGGGATCCCAGAGAAGCATTTACAACCATTTGTGCCATAATTGCACAAGCTGTTTGTAAATAATTTCAGTGAGAAACCTAAAATTGTGATAAATTTAAAGTTTTTTTTAATTTGATCGCATTTGGCGGTGAAATGGTGGCATGAAATATACCAAGATGGGCCTAGATCAATACTTGGGGTTGTTTACTACACTAAACTAAAGCGAAAAGTAACCCTAGACTCTCCCTACATGCTCCCTAATTAACCCCTTCACTGCTGGGCACAATACATGTGTGGTGCGCAGTGGCATTTAGCGGCCTTCTAATTACCAAAAAACAACGCCAAAGCCATATATGACAGCTATTTCTGAACAAAGGGGATCCCAGAGAAGCATTTACAACCATTTATACCATAATTGCACAAGTTATTTGTAAATAATTTCAGTCAGAAACCTAAAGTTTGTGAAACATTTTGTGAAAAAGTGAATGATTTTTTTTATTTGATCACATTTGGCAGTGAAAGGGTGGCATGAAATATACCAAAATGGGCCTAGATCAATACTTTAGGTTGTCTTCTAAAAAAAATATATACATGTCAACGGATATTTAGGGATTCCTGAAAGATATCAGTGTTCCAATGTAACTAGTGCTAATTTTGACAAAAAGTGGTTTGGAAATAGCAAAGTGCTACCTGTATTTATTGCCCTATAACTTGGAAAAAAAGCAAAGAACATGTAAACATTGGGTATTTCTAAACTCAGGACAAAATTTAGAAACTACTTAGAATGGGTGTTTTTTGGTGGTTGTAGATGTGTAACAGATTTTGGGGATCAAAGTTTTTTCTCATATTTTATAAAAATTTTTTATAGTAAATGATAAGATATGATGAAAATAATCTTATCTTTTGAAATTCCATTTAATGGCGAGAAAAACGGTATATAATATGTGTGGGTACAATAAATGAGTAAGAGGAAAATTACAGCTAAACACAAACACTGCAAAAATGTAAAAATAGCCTTGGTCCCAAACGGACAGAAAATGGAAAAGTACTGCGGTCATTAAGGGGTTAAACCTGTTATGAGATGCAGGACACAGCATAGAGGGTACAACACTATTTTATTGCAGAGCATAGAAGTATACAGCTTGTACAACATATCTAACTTGGTAACTGCGACATAGACAAAAACGGCCATAAACCCCGCCCCCATCCGGTGACGTCACTTCCCACTCTCATCACATCTTCCCCCTTTTCAAAGGACAAAGCATAAATTTTCTTTTGCATGATGTACCGAGTCCACGGATTCATCCTAACTTGTGGGATATTGTCCTTCCTGACAGGAAGTAGCAAAGAGAGCACCACAGCAGAGCTGTCTATATAGCTCCCCCCTTAACTCCACCCCCCAGTCATTCTCTTTGCTGGCTCTAAGCAATAAGGAAGGGTAAAGAGAAGAGGTGTTAAACTGTTAGTTTTATTTTATCTTCAATCAAATGTTTGTTATTTTTAAACGGTACCGGTGTTGTACTATTTACTCTCAGGCAGGACATAGATGAAGATTTCTGCCTGGAGGATGATGATCTTAGCATTTGTAACTAAGGTCAACTGCTGTTCCCACAGAAGCTGAGGAGTACAGGAAAACTTCAGTGTGAGGAATAGTTTCTTGCTATACAGCAATGAGGTATGTTCAGTCATATTTTCTGCAGAGACTGTGTTAACTCAGAAAGGCTGACAGTGTTCCCATTAGGGGAAGGGTAAGCAGTAATCCTAGTGTTATCAGAGGTTTTTACTAGCTTGCATAAAAGGTTAATTTTTTGTGGGCACTCAGTTTGTTATGTGAATTTGGGACAAACGTTTTTGTGTCTGGGAGTAACGTTTTCTGTTTTATGGGACATTTGCTTGAGGGTTCTTTGGGGTTGTTTATAACCCACATGGCTTTCAGGAAGGCTTTGTTAGTTTTTTGTAGGCCCCAGCAACATCAAGTGAGGTGGGCGGGGCCTACATTTACAAGCAGCAAGCAACTTCTCCTGAGGTCCTGATAGTCTTCTGAGGGACTAATTGAAGCTTTAAACCCCATATTATCACATCCTAAGGACAGATAGGGCCACAGCAGACCTGTGGCAAGCTTAGTGGGTACACTGTTAAAATTTCAGAAAAATTGAAGCAATTTTAACTTGTTTTGCAGTTTGTGTATGCCTTTTTTTCTCTTAAAGGCACAGTACCGTTTTTGCAAATTGTGTTTTTTTCATTAAAGTGTTTTCCAAGCTTGCTTGCTTTATTACTAGTCTGTTAAACATGTCTGACACTGAGGAAACTCATTGTTCAATTTGTTTAGAAGCCATTGTGGAACCCCCTCTTAGAATGTGTCCCACTTGTACTGATGTGTCTATAAATTGCAAACAGCATATTTTGACTTATAAAAGTTTGGCATTAGATGATTCTCAGATAGAAGGAAATCAGGTTTTTGCCATCTAGTTCTCCCCAAGTGTCACAACCCGTAACGCCCGCACAAGCGGCGCCAAGTACTTCTAGTGTGTCTAATTCTTTCACCTTGCAAGATATGGCCTCAGTTATGAATACTACCCTCACAGAGGTTTTATCTAAGCTGCCTGGGTTGCAAGGGAAGCGCAGTAGCTCTGGGTTAAGAACAAATGCTGAGCCTTCTGATGCTTTATTAGCCGTATCCGATATTCCCTCACAATGTTCTGAAGTAGGGATGAGGGATTTGCTGTCTGAGGGAGAGATTTCTGATTCAGGAAATATGTTCTCTCAGACAGATTCAGAAGCTAGAGCACCTCCGCTTATTGCTCAGGGAGGTTTTAGCTACTCTGGATGATTGTGACCCTATTGTAGTTCCAGAGAAATTGTGTAAAATGGACAAATATTTAGAGGTTCCTGTTTACACTGATGTGTTTCCGGTCCATAAGAGGATTTCGGACATTGTTACTAAGGAGTGGGATAAACCAGGTATTCTGTTCTCTCCCCCTCCTGTTTTTAAGAAAATGTTTCCCATTTCTGACACCATAAAGGACTCATGGCAGACGGTCCCTAAGGTGGAGGGAGCTATTTCTACCCTGGCTAAGCGTACAACTATACCTATTGAAGACAGTTGTGCTTTCATTGATCCTATGGATAAAAAAATTAGAGGGTCTCCTAAAGAAAATTTTTGTTCGTCAAGGTTTTCTTCTTCAACCTATAGCATGCATTGTTCCTGTAACCACTGCAGCTGCCTTTTGGTTTGAGGCTCTAGAAGAGGCTCTTCAGATGGAGACCCCACTAGATGATATTTTGGACAGAATTAAGGCTCTTAAGTTGGCTAATTCTTTTATTACAGACGCCGCTTTTCATCTTGCTAAATTAGCGGCTAAGAATTCAGGTTTTGCCATTTTAGCGCGTAGAGCGTTATGGCTTAAGTCCTGGTCAGCTGATGTGTCATCTAAATCTAAGCTTTTGTCCATCCCTTTCAAAGGTAAGACCCTATTCGGGCCTGCATTAAAAGAGATCATTTCAGACATTACTGGAGGGAAGGGTCATACCCTCCCTCAGGATAAGTCAAATAAGACAAGGACCAAACAAAATAATTTTCGTTCCTTTCGAAACTTCAAGAGTGGTCCCTTTACCTCTTCCCCTGCTGCAAAGCAAGAGGGGAACTTTGCTCATTCCAAGCCAACCTGGAGACCTAATCAGGCTTGAAACAAGGGTAAACAGGCCAAAAAGCCTGCTGCTGCCACTTAGTCAGCATGAAGGGGTAGCCCCCGATCCTGTACCGGATCAAGTAGAGGGCAGACTCTCTCTCTTTGCTCAGGCCTGGGCAAGAGACGTTCAGGATTCCTGGGCAGTAGAAATTGTAACCCAGGGATACCTTCTAGATTTCAAGGATTCCCCTCCAAGGGGGAGGTTCCATCTTTCTCAATTGTCTGTAAACCCGACAAATAGAGAGGTGTTCTTATGCTGTGTAGAAGACCTTTTTACCATGGGAGTGATCTGCCCAGTTCCAAAAGCAGAACAGGGGCAGGGGTTCTACTCCAATCTGTTTATAGTTCCCAAAAAGGAGGGAACCTTCAGACCAATTCTGGATCTCAAGATCCTAAACCAATTCCTAAGAGTTCCATCTTTTAAGATGGAGACCATTCGGACTATCTAACCATTGATCCAGGAGGGTCAATATATGAACACCGTGGACTTAAAAGATGCGTATCTGAACATTCCTATCCACAAAGATCATCACCAGTTCCTCAGGTTCGCCTTTCTGGACAAGCATTATCAGTTTGTGGCTCTTCCTTTCGGGTTGGCCATGGCACCGCAAATCTTCATGAAGGTGCTAGGGTCCCTTCTGGCGGTTCTAAGGTCACGGGGCATAGCAGTGGCGCCTTATCTAGACGACATTCTAATTCAAGCGTTGTCCTTCCAACTAGCCAAGTCTCACACGGACTTAGTGTTGGCCTTTCTAAGGTCTCATGGGTGGAAAGTGAACGTAAAAAAGAGTTCTCTTTCCCCCCTCACAAGAGTTTCATTGCTAGGGACTCTGATAGACTCGGTGGACATAAAAATATTTCTACGGAGGTCAGGAAATCAAAGATTTTGTCCACCTGCCGAGCTCTTCATTCCATTCCTCGGCCGTCAGTGGCTCAGTGTATGGAGGTAATCGGACTAATGGTAGTGGCAATGGACATAGTTCCGTTTGCTTGCTTGCATCTAAGACCACTGCAACTATGCATACTCAATCAGTGGAATGGGGATTATGTGGATTTATCTCCTCAGATAAATCTGGATCAAGAGACCAGAGACTCTCTTCTTTGGTGGCTGTCACAGGATCATCTGTCCCAGGGAATGTGTTTCCGCAGGCCAGAATGGGTTATAGTGACGACAGACGCCAGTCTTCTGGGCTGGGGTGCAGTCTGGAATTCCCTGAAAGCTCAGGGTTTGTTTACTCGGGAGGAGGCTCTCCTACCGATAAATATTCTGGAATTAAGAGCGATATTCAATGCTCTCCAGGCATGGCCTCAGCTGGCTTTGGCCAGATTCATCAGGTTTCAGTCGGACAACATCACGACTGTGGCTTATATCAATCATCAGGGTGAAACAAAGAGTTCCTTAGCGATGATAGAGATCTCAAGGATAATCCAATGGGCAGAGGCTCATTTTTGCCATCTGTCAGCGATCTATATCCCAGGTGTAGAGAACTGGGAGGCAGATTTTCTAAGTCGTCAGACTTTTCATCTGGGGGAGCGGGAACTCCATCCGGAGGTGTTTACTCAGCTGGTTTGGCTATGGGGCACACCAGAGTTGGATCTGATGGCGTCTCATCAGAATGCCAAACTTCCTCGTTACGGCTCCAGGTCAAGGCTGTACTGATAGATGCTCTAGCAGTACCCTGGTTGTTCAACCTGGCTTATGTGTTTCCAACTTTCCCTCTCCTTCAACGTCTGATTGCCAGAATCAAACAGGAGAGAGCATTGGTGATTTTGATAGCGCCTGCATGGCCACGTAGGACTTGGTATGCAGACCTGGTGGACATGTCATCCCTTCCGCCATGATCTCTACCATTGAGACAGGACCTTCTGATTCAAGGTCCATTCAAGCATCCAAATCTAATTTCTCTGCAACTGACTGCTTGGAGATTGAATGCTTGATTCTATCAAAGCGGGGTTTCTCTGAGTCAGTCATAAATACCTTGATTCAGGCTCGAAAGCCTGTTACCAGGAAAATTTATCATAAGATATGGCGTAAATATCTTTTTTGGTGCGAATCCAAAGGCTTCTCCTGGAGTAAAATCAGGATTCCTAGGATTTTGTCTTTTCTCCAAGAGGGATTGGAGAAAGGATTATCAGCTAGTTCCCTAAAGGGACAGATATCTGCTCTGTCTATTTTGTTGCACAAGCGTCTGGCAAATGTTCCAGACGTTCAGGCTTTTTGTCAGGCTTTACTTAGAATTAAGCCTGTGTTTAAACCTATTGCTCCGCCATGGAGTCTAAATTTAGTTCTTAGAGTTCTTCAGGGGGTTCCGTTTGAACCCATGCATTCCATAGATATTAAGCTTTTATCTTGGAAAGTTTTGTTCCTAGTTGCTATCTCTTCAGCTCGAAGAGTTTATGAACTATCTGCATTACAATGTGACTCTCCTTATCTTGTGTTCCATGCTGATAAGGTGGTTTTGCGTACCAAGCCTGGGTTCCTACCTAAGGTTGTTACTAACAGGAATATCAATCAAGAAATTGTTGTTCCTTCTCTATGTCCTAATCTTTCTTGTAAGAAGGAACGTCTGTTGCACAACTTGGACGTGGTTCCTGCTTTGAAATTTTACTTGCAGGCAACCAAAGATTTTCATCAAACATCTTCTTTGTTTGCTGTCTATTCTGGTAAGCGTAGGGGTCAAAAGGCTACGGCGACTTCTCTTTCCTTTTGGCTGAAAAGCATCATCCGTTTGGCTTATGAGACTGCTGGACAGCAGCCTCCTGAAAGGATTACAGCTCATTCTACTAGAGCGGTAGCTTCCACATGGGCTTTTAAAAATGATGCTTCTGTTGAACAGATTTGTAAGGCTGCGACTTGGTCGTCGCTTCATACCTTTTCAAAATTTTATAAATTTGATACTTTTGCTTCTTCTATTTATATATTCTAGGCTATTTTTGGGAGAAAGGTTTTGCAAGCAGTGGTGCCTTCCGTTTAGGTTCCTGTCTTGGTATCCCACAAGTTAGGATGAATCCATGGACTCGGTACATCATGCAAAAGAAAACAAAATTTATGCTTACCTGATAAATTTCTTTCTTTTGCGATGTACCGAGTCCACGGGCCGCCCTGTCTGTTCAAGACAGATAGTATTTTTTTATGTAAACTTCAGTCACCTCTGCACCTTATAGTTTCTTTTTTTCTTCCTTGGCCTTTGGTCGAATGACTGGGGGGTGGAGTTAAGGGGGGAGCTATATAGACAACTCTGCTGTGGTGCTCTCTTTGCTACTTCCTGTCAGGAAGGACAATATCCCACAAGTTAGGATGAATCCGTAGACTCGTACATCGCAAAAGAAAGAAATTTATCAGGTAAGCATAAATTTTGATTTTTTTTCTTTTTGAATATATTAAATAACAAGGTATACAAGAAGCATACAGAAATAGTTTTGTTCAGTATACAACAAATAACAAGTTAAAGAGAATATATATAAACAACATGAAATACAATCCTGACTCAGGGTAGACTACCCTAGTCCACAGTGACCATGGGATTATTCTGCCCATACTTCCGGTCACTGCTCTAACTAGTGCTAATCCCGATATCGGGCTGGAAGTTTCACCACCCTTCCACTTGATGTCATTTTACATGAACAGTCCTCAGATACAGAAGAAGGTGATTGGTAGTCTGCTGGAAGAAAAGAAGTATCCCCGCTGTGATTTGCTTAGGGGAAGGCACCCCTCTTTAGCCTCTTCATCCCTCCTAAGGACCTTGTCCCGAGAAACAGAGCTATTTGGCTGGAAGACACCCACAGAGGGTAAAGTGGTGCGAATCTGATGTCCTAGCATCAGCTGTGCCGGGCTAAAACCTGTGGCTTGAATGGGAGTGGCCCTATAGGCCAAGAGGGCTAGGTACGACTCAGATAGCTTCAAAATGAACTTTGTTTTTGAACTGCCCTTTCAGCCATTCCATTGGCCTGCGGGTAATGTGGACTCGACGTAGAATGGACAAAATCATATTCACTGCTGAAAGAACTGAACTCCGTGGAAGCAAACTGCATTCCGTTATCACTCACTAACTCCATTGGTATGCCCTACCGGGCGAACAAGCTCTTGAGACGAGTGATAACGACATGACTTGTGATCTCATTCAAGGGTGCAATCTCCAAATACCTGGAATAGTAGTCAATCACAACTAGGTACTTTTTCCTGTGCAGTTCGCACAAAACAGCAGCTATTTTCTGCCACGGGCCTGCAGGCAGCGGAGTAGAAATCAAGGGCTCCCTGCAAAAGGCAAATTTTGACACATGGCTTGCGATGTTGGAACTTATCCTAAGCCACCATACTGCCGTGGCTGCCCTTTGCCTGCACTTTGTAATGCCCAAGTGGCCATAATGAATCCTGCTTAACATCTCCTGCCGCATACTAACAGGAATAACAATGCGGTCCTGGACTAGCAACCCATCCAGCTCCTTGAGCTGCAACCTTTCTGACTGGTAAGAACTTAAAGACATCCAGGCTGCCCGGCTCTCGGGCCAACCTTCTTTTATGTACTTAATAACTTCTTGAAGGTCAGTATCTACATATGTTTCCTTTCTTATTTGCTCTAGCTTCCCTGACAAAATAAGTTTGGATGCCAGAACTGAATCTACATACACTTTCACATCTGATTCCGTTGAAGATTCTTCAGCAGCAGCAGCCAGCGGGAGCCTTGAAAGTGTATCTGCCACTACCAGTTGTTTCCCGGCACATGCACTGCCTGAACGTTGAACCTGAGCAGCCTCATCAGAAGTCTCTGGCATCTTAGGGGTGTTTTATCAATATCATAGGAGTTGATTAGAGGAACTAGTGGTTTATGGTCAGTCTCCAGACTAAATTTCTCTAAACCCACTAGGTAACACTGGAAGCGCTCACATGCCCAAACTGCAGCCAGGCACTCTTTCTCAATTTGGGCATATTTCGACTCAGCAGCCATCAGTGTACAGGAACAGTAGGGGATGGGCTGTAGTTTGTTCTCATTCAACTGCAGGAGGGTGGCCCCTAACCCATAACTGCTTGCATCAGCACTAACCACAGTCTTTTTAGAAGGGTCGTAGAACCCCAACACTGAGACAGACCCTAGCAGGGACTTGACCTGCACAAAAGATTCTTCCTGTGAAGGTCCCCAGACCCAGGCAACATCTTTCTTTAACAACTCTGTGATAGGGTGTAGTATTGTGGATAGATCTGGAAGGAACCTGCCCACATAATTGACAAAGCCCAATATTTGTCTCAGCTCATGTACATCAGAAGGACTTTTCATCTGTTCAATAGCAAGAATTTTATCCCATATTCTTCATACGTAGAATTTCCTTCTCCACTTGAGGCATGAGCAGGAATGGAATTCTACGAGGAGTGGTAATGCTGTATGGTACTGTATCACCTTTAAGTGATATGCGGACTGGGTTGCAATTCAGTAGGCCCAATTCACCAAACATGTCTTCTGAAATCTCATTCACTCTGGCGACCAGGTCCAAACCACAGGCTGCTTTTCGGCTCAATTGGTTTTTAACACACTGACCTCTGATCACATGTACCCACATGGTGAATTTCCTCTGCTTGTACTCGCAACTGCCAATAAATTTCCCCACTCAATCGATGCGTCTACCAGGACTATGAACTTTTGTTGTAACTTTCGCCAGCTGAGGCTGTCGAGGCAGTTTTATGAATGCTGCAAGGGACAGTGATGTCTGCTCCTGTGTCAATTTTAAAGGCAACTTTGGCTCCCATTACAGTAATAGTAACCCGCAAATCTTCATCTGAACCAGACCGTTTAACAACAGACCCTGTAAAGGACACTTCTTGACCCTCCTGGTCACTATCCACCTGCATCTCCTTAATGTATTCAGTTTTACACGCCACTTCAAAATGACCGATTCGGTTACATTTTCTACATCTTTTGTCTTTAGCAGGGCATACAACACTCTGATCTTGGGTACAGTTACACCGTGTGCAGCGAGCATGCTGCGTCAATCCGCTTCTGGGCCTATCTGTTGCCCTTGGTCTTCCGCTCACACTGTGCCTTTCACTAGCAGCTCTCCTGAACTGCTGCACTTCATCCACAATACTCTCGGACCTCAGATCAGCACTTTGCTTTTTCACCAGTTCACTCTGGCGGGCCATCCTAATAGCCCCATCCAATGTTAACTCAGCCTCCAACTGTAGCTTCAGTGAGACTTCAGCATCTGCAATTCCTATGACTATTCTGTCTCTGATTTGCTCCTCTTTAGCAACACCAAACTCACATAATTCAGCTAGTTCATACAGGCTGCGCACAAATGACTCCACAGATTCTCCCACACGCTGAGCACATTTGTGAAAACAGGCCCTCTCATGATTCCCATTTCTTTTGGGCACAAAGTGAGCACTGAGTTTGTTCATAGCTATTTCAAAGTCAAATTCTTCCCCTTCTTGGAAAGTAAAGGCATTGAACACTGGCTCCACATATTTCCCCATAGAGTATAAAAGAGAATTAACTTGTACTTCACCACTCTCCTTGTCCAGCTTGGAAGCAATCCTGAAGCGTTGAAACCGCTAACGCCATGTGGGCCAAGCTGCAGGCTGAGAGAAATCAAAAGGCTCAGATAGGGTAAACTTCAACATCATCATTAATCGGGAAACAGAAGTGCAGGCAAGTACTTCTGACACCATGTCATGAGATGCAGGACACAGCATAGAAGGTACAACGCTATTTTATTGCAGAGCATAGAAGTATACAGCTTGTACAACACATCTAACTTGGTAACTGCGACATAGACAAAAACGGCCCTAAACCCCGCCCCCATCCATTGACGTCACTTCCCACTCTCATAACAAAACCCTTGGATGTATTCCATCTGGAGTTTTATTCACCTTGATTATCTATTTGATTATCTATCTAGAGATAACACAGTTATTGGTATGGACCTTTATTTACTAGTTTCAATGACTCTCCAATTGGTTTCTCTCTTGTGTATACTGAAGAAAATAAATGGTTTAGCACCTCAACATTCCATGTTTAGTGTTTAACATGCTACCTTTCCCACATTCTAATGTTCCCATATTTTTCTTCATAGATTTCTTTGCCATTGTCATACTTAAAACTCCTTTTAGGGTTTGTCTTAGAATCCTTTGGAATGAATTAAGAATCTTTGGTAAACAAAATCTACATGATTGATAAAATGATCATTGGATGACATTACATTAAAAGTGCAAAAAGAGAGGAGGATAAAGCCACCCTTAGCAGTTGAGCGGAACTGGGCAAGATAAATTTGTGTGTTTTCTCAGCCCAGAGCTATTGTTTTCTTCCCCCTGTATGCCCTGCCCTGTGTGTGTATGGCCTACCCCTGCCTCTTCTTTCTGTTATAACTATAGAAAGAATAACACTATATATTAAACCTTCTGATACCACCTGATACCATAAACATTGCATCCTAAAATAAAAATACAGAATGTACATTGCACCTTTTCATTTCATCACCCCTTACAATGCAGAGCACCCCAAACTGCAGGGCCTGCGTGGGGTGGGTGCTCCTCTCACACTGTCCAAAAGCCTGGAGGAAGGAATAGGTTTACAGCATAAGCTTCAATGCAGTGCCTAAGTGCTAGTAATTGTTAGCATGACTAGCGCCATCTTGTTCTTCGCCGCCATTTTGTCTTAGGCATCCATCTTGTCTAATGAATCTTTTATTATAGCAGTTATTATGTAGTGAGAAATATGCTGATGTTAGTAAGAATTGTATTAGCCTTGCAAAGATTCCTGGCCAGACGCCCGGAAGTCCGTTATCTAGGTAAGAGGCCCAAATGACCTTGCTTGAAGCTGAAATAGGCGCACAGATGTATCTTTGCTACTGTTATAAGAAATACTCCTTCATACTCCTCTTTCTCTCATATATTTTAATAAGCTTCTTTTGTTCATGAAATATGGTATGATATGACGCAGTCATAACGTGTCATCATGTTAACCCTGTATGCTGTACTTGCTGTCTATAAGACATGTTGTGTGTCTTTCAATAAACAGAATCGTTTTTAGACTCATTGCTGCGTGGTCTGAATTCTATTCTCATGGATATCCTGAACAAATAATGTATTAGTTCCCAGTTGGTACGGTGTGCCCGATGCCCAGTTCTGAACTGACACCCCCCTCCTGAAAACAACGCCTAACACTAAGTAAACAGAAAAACAAATTTTGCAAATACAGTGTTGTGAGAGCTAGACTCTTATATATTCCCCTGTTTCTTTGTCTGGTGAATTGTAAAAAAAGGTGGTTTATCATTTGAGCAAGGGAGGTGAGAACCATTTTAAAAATAGGTCAACCCTTTCTCTGCCAATCAATTAAAACAACTTTTAGTCTTTTGCACTCATTATAGTTCATGTCCTTTAAGTGCTGATAAGGTCAGTGGCTTTACTTGTAATTAGATCATGCATAGAGGTGAGGTAATGTCATACAGTGTGTGAATTCCATAAGATCCAGAATAATGCAGATGTGAATAATGGGTGGCACTGACTGAACACCATTTTTTTTTGGGTTGCATGCATTTGTATGCATTTGTATGTGGAAACAATAGTCTTTGCTGTATTGTAAAAATCAGTTTGCTGTAGATTTCGATTTTCTTACTTCCTATTGGGGTCTTCATATTGGCGTTGCTGAAAGTGTTATATACATATTGCATTTATACAGGTTATTCTACTAATACAGAAATGGAAAGAAAATGAAGTTTATAATTAACTCATACACCAGGGTTATAAACTGCCTTTTTTAATGTGTTTTATATATCAGTACAGTAAACTGCACAGGGAATCCCAAATGTCCAATTAGAGTCTTCTAGCTATTTAAATAAATATATTATAATTAGGGAGAAAGAGATGTTTTTAAATAAACATTGCATTTCACTGCTGAACTTTAATATCTTTGTGAATAGAGACTAATTTGAATGTTCATTCTTTCTTAATTATTCTTTCTCAAATACCTATAAGGAAAGTGAAGTAATTATGCCTAATCATTAAAAATATGGGTTTTAAAATGACAAGAAAATAAACTTTTGTGTTTATTATTTAATTAATACCTGAATATTAAAATTTAAAAAAAATCGACTTTTTGTTTTTTCAGAGAAGCAATAAAAAACAATTCTACATACTGTAGGCCCACATTTTAATAGCAAAAGCAATCAGGAACAATTATAAATAAATCTCTGTCCGCTCCCTTTGAAAGGCTCTGTATTTAAATTACGGTAGGGAGCTGTTTTTACAGGGGAATGCTAGTAATTATGTCTCTCTGCTGTATAAGCACTCATTTGACGAGGGCATAATGACCAATTCTAAGGTCTGTCTGGCAACAGCCGCAAAAAAATTACATTTAATAAGCAGTTGCATCTATAATATAAAAATATTAATGTTAACTTTATAAAAAAGGAGATGATATAATCTTGCTAGATTTACTTATTGTGATATTGCCCACCTCACTAACCTTAAAGGGCCAGTAAACCTAGAAAATAATTTTATATAATTCTGCACATAGTGCAGAATTATATAACATTATATTAGTGCTAGCTTTATGCAACATAATATTGCGGTTACATTTTTATTAAAAAAGAGGGTTTTTCAGACCCGCCCTCTGTGCTCTACTCGCTGCTTCTCTGTCTGACTGCGGGAGCGAGCTACATTGAGTGTAATGGCGCGATCGGGCCGGGCTGGGACAAGACAGCTGCCCAGATATGCTCAGTGAAAAAAACAGACCGGCTCAGTAGAGCACAAAGGGCAGGTCTGAAAAACCCTCTTTTTTAATAAAAATGTAATCGCAATATTATGTTGCATAAAGCTAGCACTAATATAATGTTATGTAATTCTGCACTATGTGCAGAATTATATAACATCATTTTCTAGGTTTACTGGCCCTTTAACTGCACAAGCACAAACCATCACTGTTAAGCCAAACCTTACCCCTTTTACATTAACCCATACTGCACTGGCCGCTCCAGTCACTATTGAACTTGTGTGGTAAGAGTTAATGATGTAGGAGAGTGTTGGTTAGGGGTTTATTACTATTTTATGGTCCATTAGGTAACATTTAATAAAGCTTATGAACCAACTTTGAGTTGCTTATAAAATAAAAATGGTTTATTGGTTTCTTATCAACAGGTACTAGTTAATTGTGTCCTTCTTATAAAATAGCATATAAGACACACCTGATGGTGGCAAACTATTACTACAATTCAGTTGTAATAATTTGCTTCTCTTACTCATTGGGGTCAATTTATTAATGTGCGAGCGGACATGATACGATGTAGCGTATCATGTCCGCCACACATCGATAAATGCCGACAGCATACGCTGTTGTCATTTATCATTGCACCAGCAGTTCTTGTGAAATGCTGGTGCAATGCCGCCCCCTGCAGATTTGCAACCAATTGGCTGCTAGCAGGGAGTGTCAATCAATCTGATCGTATTCGATCAGGTTGATTTTTGTCCGCCGCCTCAGAGCAGGTGGACAGATTATGGAGCAGGGGCATCAAGCTCCATACGGAGCTTGATAAATTGACCCCATTGTGTGTTTAACAAGGCATTGCTAATCACCAGATTGGAAAAAAAAGCTAAATAAAGAATAGAAAATCTGCTCCCCATGTTGCCACTCAATATGACTGTTCAGCTGTCCGCTAAGTGTCTGGATATTTTTTTTGTATAATATTAATTGGGATGGGCCTCTTTGGTAATTTAACCGAGTGTTTTATAACTAAGTTTTATCACTAAGTAGCTAAAATGTGATTGTCATTGGTCAATGCATGTGATGTAGCCTGTAATGGAGTGAGTGGATGCAGATGTTCGGTTGCTTTTGTCATGGAGCATCAGCACTGATGAGCCACATAACATTTTGGGTCAAATCCATTCCAGTGTTCTTCACATAGAAGAATATGTTATATTTATTCACAAAAAAAAAAATTATATATATATATCTGATGGTATTTTGGTACAATATACAGTATATTTATACATATACTGTATATGTATATATATATATATATATATATATATATATATATATATATATACATACATGATTATATATAGGTATAGATAGATACAGATAAATATAGGAATATCTATTTAGAAATAAATACAACATATTCTGCTATTTGCAGAACATTGGAATGTCAAACATTTAAAGTAAATACACAATTAAAATCTTTATTAAAAATGAATATTGCATGTGACGAATACCTCATGATTTAGCTGCTAAGGGCTTAATTCTATTTGACCTAAAGTGGCAGACTGACTGTGAGAGAGGGGGGGGGGAGAAGGTAGCCCCCTCTATAACAGAAGCAGCAGAGCCCCAGAATCCAGAGTGTGTGGAGTGTGGAGGAGGGTACAGGATGCTCTTTGAGGGACACCCAGAGTGAGTGTGAAAGATTGTGGGTGACAGAGACCCCAGTAACCTCAGATGTGACCTATAAACAGACTGCACAGACTAGGGGACAGAGACTGACACAGACTGCAGACACAGGGGGAAGGAGTACAGAGAAGTGTATTTACACAGCCCCACAGTGCCATTCAGCAGATACACTGATAGGTGTGCAGAATCAGAGTCCCCAGCAGGCACAGCAGCTAGGTTCCATAGTGGAGAAGAGGGGGGCAGTTAGTCAACCTCCTACCAACCGTAACAGAGTGCAGGAGTACAGAAATTCTACTTCAGTGGAAGGGCAAAAGCCCTGGGTAGTTAATCAGCAACTGACAGCACACAATATGTTCAGAGAGCACACAATATATAGCAAGACCCTAGGCTTCACAGACACCTCTGTAACAGGGGATGATGTGTTATTCTGGGATAAGATGGAAGCCTTATTGGGGGAGGTACACCCATGAGGCAGAACAAACTACAGGCTGCATGGGAGGGTCCCTGTCATATATTAAATCAGCTGGGTAGAGAAAATAGTGTGTAATTTTTAAATGGAGGGCATCCTGATGGCAAAACTGCAATGTGCAATTTGTCTGGCAATGGCGTTATCACCGCAAGGGGAAGCCCCCTTTGATACGCATTGGGAGTGGCTTGTAGCCACCCCTTTTTGCGTTTCTTATTGGGGGAGGTGTGACGAATACCTCATGATTTAGCTGCTAAGGGGTTAATTCTCTTTAGCCTGTGAGCTAAAAAGATTTGTTTTCAAGAAGAATTGTGTCCTATGTTTGTTTGTGTTTTCTTTGAAGTGCCAGGAGCCTCATAAATAGTTTCTAAGGCCCATACCACCATATGTTATTGTGTATGCATTGAGTCATAAAGCCAGTCAGGCTGTCAGCAGAGGGCATGATGCAAAACAGTGCCTCAGTCACAGAAACTGATAAGGTCAATAAAAGGACATTGCTATAATGTATATCTGTGTTTAAAACTGTTATGACATTAAATGGAGGGAAATATGACAACCATGTCCTATTTGATATCAAATTGATTCTCCCAATGAAACTAAGAGAGTGCCTGCCTGCTTATATGAAAATAGATTTACCTAGCAGAAATTATAGTGTGTTCTATAATTGCAGGCAAAGACTTAGTTTATTGAAGGTCATAAAATATAGGGGGTTTCTTAGCCCCTGCCCAGGGGGGGTGTGGTCAGGCAACTTGATCTCTGGAAAATATGTATAAGAATCTTATGTTTTAACAATAAGATTGTTCATTCTACATGGGAGGCTGCTACAGCTTCTCTTGCCCATCTCCCTGGGGCAGACTTATAAGCTAGGAAAGTATTAGGACTGTTATTTTCTTCATTTTATTTTAACCTGTTTGCTGTGTGTAATTTTATTTGTAACAACTTTTTATTGTTAATGCATTGTGCATAATATTTTTGGCATAATAAATAATTCCTTTATTAAGTGTTGGCCTTTGTCTGATAATTGAACCACGTTACTGAAAGGACTGGAGTATTAGAACTGTATATTTTAGTTTATTTTCTGCTAAATTGTATTCTGAGGGTTTAGTTGTAAGTCTGGGTTTTTCCTTAGGATTTTCCCTTTAATAAATTATAAGTGGTGGCAGCATAGTTAGTTTAGTGTGGGTGGCATTAAAGGGGAGTTTTGGGCATTTCTTTTAAGTCTAGTACAGACTAGAGAGTGTTGTTAACCCTTGCACCCACTGAACTAAATCACAAGCTTGCCTGGTGTGGCTCGATTGTGACATATTAGTGACAGTAGAAGGGGTCTGATAACCCTTTCTGTGCCAAATAAGTGACTGGCGCAGGGTTGGATAACCCTGGTCGTCACATTGCATAAATATGTTTTTACATGTATTCCTCTGCTTAACTGCAAAGGGCTCCAAACATTTATATAGTTATGTCTATATATGTGTACATATGTATTTATGTGTTTATATGTGTATATATGTCTGTAAATACATACAAAAATATGTACACACACACACATATATATATATATATATATATATATATAAATATATATATAAATATATACAGTACTGTGCAAAAGACTGAGGCCACCATTAGATTTGTTGTTGTGCAAAGTTTTAATGATCATCCGTATTTATATTTCAATCTCTTTATTAAGATACAAAGCAGAAATATATGTACACAAAAAATAAAAAAACACAATTTTCAGAACAAAATGTCTTTCTTAGGCAAAAGTAAGTATTTAGTATGACCTCTCTTTGCACAGAACTGTATATATTTATGTGTTAATATGTGTATATACACACACATATATATATATATATATATATATATATATATAAGCATATCTATGGGAGAAAAGAACAAAAAGCACAACCTAGATTCAAGGTAGTGAGTCACTTTATTTAAAAGCCGTACTGCGCAAACAATATGCACTTACAGGAGGGAAGTAGAGATATGCCTTTAAAACATTGCTGACAAAAAGATCCTTGACTCTTATATCGTCTGGGTAGATATCTGTTTTACTTCAAGTCCTTAGATGAACAGATCGTAGACAGAGTAGACAGAGCCTTTGAACCGCCTGATTGGCGTAACAAATGCTAAATGTACCGGCTCTTCTAACACCTTTTTTATTACCTCGACGCATTTCATCTGCACTAAGCAGACTTTCTCAAGAGGATTTTAATACCAGAGTGAATACTCGTTCCCTAACATGCCGGTTTAAATATTACACTTAAAACCACACCCCTATTTTCATTGGGCACTCTGTGTGACCAACCTGCCAATAGGATTAGCTGGATATAGACACACACACCCCTTTGCTGGTACGTCAAAGTGACTCACTTCTGATCGTTCCAACCGTACAAATCAAGGTGTCATTAATATGAATGAATGTCAATAAATGTCAGACTTGTTTCAACATAAAGCATGTGTACCCTCAGACTGCCCTTGATAAACATAATATATAGATGTCTATTGTCACGTTGAAAATTATATGAAAAAAATATATAACATAAACAGTCTGCAGGGCTTCGCAGCCACAGTCCGAAATCAAACGTTGTGGAAAGGTGAGCTCTTTACACACCCAACCATTTAAAGTCTATGGGACTTCTGTTCACCTCAATGTTCTATAACACTCAATATAGACATAAATTCAGTGAGTGCCCGATTATGCTATTTGGCTTTATGGTACACAGATTCCCCTTCAATACAATGTGATTAACTGTTAATAAACTTAAAAACACACAATGTCAATATTATAATCAAACATTACAATCTGTTAAAAATTCTATAAAGTGGGGGGCGGAGCTAACCGCCATACTGTGAGGTTGCATCTCAGAGAAGCTCCGCTCGATATTATTAATAAAAGCTGCTTAAAGTGACTAATCCTGCTTTAAAAACTTGCAGTTTGGGTGTAATTATACCTATATCCAATAAGATAAGTGAGTGACCCGGCCTGTGAAGAAAACCACAAAGGTGTCCGATGAAGGTACTTGGCCTCGGGCTACAGGATCTGTACCGGTGATTGCTTAGGCCATTCATAGAGTTGGGGCTCCGTTCTGGAGGCTCATTTACAAGCACTCGATACCTGCAGAGGTGCCCTAGCCTATTTCTGAAGTGGACTTCTAACCGGGAGGATACCCAGTTCTACCCGTGTTAGGCCACCTTAAGAAGAAACCGTTTGGCAGTTCTTGCCCCCATCACCTACCCCAGCTCTACACTGAGGCTTCGGAGGGTCGGAGCTCCGCTCCGGAGCACTGTGGAACTACCCGTGGGGCACTACAGGGAAGGAGCGAGCAGAGACGGAGATCCGACCTTGGTCATTGTTGGGGTTCCTGTGACAGCCCGTTAGCCAGTCGGTAAACTTACTGGAGGCATACCAGAAGACGGGTGCAACCCGGAGGGATTCAGTGGACAAAGGCGGTGACCGGAGTGGCCGAAAACAACTTTGGAGATTGTGTGCTGTTACTGGGGAGGAAGTGGCACGAACGGCCGCCATCTTCCAATTCTGGCCCTGAAGAATAGTCCTACCCTCCTTTCAGCCTGTGGCAGATCCATCGTCTCACCGGGAGGTGAAAAAAGGGGCTGGTACGTGGCACATCTTACTGCAGCAGTTTCAACAACCTCCCTGTGTCGAGGCAGATAAAAGAAGAATCTTTCTCCCACATCGAGGGTATGAGTGAGCACTCCATATCGGTAAGAGAACTCCCAACTCCCCCGCCTTACACTTTGAGGGCTTATCTTGCAACTATAGGGGAGTGATTACTGGTTGATACCAGTTAGCAGTTGTGCATTTCACCCCATATTAGTGCCTAGGCCCTCAACATATTTATATACCAGCCTTCACTAGACATAAGCAGTTTGTTGTTGGACCCCTGCACACAACACTCCTGAAGAGATAGGAGACATTTAAAGGAAGAAAGTGAAGGGGTAACATAGGGGAATAACCCTATAAACATATAGGGACTATAGAAGAAAAAGGATACAACAAGGGATAGGTCAACACTGAGTATAGGCACAACCTTTGAAACTGGGGGAGAAAATTAGAGGCCTAACACACCACGAACAGTCAAGCCCCCACTCATACTGCTGTACTCCCCATAAGTATCTGCCTATATTTTGGGAGCAGATTAGGGTAATTACCTATATTTAACTACTAATTTCCATCTAATCCAGGCCTAGATCAGTAATCCACACACCTACCCCCCAGGGACAGATTCCCAGGTTAGCCTTTTATTGAGGCAACCTATTAAGCCACAGGGTAACTCTGTTGCTGTTTTTCTGTTATTGGCTGCTGCGTCAGCTTATGTATCTCTGCTGCCCAGGCACAGAGTGGAGTGTATTTATTATATGTTTGCATACCTCAATCTTACCTGTAAAAAACACTCACAGCTTGTTACTCTAATACACTTTTTGCACATTATATAGTGCAAATAACTCTCCAAACGTCTAGGTCCAAGCCTTATTAGGGCCTATTCTACACCTATTAACATCCCTATCTCTTTAATTTTTTCTTCTTTCTTCCTAACATTACTTTGCAAGTAATTCATCAAACTCAAAGCCCCTCTCTGGCTAACACCTGTCCCCACCTCCATTTCAATTACTCTACTAAATATATAGAAAGTAGTGAACAAGCAATATTATAAGTGTACCACCTGTTTGACCACCCCTCACCTTCCCGCTCCCGCCCAGCTTGTCTGGGTGGGTCACTTACCCTTTCCTTCTCCCTTCCTTCGGTTCGTATCCCCATGTTCCCTAAGGTAAGGGTTTGGTTTTAGGACACCAGTGCGGCTGTAATTATCCCGCTTATCCTTTGATACACCTTACCCTGGGCATAGCGCTATCCTTAACTTCTCTGCCCTGCACTGACCTGCTATCACATCGGTACTATAGTCTAATTGGTCTTTTTGGTAATTGTATGAGGGGATCTTCTCCTCCCTGATGTGGTAAGCAGGAAGGCTGGTATGGCTGGGGTGGTTGACCCATTTTAGCAGTATGTGTGTGTAGGAGCTTTCCTCATGCTCTAATAAATGACTTAATCTGCATCCTAACTGTATATTTCATAGGTTACTAGGGGCCCTTATCCGCTTATTTTGAAAGTCTTTATTGTTGTTACTTGCTTAGAGGTATCTGTATTATTAAGATTAAAAATGCCGCACATGGCCAGGAGGCAATCTAAGCTCAAAATAAAACTAAGAAGACAGTCCTTGATCATTTTTCCCTTCCAACTCCTAGAGTACCGTCTCAGTCGGCCTCCAGCCACGCTGAGCAAGACTCTCAAGATGGCGATTCTCATTCTAGTGTCAATTCCTGTGTGACCTCCTCTAAATACATCACGGAGACGACTATGCAAAAGCTGCTGGCGGCTCAAACCCTTTCAATCACCCAAGAGATTCACCGCAGTTCGGCTGAGCTCCGTAAATACATCTCTGAGATTGGGGAACGGGTAGATGCTTTAGAACACAAACAGGGTGACTTAACCACCGACCATTCTAACCTCTTGGCCTACTCCGAATCTTTGGCTGATCAGATCACACAACTGGAGTACAAATTAGCCGATTTGGAGGACAGATCTCGACGCAGCAATATTCGCTTTCGGGGTATCCCGGAGACTGTCTTACCTCCTGACTTGCAGAACTTTCTCTCAGAGCTGTTTAAGGAACTGATGGGAACATTTACTATGACTCCCAAAACTCTTGAGCGTTGTCACAGAGACCCAGATCGCTCTCATCTGACCAGCCTAGGGACGTTGTTGTGTGTTTCCACAGCTTTAGCCTTAAAGATCAGATTCTGCAGGCAACTTACTGCAGGCCTTCCTTATCTGAAAAGTTCAAGAATATCCAACTGCTACAGGACCTATCCCAACATACCCTTCAACAAAGGAGATTGCTCTCCCACATAACAGGGGTCCTAAGATGTGAAAACATAAAATACAGATGGGGCTTTTCAACAAAGATTCTCATCACAAAGGACAATCAATCACACACTGTGACTAACCTCAATCAAGGCTTAATGCTTCTTGAGTCCTGGGGACTGTGCCCACCTATGAGTAACCTCCAATCATCTTCTCAGTCAAGACTCAGAACCTCAGCTCCTGAGTGGCAAGTCAAAGAGCAGAGATCCAAACGGCAAAAACATCTGACTCCTCCACAGGAGAGGGTCCACTGAGCGGCCATTCATAAGGACTTTGCTATCCATTAAACATGATCTTTAGGTACAAGATGAATATATGTCTTACTTAATTCATGTCACTATAGTTACTGTTAGTCCTAGTTGTTCAGATATGGTTCCATACATTTGTCACAGGGTAACAGAAGTTAAGTTCTTTTTTATTATGATCATTATTTAAATACTGCTAATTGTATTATTTAACTGTTTACTAATGATTAGTTGCATTATTGGGTCAAACCGCCCCGGTCCTTTCGTTGGACCTCGGTAACCTCCCCACACTTAGCCCATATGTTGGGCTTCTCTTGGTGGACTATTTCCACCACAACAATTATTAATTTATTGTGTAAGACTCACATTTTATCTTCTATGTACTTATCCTCTCTCTTCCCCTCTTTCCCCATCCCCCTCTTCAGGCTCTTATCACATTAGTATACTTTATATCATCCACATGGCTGACAGCGACACCATAAAGTTCCTTACACATAATGTAAGAGGGTTAAATTTACCTGTTAAGCGTAGTGTCTTCCTCAGATCACTCAAGCACTTTAACCCTGATGTTGTCTTTTTACAGGAGACACACTGGAAGGCGGGTGACACTCCCACACTTTTCTCCAAACACTATAATACCCTTATCCTCGCTCCTTACTCTACTAAGGCCAGAGGTGTCACCATCCTTATTCACAAGCGCCTGGCGTGTGAAATCACTTTTCAAGAAATTGATCCCCAAGCTAGATACATTATTATTAAATGCAAACTAAATCAATCCATGTACACGCTAGTCTCTGTTTACCTCCCTAACTCAGGTCAATGTAAATGCCTACGCAGAATTTTAAAGACAGTAGATAAATACAAACAAGGCAGAGTCATCATGGGTGGGGACTTTAACCTCATCTGGGATCCCCTGTTAGATAGAAAATCCAACAAACCAAACCCAAAAGAACATAGATTATTAGATACTCTTTCTCATAAATTTAGGTCCCTCATGCTTACATTCGGATACTACGACATTTGGTGTGCTTTCCATACATTAGACAGGGACTACACGCATTTCTCTCCCCCTCACCTAACCTACACTAGATTAGACTATATTTTTAGCCAATCTCAGACCCTAGATCAAGTTAAGGACACTAATATTCACACATGCCCTTGGTCAGACCACGACCAAGTGTCACTTACAGTTTATAACTCCTTTGCCTCACCACACCCACCAGCGTGGTCTATGCCACACACTATCCTATCTGATATCCCCTTCCGACTAGAACTAGGGAAAGACTTAAGGGAACTAATCGCTTTTAATGACACTCATGCAGTTGCTGACGACACCTTATGGAGAGCTATCAAAGCCTCAATCAGAGGATTATTAATAAGAAAGCAGGCTATTCTGAGGAAGGCCCGTGGGTTGCCCCTTTCACAAGCCTTTTGCAAGCTAAAAGAATTAGAGAAAATCAACCGTCTTTCCCCTTCCCTGGTGCAGACCACTGCCATACAGGTCCTAAAAGCCCACATTTGTACCTTAGAGTTAAAACAGATGCAACAACAATTGCTAAAACTTAGACAACTATTTTATCACAAAGGGAATAAGGCCGACACTATGCTAGCAAATAAGCTCAGGCATAGAGAAAGCGCTTCCCGTATACAAATTTTAACACACAACGGACTATCCTCCACACTAGCATGAAATGCAGATTGCCAACAGGTCATATCTCAATGTATATTCATAAAAGAATTTTAAAGAAATGATCCTCTGAATTGTGGTTTTGGAATAATAATGCATAGTAGGGGTTCGCTACCGGCTTTTAATTATTGATACAGTTTGTATACTAAATAACACGGTTAGCGTCCCTAGATATACGAAATCATCTCCTATAATCTATTTAGCCACTATGTATGTATGTATACATAAGAAGGTCTTTTGACACATTATTAGAAAGATCTCAACACATAAAAAATGACGGCAGTGGCAGGTGTATTTTATATATTTTATTTACACAAATTCTTTTCCAATCCTTATGGTATAACTGTATTTTTTATTAGAACTATTTCATCCTTTTATAAATAAGCATCTGTAGTTAAGTATTCCAATGTTCTATTTGGTGTCTTTTTACAAATGATTGTGTTTTTATTCTGCCCACCTGTTGCACACAACCAAAGTAAAACCAGATAAATGCGAATGAACCAATCAAATTGAATAGTAAACATGATAGCCTTTCTGAGGCAGTACGATTGGTTTGAAATTTTGTGCATGTATCTGATTGGACAAAAAATGTGTATAACGGCTGAGCAGTTAACCCCTTACTATCCCTGACGAAGTGCTGTTGCAGCACGAAACATGTTGGAGTGTGTAATGTTGGGCTACTAGGCTGACTCTATCTATGCTGTGATATTGGCTGATTCACTGTGAATACTCACAGGTTTCTTAATGCATACTCAATAAAGTTTACGTTTTACCTTCTACCTCTCTCGGTCCATTTCATGCTGGATTTTTCCACTGCTGTGGAAGCTCTCTATCTGTGAAATTGTTTGGCGGTTTGTCTCGGCACTTTCCGCCTCCAGCAACAGGCAAACATTCTCCCTTTTAAACAAACACCAGGGATCTACAAACCCGGAGGGCTCATTCCCTGCTTGTGATTTACAAAGTTTTTCCAAGCCGGCACCTACCAAGGAAGTAATACTCAGCCCCTGTACTATAAGAAGATGGGTGAGTGAATGTTTTTTGCCTTTAAGTATATTGGATTTTTATACATGGTTACATATTGTCTCAATCTATATACATCTTGTGGGACATTTCAACATTATATAACAAGGTCGGGAGTGATATACTAGGTGTACAGCTGCTACTGAATATTCATTTATATACATGAAAATACCCATACAACCTTAAGGACACATCATTCCTTGACATATAAGAAATTTTCCAATATACCTATTAACCCCTTGTTACTTGCAAGAAACTTAAATGCAAGCATAAGGACATTGTTCAGTTTCTTTTATAATTTATCCTCCACACTACCCAGGCAGATTGGGTCTATGTTTGCCTCTTATTACGAAGAGTTATATAACATCCGGACCTCAGAATCCCACACTCCTACTATGCTACCCAACATTCAGCAAGCCCTCAAAAAACGTAAGCTCCCTACCTTAACTGATGAACAACGGGACTCTCTTAAAGCACCAACAACTATACTTGAAATTAAACGGGTAATCAGCTCTCTCAAGCCGCTTAAGGCTCTCGGCCCAGATGGGTTCCCCGCATTATTTTATAAAACATACAATAAGGAGCTTATTTCCATCCTCCACCGCTTTTTCCAACACTCTGGTTAACAGGGCTCCTTTAAAAAGGAGTTCCTTGAAGCCACTATTATCACTATTCCAAAGCCTGGTAAGGACCCCTCTCTTTGCCCCAGTTATCGCCTTCTCTCTCTTATAAATACCGACATTAAAGTTTACTCTAAAAGTCTAGCGAATCAAATGGCGACTCTCTTGCCTAGCTTAAAGGGACAGTCTAGTATAAATTAAACTTTCATTATTCAGATAGGACTTTTAATTATAATCAACTTTCCAATTTACTTTTATCATCAAATTTGCTTTTTTCTCTTGGTATTCTTAGTTTAAACTAAACATAGGTAGGCTTATATGCTAATTTCTAAGACTTTGAGGGCTGCCTCTTATCACATGCTTTTTAAATCTCTTTTCAACACAAAGAGACAGAAAGTACACGTGGGCCATATAGATAACACTGTGTTAAGGCACAGGGGGTTATTTAAGATTTAGCACAAAACAATGCTAACTGCAAGACAATAGATAATAAACAGTCACAGGCATGTGGTCAGGGGGCTGGAAGAAGGTTCCTAGACACAAGGTAATCACAGAGGTAAAAATTATATTAATCTAACTGTGTTGGTTGTGCAAAACTGGGGAATGGGTAATAAAAGGATTATCTATCTTTTAAAACAATAACAATTCTATGGCAGGCTGTCCCTTTAATTATTGAGGACCAAGAGGGCTTTATTCATAATCGTGAAGGTCCTGATAATACTAGACGCCTACTCAACATTGTAAGGGAAGCCACTAGACTGGGAAAGCCTTTCTCGGTGATCTCTTTAGACACTGAGAAGGAATTTGACCGGGTTCGTTGGGAGTATCTGTGGGAGGTTCTTGATGTCTTTCAATTTCCAATAGAAACCCAATTTCATATTAGAGCCTTATATTCGTGTCCAATGGCTAGGGTAAGGGGTATGGGATTTTGTTCTGACTCTTTCTTCTTGTCCAATGGGACAAGACAAGGGTGTCCTCTGTCTCCCTTACTTTTCACCCTCTCCATAGAAACCCTAGTTGAGCTCACGCGCCAAGATCCCTCTATTACAGGGATTACTCTACATGGCACTACTCATAAAATTGCTCTTTTTGCTGATGACATTACAATATTTTCTTCTGACCCTAAAACCACTATCCAGCCCTTCTATCTTTGCTGAATTTATTCGGGGACATGTCTTATTATAAACTCAACACCTCAAAGACTGAATATTGTACTAAGGGCTTCCCGACAGACTATACCCAGGCCTTAATGCAAACTTATGGGTTTAATCACAAGCATGACAACATTAAACAGCTAGGAATCTTTATTTCACCTGACAAAGCGCAATTGATTCGTGACAACTATATTCCCCTTCTGACTGAACTAAGATCCTGGTTAGGTAGGGTTACGACCCTTAAGATGTTGTTCTTATCAAAACTAACTTACCTATTTCGGTGTTTACCCATTAGACTCCTGCGATGTTTGCTGCTACAGTTTCAAAGCGGCTTTACCAAATATATTTGGCAAGGCAAATCAGCCAGAGTCGCCCATAAATTACTTCAATATCCAAAAGATTTTGGTGGCATTGCTGCTCCATTTGATAATAGAAAAGTTTTGGAAAACAGCACACTGTTAATTAGGCTTGTGGGGCACGGAAAATAGTCCCAGGATACAGTCCAAACAACAAAAGGTATTCCAGCCTCCAGAAAATTTAAAAAGAACCATTATTTTTCTTACATGGGGTCCTCAGAAGAAAAACATACAAGTTTCAAGCCTGCTATAGGCTCTTAATCATGTATAATTGCAAATACACAGGTAAATGCATTTATATACCCTCACCTGTTATTCATCTTCATGTGAAAAAGACTAATTGCATGATAGTGACATCTTGTGCATGCAAAACATAGTGCATCACAAAGTTGTTTTTAATCCTTGTCATAAGAAGATGATTGTTACACATGTATATAAAAAAACAAAAAACATATATACATTAAAAACAGAGGTATTTTGCACATTGTTAGCAGATTATTGTGAAAAAGAATTTTTTGCAAAAAAGATTTTTGCCTTTTTATATTATCTTTCCAATATCAAAGTAATTTAGAGAAACAAATTCCAGTCAAAATACTTGTTCATACCTTTGGGCCTCAGTGTCTCTAACTTGTATATCCAGAACATCTCTCTAGTTTTTAACAGGTGTTCTCTGTTACCCCCTCTCCTGGGTCTATCAACCTGTTCTATGATTTGAAACGTAAGTTGGCTGATATTATGACCCATAGAGAGGAAGTGAGAGGATACTGGGGCATCTTTGTTTTTACATCTGATGTTTGATTAATGTTCAGTTATCCTCTCCCTTAACTCTCTACAGGTCTCGCCAATATAAGTTAGGCCACACGGACATTTGATAAGATAAACACAGTGAGTTGCCCTGCAGTTTAAATATTTGTTAATTTTAAATTTTTTCTCATTAATAGGATGGTAAAAAATCTCACCTTTTATCATAGGGCTACAGTTGCTCTAACCCAGACAGGGGTAGCACCCACCTATAGTCCTCTGATAGCTTTGTTTGCTGCCACCTATGTCTGAGTGGACCAAAATATTTTTGATGCTCCGATTCCCTTTTATAAGCTACCATGGGATTTATTTTAAATTCAGGAACCTCAGGATTGCACTCCTTCAAAATATACCATATTTCTTCAAGATGCCAGTAATTTTAGTACTGAGTCTATTAAATTGTGTTACAAAAATCATACGATTTGTCTCTTGTTCTTTGTTTTTTTTTTGTTTCTATTGTATCATTCATAATTGCATTAAGTTGTTCAGCAATTAGTGTAGTAGGATTTTTTCTGTTGACAAACTTTTTTGCCATTTGTTCCAATCTATGTTTACATTTATCCTTATCTGATACTATACGTTTTACTCTGGTAAATTGGCTCTTTGGAATAACCTTAAATATACTTTCAGGGTGATAGCTACCATATTGCAGCAAATTATTTCTATCAGTACTCTTGGTATGGAAATCTGTTTTTAAAAAAACCTCCTTCTGTATATATATACATATGTGTCCAAATATTCAATACCAATTTCACTCATATTAAGGGTGAATTTTAACCCTATAACTGAATTATTTAAATCTTGTACAAAAGACAATAGGCTACCAACATTGCCCCCCACACACGCCAAACACATCATCAATGTATCTCCACCAGGAGGCGCCATATAGCTGGAACAAGCCATGAGGATATACAAAGTATTCCTCAAAATACATGAAAATGTTGGCGTATGTGGGGGCGACGTTGGAGCCCATTGCAGTCCCCTGTTTTTACAAATACAGTAGTATGTATCTCCAAATAAAAAAATAATTTTGATACAGTATAACAGAAAGTAACTCAATCAAAAAGCTAATTTCCTCCTCAGTATAATCACTTGTGGATTTAAGTATATTCTCTACTGCTGCAATCCCACTTGTGTGCTTTATTGATGTATACAAACTAGAAACATCTAGTGTAAACAATATAAATTTTTCTCCAATATACCCTAAGTCCTTCAATTTAGATAGAAAATCATTAGTATCTCTAACATAAGAAGTGGTCTTTTTGACAAATGGTTGTAACACTTTGTCTAAAAAAGTAGAAATAGATGAAAAGAGACCCCATGCCCGCCACAATGGGCCTACCAGGTGGTTTTTCTAACGCTTTATGTATTTTAGGTAATATGTACAGTACTGGTTTAATAGGGTCAGTAACATATAAAGCATCCTTAAATTTTTCTGTTATTATTTCCTTTTTCACTGCTAATTCAAGAATATTTGCAATCTCCTTATTTATCTGGGCAGTTGGATCTCTTGTTAACTCTTGGTAAACCTGACTATCTGTCAACTGTCTATTAATCTCCTCAATGTAGTCTGTTTTGTTTAAGACTACAATGGCTCCGCCCCCCCCCAGTATCCTCTCACTTTCTCTCTATGGGTCATAATATCAGCCAACTTAGGTTTCAAATCATAGAACAGGTTGATAGACCCAGGAGAGGGGGTAACAGAGAACACCTGTTAAAAACTAGAGAGATGTTCTGGATATACAAGTTAGAGACACTGAGGCCCAAAGGTATGAACAAGGATTTTGACTGGAATTACTTTGATATTGGAAAGATAATATATAAAGGCAAAAATCTTTTTTTTTTTTAAAAATACTTTTTTACAATAATCTGCTAACAATGTGCAAAATACCTCTGTTTTTAATGTATATATGGGTTTTGTGTTTTATATTTTTTATATATGTGTAACAATCATCTTCTTATGACAAGGATTAAAAACAACTTTGTGATGCACTATGTTTTGCATCCACAAGATGTCACTATCATGCAATTAGTCTTTTTCATATGAAGATGAATAATAGGTGAGGGTATATAAAGGCATTTACCTGTGTATTTGCAATTATACATGATTAAGAGCCTATAGCAGGCTTGAAACGTTGTATGTTTTTCTTCTGAGGACCCCATGTAAGAAAAATAAAGGTTCTTTTTAAATTTTCTGGAGGCTGGAATACCTTTTGTTGTTTGGATTGCTGCTCCATCTGTCATCCGCTACTACGAAGCAGCTATGCTTACTCATATCTCGCACTGGGGTAACAAGACACGGTTGAGCAGATGATGTGCCCTTGAGCAGGCATCTTTGCCTCACCATATCCATTTACGTGATTTAATTTGGATACCCCCACACTGCAGACGCACTCTCAATATCGAGAATAGTATAATAAAAGAATGCCTATACTCCTGGGATAAATTAAGACACTACCCGGGGTAGCCCCCCATCCCTCGCCTATTTACTCCATTACCAGACTGCTTTTAGGCCTTCCCAAATCGCACCCTAATGCTTGGTCTAACTTGGGTCTCTCCCTGGTCTCTGACCTAATGTCATCCCATTCCTCAGATGCATACCTGCCCTTGGCTCAAATCACCAGCATACTGGCTTCTCCTCTCAGGTTAAACTTTGAATACACTCGGATTAAAAGTATATTAAGATCCTGGGGGTTCACCCAGTCACCTCCCTGCCCATTGACCATTTGGGAAACTTTGTGGAAAAAAGGCGGAAACATTTGTAAGCCTCTATGCCACTTCTACTGGCTTGTGGAGGGGGCAATCCCAGATGATAAGGCCTCACATATCAAAAAATGGGAAGACATCTTACACGCACATTTCCCTCAGCTCCTTTGGACTAGGGCCTTCGATCTCACGACCAAAGCCATACAATGCACAACCCTTTTTGAATCATACTATAAATTGCTCTCTCACTGGTACTTTACACCAATGAGACTTTTTAAACTTAGCCTGATTCCTACCCCCCCAGTGCTGGAGACTATGCGGAAAACCAGGGGACTCCCTCCACATATGGTGGGCCTGCCCCAAACATAAACCTTTGTGGCACAGGGTGTATACCTTATTAGCCAGATTAAGTATACATGTCCCGAAGTCCCCAGAAACAGCTTTACTACATCTAGGCTTACATACCCTCCATAAGTACCAGAGCTACATATGTGTGTACCTCTTCTCGGCTACTAGACTGGCGATCACTAGAGCCTGGAAAAGGCAGACTCCCCCACGCTGGACCTCTGTCCTAGAAATCAGGGCTTATATCAATTCCATGGAAAGAAATGTGTTTTATACTTTAGATAAAATTTACCTCTTTGAGTGGATTTGGGAAAATTGGACTAACCTATTTAAGCCTAATTGGTACCCTAGGTCAGATTTGTAGACGGATCCTCCAAGCCCACCCCATTAGCGCATTCTTCTTACACAAGAGCCTTTCTTTCCTTCCTTCTCTCTTCTTTCTTCTACTCTCTTTCTTTTTCATTCTTTCTTTCTTCTCTATCTCCCGCTCTCGTTGATAATTTATCTGACATCCCTCCCTCCTTTCAGTTTACCAGTGTTTCTCACTGTATTTTCATGTATAGTAAGAAAGTTATCTGAGACAAGCTGGATTTATGTATTATGTCGTTTTCATGACTTTTTTTATGCTTCCCACTGCGTTTGGGAACTTCTTTGTAGTTTCAATTTCTCATCAATAAAGCTTTAAAACCAAAAATAAAATAAAAAATTATATAAAGTGAATCTATAAAGATCCTAAACCATAATTAAAATGGAGAAATACATAGATAAAGCAAAGGACAAATAAATAGTAAAAATAAAATAAAATGCAGAGGGACTGATCAATCCATAAAAGCTTGAAGGTCTAGATCAATGTTAAGACCCTGTGGAGAAAGACTGCCCAATTTATGAATCCATTTGGTCTCACGCTTTCTTAGATTCAATAACCTCTGCATGTCATTTTTTATCCAAGGGATGGTCTCTATTATCATGACTTTGAGGGTGTCAATTTTTTTGTCGTGAAACCTACGGAAGTGTTCAGATACACTGTGGTTTTTTAAGCCTTTTTCTATATTTTTGATATGTTTTTTTACACTCTCCTTTTGATTTTTCTTTTTGTTCTACCGATGTAAATTAAGTCACAACCACACATTAATAAATAAACTGCATATGTTGAATTGCAGTTGGTGCGAGTTTTTATCTCAAAGGTTTGTGATCTATCATGGTTGAAAAAGGACTGTCCTGATTTAATGCAGGGGCATAAGCAACAGTTCTTTCTGTTGCACTTGTATGGACCATTACTAAGAGATAGCCATCCTACCGATGAAGAGTCAATAGACATCTATATATTATGTTTATCAAGGGCAGTCTGAGGGTACGCATGCTTTATGTTGAGACAAGTCTGACATTTATTGACATTCATTCATTCATTCATTCATATTAATGACACCTCGATTTATACGGTTGGAACGATCAGAAGTGAGTCACTTTGACGTACCAGCAAAGGGGTGTGTGTGTCTCTATCCAGCTAATCCTATTGGTAGATTGGTCACACAGATTGCCCAATTTAAATAGGGGGTGTGGTTTTAAGTGTAATATTTAAACCGGCATGTTAGGGAACGAGTATTCACTCTGGTATTAAAATCCTCTTGAGAAAGTCTGCTTAGTGCAGAGGAAACGCGTCGAGGTAATCAAAGGGGTTAGAAGAGCTGGTACATTTAGCATTTGTTATGCCAATCAGGCGGTTCATAGGCTCTGTCTACGATCTGTTCATCTAAGGACTTGAAGTAAGACAGACATCTACACAGACGATATAAGAGCCAAAGATCTTTTTGTCAGCAATATTTTAAAGGCATATCTCTACTTCCCTCCTGTAAGTGCATAATGTTTGTGCAGTAGGGCTTTTAAATAAAGTGACTCACTACCATCTGGGTTGCGCTTTTTGTTCTTTTCTCCCATAGATTTTCAGCAACCCGAAAACGTCAGCAACGCGTCACAAACGGAAACAGCACCCAGATAACTTTTACTGTTGAAAGAAAGTGTGCCAAGATTAGTCCAATAAGCAGGAAAAAAAGCCACAGCCACAACAAGGAGCTGAGACAGATTTGACTCTTATACTACTAGCATGTCACATACCACGAAGTTTGGACTACTGATTGGTGTCTATGCTCACATTGGCCCACTAAGCCAATTAAGTGTTTTTTAGCAACTGTCAGTTTTCAGAATTAACTACCCATATTTTTTAAATTATTGTGTGTAGGCAGTAAGCTCTCACTGTGAGATTCCACCTTCCATTCCAGTGCTGGTAATTTGTTCTATAGATATAAGCATATACATATATATTTACTGGGAACACATAGTTCCCATTGACTACAAAATGTAAAGACACTTTTCAGTGCCATTTTTTTTCTAACACCCCAACTCCCACCAACTTTAACCTTGAAACACTGCCTAGTGCAGTATTTTTATTAAAAAAATAAAGACGCTGCCATCTTTTTTATAAACTACACTAGACAGTATTTTGTATTTTTATAAAATCAACCAGAGATTGCGCTAATTGCTACCGTGAGCTCACGTTAGCAATAACAAGTCACTTTTAATAGATGATTAATTATCGCGTGCACGTGCGCAAACGGGAAAATTTTCCTGTTTGCAGGCACGTGATAATTTAGCGCTCCACTTGTAATCTAGCCCAAAAGACGGCATCTTCCATCTTCAAGACATCCGACGCGGAGCATCCTCTTCATCCAACGACTACCCGACGAATGAAGGTTCCTTTAAGTGACGTCATCCAAGATGGCGTCCCTTAGATTCTGATTGGCTGATAGAATTCTATCAGCCAATCGGAATTAAGGTAGAAAAAAATCTATTGGCTGATCCAATCAGCCAATAGGATTGAGCTCAATTCTATTGGCTGATTGGATCAGCCAATAGGATTGAACTTCAATCCTATTGGCTGATTGCATCTTGGATGACGTCACTTAAAGGAACCTTCATTCATCGGGTAGTCGTCAGCAGAAGAGGATGCTCCACGTCGGATATCTTAAAGATGGACCCACTCCGCGCCGGATGGATGAAAATAGAAGATGCCATCTGGATGAAGATTTCTGCCGTCTGGAGGACCACTTCTGCCCGGCTTGGATGAAGACTTCTGCCCGTCTGGAGGACCACTTCTGCCCAGCTTGGATGAAGACTTCTGCCTGTCTGGAGGACCACTTCACCCGGCTTGGATGAAGACGTCTCCCGGTCGATCTTCAGGGGGGTTAGTGTTAGGTTTTTTTAAGGGTGTATTGGGTGGGTTTTATTTTTAGGTTAGGACTTTGAGCCGCAATAGAGCTAACTGCAATTTAAGGGCAATGCCCATCCAAATGCCCTTTTCAGGGCAATGGGGAGCTTAGGTTTTTTTAGTTAGCTTTTTTATGGGGTTGGTTGTGTGGGTGGTGGGTTTTACTGTTGGGGGGGTTGTTTTATATTTTTTTCCAGGTAAAATAGCTGATTACTTTGGGGCAATGCCCCACAAAAGGCCCTTTTAAGGGCTATTGGTAGTTTAGTTTAGGCTAGGGTTTTTTTTTTTATTTTGTTTGGGCTTTTTTATTTTAATAGGGCTATTAGATTAGGTGTAATTAGTTTAAATATCTGTAATTTGTTTTTTATTTTATGTAATTTAGTGTTTGTTTTTTTTGTACTTTAGAAAATTTAATTTAATTTAAGTAATTGTATTTAATTTAGTTAATTTATTTAATTATAGTTTAGTGTTAGGTTTTATTGTAACTTAGGTTAGGTTTTATTTTACAGGTACTTTTGTATTTATTTTAGCTAGGTAGTTATTAAATAGTTAATAACTATTTAGTAACTATTGTACCTAGTTAAAATAAATACAAACTTGCCTGTAAAATAAAAATAAACCCTAAGATAGCTACAATGTAATTATTAGTTATATTGTAGCTATCTTAGGGTTTATTTTATAGGTAAGTATTTAGTTTTAAATAGGAATAATTTAGGTAATGATAGGAATTTTATTTAGATTTATTTAAATTAGATTTAAGTTAGGGGTGATAGAGTTAGACTTAGGTTTAGGGGTTAATAAATTTAATATAGTGGCGGCGACATTGGGGACGGCAGATTAGGGGTTAATAAGTATAATGTAGGTGGCGACGGTGTCAGGGGGGCAGATTAGGGGCTAATAACATAATGTAGGTGGCGGTGGGCTCTGGGAACGGCAGGATAGGGGTTAAGTTTATTAGAGTGGCGGTGGGCTCCTGGAGCGACGTTTTAGGGGTTAATAACTTTATTTAGTTGCAGCGGGGTCAGGGAGCAGCTGGATAGGGGTTAATCAGTTTAGTATAGTGTCAGTGTTTAGTGAAAGTATACCAATAAAGCTGGGAAAAAGCCGAAGAGCAGTGAGATCGATGACTGTTAGTTAACAACAGTCCGCTACTCATCGCACAGTACTTGGTGCGTGGCTTTTTAACAGCTTCTTTGGTAACTTTGGAGAGCGTATTCAGGTCCGCAGCAGCAAAGTTAGGCGATCTTAGGCGAGCGTATTGGTGCCGTTGAATGCAAGTAAGTTGACGGCTTGATAAATAGGCCCCATGGAGCGCAACATTTAAATTTTTTTCAATTTTTTTCAATTTTAATGCGCGTTATTGAAATAGTATACAGTTTGGGAAAAATGATTTGATCCCCTGCTGATTTTGTACGTTTGCTCACTGACAAAGAAATGATCAGTCTATAATTTTAATGGTAGGTTAATTTGAACAGTAAGAGACAGAATAACAACAACAAAATCATTTTAATGCATTTTAATGAGTGAAATAAGTAAAACATGACTTAGTACTTGGTGGCAAAACCCTTGTTGGCAAGCACAGAGATCAGACATTTATTGTAGTTGGCCACCAGTTTTGCACACTTCTCAGGAGGGAGTTTGTCCCACTCCTCTTTGCAGTTATAAATAAGATCAAATTGAATTGGGAATGTAGTCAGGAAACTCTCAATTTTTTAGATTTATCTATATATATTGTAGATGTTATGTTAAAAACTAAAAATTATTTTAAACCTGTAGATGTTAATAGTTACATTCAATTAGACAGCTGCCATCTTTACAATTGGCTAAAGAACATTCACAAAAGTCAAATATGCAGATTGCGAAAAAATTGTAGTGATAAAAGCGTTTTCCATGAGCAATCTAAACATTTTATAGAGAAATTCATAGAAAAACGATATCCAGAACAAAGAATAGATTCCATCATACAAAAGATAGGTAATAAAAAAAGAGAGACTTTTATGAAATATAATGTCAAAAAGAATGAGAGACCTGAATGTAGAGAAGGGAAGGTAGGACCCATCATTCTGGATTATTGTGCTCAGAATAAATAAATAAGGAACATTGAGCTAGATTACGAGTTTGGCGTTATGAGTTAAAAAGCATTGTTATGCTTCATAACAATGCTTTTTCCCTAACGCCGCTATTACGAGTCTTGTAGGTATAGGTGTACCACACACCTTTTTGGCAATCACGCAACGTCAGTACCGCACTTTTTCAATGGGACTTCCATAGCACCGGTATTACGAGTTTGCCTGGTAGGCCAAAAAGTGAGCGGTACACCCTATAACCAACATCCATCCTCATCCAGCCGGCGAAGTCATCATCCAGGCGGCAAAAAGTCTTCATCCGGACGGCCTCTTCCATCTTCATCCAGCCGGCAAAGTCCTCATCCAGAAGGCAAGAAGTCTTCATCCAGACGGCAATCTTCTCTCTTCATCCATCCGGCGCAGAGCGGGTCCATCTTCAAGACATCCGACGCAGAGCATCCTCTTCTTACGATTGTCGCTGGAAAATAAAGTTTCCCTTTAAGTGATGTCAACCAAGATTGTTCACTGTTTCACAAATTTTTTCAAAAACTTTAGGTTTCTCACTGAAATTATTTGCAAACAACTTGTGCAATTATGGCACAAATGGTTGTAAATGCTTCTCTTGGATCTCCTTTGTTCAGAAATAGCAGACATATATGGCTTTGGCGTTGATTTTTGGTAATTAGAAGGCCGCTAAATGCCACTGCGCACCACACGTGTATTATGCCCAGCAGTGAAGGGGTTAATTAGGGGAGCATGTAGGGAGCTTGTAGGGTTAATTTTAGCTTTGGGGATGTAGACAACCCCAAGTATTGATCTAGGCCCATTTTGGTATATTTTATGCCACCATTTCCCCGCTAAATGCGATCAAATTAAAAAACAACTTTACATTTTTCACAATTTAAGGTTTATCACTGAAATTATTTACAAACAGCTTGTGCAATTATGGCACAAATGGTTGTAAATACTTCTCTGGGATCCCCTTTGTTCAGAAATAGCAGACATATGTGGTTTTGGCGTTGCTTTTTGGTAATTAGAAGGCTGCTAAATGCCGCTGCGCATCACACGTGTATTATGGCTAGCAGTGAAGGGGTAAATTAGGTAGCTTGTAGGGAGCTTGCAAGGTTAATTTTAGCTTTAGTGTAGAGATCAGCCTCCCACCTGACACATCACACCCCCTGATCCCTCCCAAAAAGTCTGCCAGTACTAAAATAAAAGGTATGTTTTAATTTTTTAAATTTTTTTTAGCATATTTACATATGCTGGTGTGTAAGATCCCCTCCAAACAGCTCTCTAACCCTCCCCCTCTAACTTATTAGGAGCCATCTTGGGTACTGACAGCTGTCTGCCAGTACCCAGTTTACAGCAAAAAGATTTTTATTTTTTTATTTTACTTTTTTTTTCTGTATTGTAGCATCCTCCCCACAAAGATCAACCCCCCACCCCCTCCCAGATCACTTACACACACTTTATTTTTATTTCAAACCCCCTCTCTTCCACTTTTGAGACAATTTCCATAGTATAGCGGTTCCCACCCGCTCCCTCCCCATGCAAGCTCCTGCCCGCCGCCCCCCGTGCACGCCCGTGCATGCCGCCAGCGACCACGCCCCAGATCCTTCCTCCCTCTCAGAAGAAGAACCCATCGATGGTCACCCACCCGCCTCCCACTTTGGCTCCCACCCACCAACGATTGCCGCCATCGATGGCCGGTGCAGAGAGGGCCACAGAGTGGCTCTCTCTGCACCGGAGGGGTAAAAAAGGTTATTGCAGGATGCCTCGATATTGAGGCATCACTGCAATAACCGGAAAGCGGCTGGAAGCGACCAGGATAGCTTCTACTGCTTTCCCAAACCGACGACGTCCTTGGTCGTTAAGGGTATTTTTTTGGAGGACGTACCCTGCAAGTCGTCGGTCGTTAAGGGGTTAATAAATATTTTGAATTACATCACTTTTTAGAATAAAATTCTCCTCTGGTTAAATTTAAATATATATATATATATATATATATATCTTGCAACTTCCAAGTTCAATAGCCAAGAACGCTATAACATGTATATATTACTTTTGTTGCATAGAAGGACCTGAGTTTGATTCCAATATAGGCCTATGTTATTTCCATGTATACAATTTGTGTAATTTTACATTTATATTTGTTATTCCTTTTTATATATTATATATATGTTGCCATTTTAAGTTATGAGTATTATACTCTTTTATTATTATATCGAATTTTCTTAACTTACCATTAAGATAATGGACTGTATACAAACACCTGTAATCAAATCCAGGATCCAATCAGAAGTGGAGCTACAGCTTTATAAATAAGGACATCAGTATGCACTAGAAGACATCCTTGAAAAAGCCAAGCTGTGATTGACGAAACATACGTCGGAATGTAGTGATGTCACAAATGGGGCAGAGTTTTGTTCCTTACCGGACCAAAACGGCACTCAGCAGACATTGTGATAACACAGACGTATGTTTGCAGTGGTCTATGATTGGGACATTCTCATTGTATGCCTTGTGACTTGTTTTTAATAAAGTGTTATATCTTTTATCCCCTTCTGATCCATTCCTTGTGAAGCTTGAACCCAGCTGGAATATCGATCCTTGTCTTTGCCTTTGTCTCCTATTAGGAGTTTCCAGTGCCTTAATATCTAGAGCTTGATTTGAAGCTCTAGAGAATTGGAGTATCATTCTTTGCTCTTATTTATAACTTACATCCACAGGACTTCACTATATGTGTTTTTCCTTTTTTCCCTGATGTCCATCTGCTGTTCATTACCATCATGATTACCTACCCTGGGACATTTATCCTTTTTTTTGCACTATCACATTTGTTTGGTTTGTTTGTTGTAGTTGATTGTGATTGAAGGAATTTTTTATATATTTTTTTTTTTGTTATTACATATCTATACCTATATATATCTAAAGGAATAACTATACAGGTATAGGTATATATCGAAATATATAGAAATATCTATCGCCTAGATTATGAGTTCTGCGTTAGGGTTAAAAAGCAGCGTTAATGGGTCCTAACGCTGCTTTTTATCTAACGCTGGTATTACGAGTCAGGCAGGAAAGGGTCTACCGCTCACTTTCTTTACGCGACCCTTACGTCAATTGCGTATCCTATCTTTTCTATGGGATTTGCCTAATGCTGGTATTATGAGTCTTGGAAGAAGTGAGCAGTACAGCCTCTACCTCCAAGACTCCAACCGCAAAAAAAAGTCAGTAGTTAAGAGCTTTATGGGCTAACGCCGGAACATAAAGCTCTTAACTACTGTGCTATAAAGTACACTAACACCCATAAACTACCTATAAACCCCTAAACCGAGGCCCCCCCACATCGCAAACCCTATAATAAAATTTTTTAACCCCTAATCTGCCGACCGGACATCGCTGACACCTACATTATAGCTATGAACCCCTAATCTGCTGCCCCTAACATCGCCGACACCTATATTATATTTATTACCCCCTAATCTGCCCCCCCAATGTCGCCGCCACCTACCTACACTTATTAACCCCTAATCTGCCGACCGGACATCGCCGCCACTATAATAAATGTATTAACCCCTAAACCGCCGCACTCCCGCCTCGCAAACACTATAATACATTTTATTAACCCCTAATCTGCCCTCCCTAACATCACCGCCACCTACAATTATTAACCCCTAATCTGCTGCCCCCAACGTCGCCGCTACTATAATAAAGTTATTAACCCCTAAACCTAAGTCTAACCCTAACCCTAACACCCCCTAACTTAAATATAATTTAAATTAAACTAACTAAATTTAATAACATTAAATAAATTATTCCTATTTAAAACTAAATACTTACCTATAAAATAAACCCTAATATAGCTACAATATAACTAATAGTTACATTGTAGCTATTTTAGGATTTATTTTTATTTTACAGGCAACTTTGTATTTATTTTAACTAGGTACAATAGCTATTAAATAGTTATTAACTATTTAATAGCTACCTAGTTAAAATAATCAGCTCTTTTACCTGTAAATAAAAATACAATACCCCCTCAACATCACAACCCACCACCCACACACCCCTACTCTAAAACCCACCCAAACCCCCTTAAAAAAACCTAACACTAACCCCCTGAAGATCTCCCTACCTATAGTCGTCTTCACTCAGACGAGCCGAATTCTTCATCCAAGCGGGGAAGAAGAGGTCCTCCATCCGATTGAAGTCTTCATCCAAATGGGGCAGAAGAGGTCTTCCATCCGATGAAGTCTTCATCCAAGCGGTATCTTCTATCTTCATCCATCCGGAGCGGAGCGGCAGCATCCTGAAGACCTCCGACGTGGAACATCCATCTTGGCCGACGACTGAACGACGAATGATGGTTCCTTTAAATGACGTCATCCAAGATGAACAGCCAATAGAATGCGAGGTCAATCCGATTGGCTGATCCAATCAGCCAATCGGATTGAACTTCAATCTGATTGGCTGATTGAATCAGCCAATCAGAATTTTCCTACCTTAATTCTGATTGGCTGATAGAATCCTATCAGCCAATCGGAATTCGAGGGACGCCATCTTGGATGACGTCATTTAAAGGAACCGTCATTCGTCGTTAGTCCGTCGTGCTGGAAGGATGCTCCGCGCCGGAGGTCTTCAGGATGCTGCCGCTCCGCTCAGGATGGATGAAGATAGAAGATGCCGCTTGGATGAAGACTTAAATCGAATGGAAGACCTCTTCTGCCCCACTTGGATGAAGACTTCAATCGGATGGAGGACCTCTTCTTCCCCGCTTGGATGAAGAATTTGGCTCGGCTGAGTGAAGATGACTCAAGGTAGGGAGATTTTCAGGGGGTTAGTGTTAGGTTTTTTTAAGGGGGGTTTGGGTGGGTTTTAGAGTAGGGGTATGTGGGTGGTGGGTTGTAATGTTGGGGGGGTATTGCATTTTTATTTATAGGTAAAAGAGCTGATTACTTTGGGGCAATGCCCCGCTAAAAGCCCTTTTAAGGGCAGGTAAAAGAGCTGATTACTTTGTAATTTAGGATAGGGTAGGGCATTTTATTATTTTGGGGGCTTTCTTATTTTATTAGGGGGCTTAATTAGGTGTAATTAGTTCAAACTTCTTGTAATTTTTTTTTATTTTCTGTAATTTAGTGGTTTTTTTTGTATTATAGTTTAGTTTATTTAATTGTATTTTAGTTTAGCTAATTGTAGGTAATTTATTTAATTCATTTAATGATAGTGTAGTGTTAGGTGTATTTGTAACTTAGGTTAGGATTTATTTTACAGGTAATTTTGTAATTATTATTATAGGTAGCTATTAAATAGTTATTAACTATTTAATAGCTATTGTACCTAGTTAAAATATTTACAAAGTTGCCTGTAAAATAAATATAAATCCTAAAATAGCTACAATGTAACTATTAGTTATATTGTAGCTATATTAGGGTTTATTTTATAGGTAAGTATTTAGTTTTAAATAGGAATAATTTATTTAATTATAGTAAATTTAGTTTGTTTTATTTAAATTATATTTAACTTAGGGGGGTGTTAGGGGTAATATGAACCTGACGGCAGCCATCTTGTTCCCCGCAGCCATCTTGTGATGATTAGCATCCATTTTGTAATGATTAGACTTTTATTATAGTGGTTTATTATGTAGTAAGAAATATGCTGATGTTAGGGAGACTTGCATAGATATAATAGCCCTGAGAATGACCCTGACGATGTGCTTGGATGCAGTGTTATCTCTACAAGATGTCAAACGGCTGTGATTTGTGCTGGGCTAGGAGGCCCAGTTACTGTTTATCTGTAGTTAGGTATTTCTGTAGAAATGACTCCCTAACACTCCTTTTATTCCAATTATATTTTCTATGAGTTTCTTTGTTCTTATAGAAATACCATGTGAAATGATGTAATTATGAATATGTCACTTGTTAAACCTATATGCTGTAATTCTTGTCTGCAAGGATATCTGACAAATGTGATGTACAACTTACAGGATGCCAGATGTTTTCCATATCTTAGAAATGAGCTAATGACTACAGATTTCAATGTATTCTGAAATGTATATAAACTCGCTATCCTGACCAATAAAGTTAGAGTTGTTCTGCAAACATATCCTTGTGTGTTTTCTGAACGGCCCTCCAAGCGCTTGTAACACTTTGCAGTGCAGATACCAGAGTCCTGAAGCAGAGGAGAACAAGAGGGTCGTGGTCCTAGAGGAGTCCTCTAACAAATGGTGCCAGAAGTGATAGCTTGTCAAGGGGTGAGTGAAACACTTGTTTTGCACTGTTTTTTGCTTACCCATTGTCAAACTAGAACCCTATAGGACCAGACACTCAGGTTATCTTTAAAAAAAAAAAAAATATATAGTGGGGAGTGTGTATGTATGTTATGCATATCTGTGTATGTTGTGTATATATGTATATTTAAGGTGTTTTTAAGGTGTTTTTTTTTTATGGAAAATTTTTGGTAAAAGTTGTTTTTTGGTTATAAAGTAGAATCTGAGGTTAGAGGCCTCCAAGTGATACATGGTTTATTGATTAAATATCATCTGAGGTTAGAGTCCTCTGAATGATACATATTTATTGGTTCTTTGATATTAAATATTATCTGAGGTTAGAGTCCTCTGAATGATACATATTTATTGGTTCTTTGATATTAAATAGTGTCGGAGGTTAGAGGCCTCCAGTGACATATGATGAGGTTAGAGTCCTCTAGAGACATATGTTTTTATTGGTTAAAATATAGTATTTTTAAGGTTAAAACGGAGTTTGAGTCTCTGTTGGAATATAAGGATTTAATGTGGTATTTGAAGTATATAGTGTTGTATGCGGTATATATGTTGTAATATAAAAGGGGTATAATTCATAAAATGTATTGCATATTATCCATAAACTCTGGTATCGGCCTGGAAATTGTTTTGCTATCTTTGTCTATGCGCAATCTGTTTCTTTCATGCTTGCTATAAACTGAACTTGCTGTATTGCATTTGTTTTTCTGCTTGCCCACTTCAAATTGCTGTATTGCATTTGCATTTTCTAATTGCTTTTAAAGTTTGCTTTTTTTATTGCTATATAATTACTGTGCTGTTTTGTGCTTAAAATATATATTAAGTGACTGTGCATTTTATTACTGCTGCTCTTTTTGTGTTGTTAAAGAAAAAGTTTATTTCAGGCAGAAAGGCACCCACTCTAGAGAGGGAGGGGGGATCATAAAAAATCTGTCAGTGAGCAGCTGTGTAGAGTCAGTGAAGAGAAATTTAAAAAAAAAAAACTGTTTCAGAAGCTCCGTTGTATGTGTGTGTGCAGTAAGGAAATTTAGGAGATTTTGTCTGTCGGTTCTCACTGTGGTATGCGTGTAACAGATTTACTTTGGACCAGGAACAGAATGTATTATTTGAAAATTATTGTCTCAAGCCCTGCAAAAGTGGCCATTTTGCGGGGTTTCGGAAAAAAAAAAAAAAAAAAAGAATACATTTTGGACTTGGTGATAGGGTAATCTGGTAAATTTTATATGTATGTCGTACGCTATAAATTAGATGTTTTTCTGAGAAAGGAAAAAAGGGAGTGAATCTTTGGTATGCGAGATGAAATGAACTTGTGTGTCTGTATCGTAATAATGTTTCCTTCTGTTTCTCTGCTGGGAAATCAGACGTTTTTAGAAGATATTTGGTAATGTTATTTTATGTAACTGTATTTCAAAGTCACCAGCATGTTTTAAGTATGTGGTATTCATGTGCAGTTTTAGTTTTAAGTGATAATTGTGTGGCAGCATGTAAAGATATGATATTGCTTTCTGCAAGTGAAGTAACGGCTTTGAAAGTGGTTTTGAAAGTGCGATGGTGTGTGTGATTTTTTTTGTCACGCTCTGGTAAATATGAAACTGTTTCTGGTATGATTAATGGGTTAACGTATGTTGTATTTGTAAGGTCTGTGCACAGAGTTGGTGCACCCAATGACATATAGTTATAAGCTGTAATTGAAAGTTTATTTAAAAGTGCGTCCGTTTTTGTTGCAAGTAAATTAATCTGCAGGGCATGCTACAATACAGAGGTGAAATTTGTGTGGTAAATCATACAAGCAGCCTAAATTATGGTTAGAATATACATATGTAATTTACGTAATGAATGGTTAGTCCTTAAAGGGACAGTCCACTGTAACAAGGTGTTGCTATTAATGTATTGTCCATGACTAAGTGATAAGTTGTTTACAATTTTAGTGTAGGGATCCGGGAGACTAGCGGACAAAATAAATAAATAAATAAATAAATAAATAAATAAATTAAAAAAAAGACAAACAGAGGAGTGAAAATATTTAAAGGGATATAAAATCTGAGATTTTAAGGAAATATTTACAGAGAAGACAATGAGGTTTACTGTAAGCCTAACACTAGTATATTTAACTGTGTCAGCAGTTTCAATTAAAAATAATTTTTAATTTGAGTAAAATGTCCCTTTAACTAGCCTGCATCCCACTGTGTGTTTTTATGCTGGTTATGCTTGCTTAGGCTATTTAATGAATGTCAGTATACATTTTTATTATAAGTAAGGCCAATGACTCATTGGGAATAATTTAAAGGGGAAATTTGTATTATTATTTTTTGTAGAAAGCTTATTTTATTTTTTTGTTATATCCATTTGTTACATTTGGCTAGAGAGCTGCAGAATGGTGAATATCAAATTATAAACAAAGTTAAATCAAATAATTGTGTTGTTATTAAAATTTTGGTTATGTAAAAGTATAGACTGGATTCTAACAGCTTTTCACAAATTATTTGTGCCACATCTGATTTACTTAAAGGGACAGTCTACCATATAATTGTTATTGTTTTAAAGATAGATAATCCCTTTATTACCCATTCCCCAGTGTTGCATGGCCAACACAGTTGTATTGGTATGCTTTTTGCCTCTGTAGTTGCCTTGTGTCTAGGGGCATTCTTCCAGCTCCCTGGTCACATGACTGTGACTGTTTATGGTCTGTTGTCTTGAATTTAGCATTGTTTTGTGCTGGATCTTGGATGACCCCCTGTGCCTGAACACAGTGTTATCTATATGGCCCACGTGTATTTTGTCTCTCTGTGTTGGAAAGAGATTTAAAAAGCCTGTGATAAGAGGCAGCCCTCAAAGGCTTAGAAATTAGCATATGAGCCTACCTATGTTTAGTTTAAACTAAGAATACCAAGAAAAAATTTGATGATAAAAGTAAATTGGAAAGTTGATTAAAATTAAAAGTCCTATCTGAATAATGAAAGTTTAATTTATACTAAAATGTCCCTTTAACAGTGGATTTGCATGGTGCATGCGAGCAGGAGCCATATAGAACAGTGGCTGTATCATTATTATCTAATTATTCCCAAAATTGGATACTTAGGTGTTTGTGTGTTCTTTTGTAAATTTATGGTTAGGGATTTTATTTGTAAATATGCAACTGTAGTTTATTGATCTTCTGAAGTGATTGCATCATTAGTATGATATCATAGAATTGTACATGGTAGAATTTGCAGAACCACGGTATAGATGGTTGTTTTAGGATTTTAATTATTTTGTAGTGTTTTGCGAGTGCTGCGTTTCAGGGAATGGCAGAATTGGTTTTGAATTTCAGGTTAATTTTGGTTGTTAAAAGTTTGTGTCGACTGTTCATGTTTTGTTTTGTAAAATGGACAATTGGTTTAAGTGTTTTCTAAGAGAATGTTGTGTTTTTATTTTTCGTGAATGCGTGTGGTAAGGTGCTGTATGAATGGAATATTGCATGTGGAGGTGTATTTGATTTTGCTTGCTATTGAGAATTGTATTCTGCATGCATGAGTGGAGTGCATAATTTGTCTTTTTGTTTTTTGTTATGTTGTGTTTGCGTGCCACATGGGATGTTTCACGCAAACATGGGGGAAGTATTGATGAGTATTGATGAGTATCTTTATGTGATAGGGGTGATTGTTTTTAGGTAAGAAGGTGAACCTAAAACGTTTTGAATCTTCTCTTACAATGTTATTGCCTAACCACCAGCTGTGCCCTATATTTTTCTATATTTGGTTCTTAACACTATATTTGTATTTGCAGGATGAGATCATGCAGCTGTATCCAGAAATTAAAAACACTAACGGAATTATTTTTGAGTTTTTTCCATATTTAGGTAAAATCTGTACAGATAAAATTCCATAAGTGCACTCTTCAAAAGATTAAAGATTGAAAGCAAGTAAACCTTTAAAGAAAGAAAAGAAGAAAATGAAAGACCTTTTGTCAAGCTTGTTTTAACCACCATACTGCAGTAAAAAAAGTTACTGAACTATCTTTGGATCCATTCTTTGCTTTGCATGCTGGTACCAGCCCCAGAACTGGACTCTGGGTAATCCATGACTGTTTCCTCTGATGTGTGTCTTCAGGACATAAAGACTATCCTTCTCTGGACTGTGCCTTATCGCTCGATATGGAGGTCCTGTTATGCTGTTACAGGGTCAACCAATTAAATTAGGGGAGTATTGTTTTAACTTGATTCCTTATACTGCTTGTTTTGTATTCTCTTGTAGTTGTTTTATTTTTATTGAACATATTAGGTATAAGAGGTCATATGCTTCATTGGTATTAGTGCACATTGTAGTTTATGTGCTTAACATAGTAATTTTTAGATAAATGTAACTGTGAACTGTGCAGTATTGTACCCTATTGAATGGCCCACTGAGTATAAAAATATGTTTCAGGAAAATGCTGCAATAAATCATAATATCTTAGACCCTTCACCCTTTAGAACATAAGGAGGACACGTCTAAGCAAGAAGTTTATAGTAAATATACAGAGAAATGTTTGTTTCAGGGAATAGCCTAATTATAGTTTATGAAAGCAAATGTATTTTTCCCTTTTATTAATTAGTATGGTATCTGCAAAGTGAATTTGGTCATTCCTGATGTTTGTCAAAGAGAGTAATTCTTACCATAAAGATGTGTTTACCTTTAAAAGAACTTGTAGTTTTAAATGATGTTCTGTTTGTATGCTTTCCTCATACAGGAGTGTGAGAGAATTTAGGTTGGAGAATTATAAACATTATAGATAGCAGCCATCCAGAATAAAGCAACACGAGGTTCTTTTATTTTTAGAAGTTCAAAGTGACAGTGTAAAGAAATTCATTTATTTTTATTGACTGTTTTCTTTTTTTTTTTCATTTTTGCTACAGGGCAGGCCTTAGCATAAGTTTTAGCATAACCATTCAGGCCCTTGATGAAGTCTAACAGGTTTTCACTTGCGTAGTATTCATGAAGTATCATTTAAAAGTGTATAGAGAAGTTGTAAATTATTCTCTGAGAAATGTCAATGTATTTAGTTTGTATTGTATATCAACAATGTTTTGTTTGATTTTAAATGACATAGGATGAAAGTGACGTTTTATTTGGACATAATTGTGATTGTATTGCGGTGTGTACTCATCCTGTACTGTTTCTGTTTGCTTCCTAGACTCCCTGTGACTCGAGTGTTTGCTTGCCATGGGTATCCACTGGTTGCCTTGTCTACCCCATGAACAAACCATCAGATTTCCAGTATCTCCCTGCGGAAGAACCGTGGATAAGCACCCCTACTGCAAATGAACTGTTGGAGAACTGTATTATAGCAAAGTATCAAGGTACAGCGCTCTCAAATGGACAAAGACTGTTCTTAAAGTGATCAGAGGCCACCTAGAGACAGTTGTGCTGTTGCTATGTCATGCTTTAAAAGGAACTGTTGGACATATTGGGGGGTGCTAGCAATGCAGGTGGAGAGATAGAAGATGCAGCGTTGTTTGGGGGTAGATGGGGGGCTGGTTGGGTCTCTGTGCCGGTGGACCAGTAGTTTTGGGAAGGCTGGAAGCTAGATGGAAGGTATTGGAGGGACTGTACCGATATGCAGTGACAATTAGCCTATAAAAGTATATCACGACATGCAAATATTTTTCTCTTTAGTATTCTCACAGAGTTCTGTTACCATAATATAAGGCTTTACTACTTTTCTATGCCAGTCTATTTTTATGTTATTCTGTTAGAATAAAAGGATGGTATGTTAGGGGTAATATGAACCTGACGGCAGCCATCTTGTTCCCCGCAGCCATCTTGTGATGATTAGCATCCATTTTGTAATGATTAGACTTTTATTATAGTGGTTTATTATGTAGTAAGAAATATGCTGATGTTAGGGAGACTTGCATAGATATAATAGCCCTGAGAATGACCCTGACGATGTGCTTGGATGCTGTGTTATCTCTACAAGATGTCAAACGGCTGTGATTTGTGCTGGGCTAGGAGGCCCAGTTACTGTTTATCTGTAGTTAGGTATTTCTGTAGAAATGACTCCCTAACACTCCTTTTATTCCAATTATATTTTCTATGAGTTTCTTTGTTCTTATAGAAATACCATGTGAAATGATGTAATTATGAATATGTCACTTGTTAAACCTATATGCTGTAACTCTTGTCTGCAAGGATATCTGACAAATGTGATGTACAACTTACAGGATGCCAGATGTTTTCCATATCTTAGAAATGAGCTAATGACTACAGATTTCAATGTATTCTGAAATGTATATAAACTCGCTATCCTGACCAATAAAGTTAGAGTTGTTCTGCAAACATATCCTTGTGTGTTTTCTGAACGGCCCTCCAAGTGCTTGTAACACTTTGCAGTGCAGATACCAGAGTCCTGAAGCAGAGGAGAACAAGAGGGTCGTGGTCCTAGAGGAGTCCTCTAACAGGGGGTGTTAGGGTTAGGGTTAGACATAGGTTTAGGGGTTAATAACTTTATTATAGTAGCGGCGACGTTGGGGACGGGAGATTAGGGGTTAATAATTGTAGGTAGGTGGCGGCGATGTTAGGGAGGGCAGATTAGGGGTTAATACAATTTATTATAGTGTTTGCGAGGCGGGAGTGTGGCAGTTTAGGGGTTAATACATTTATTATAGTGGTGGCGAGGTCCGGTCAGCAGATTAGGGGTTAATAAGTGTAGGTAGGTGTCAGCGACGTTGGGGGGGCAGATTAGGGGGTAATAAATATAGTATAGGTATCTGCGATGTTAGGGGCAGCAGATTAGGGGTTCATAGGTATAATGTAGGTGGCGGCGGTGTCCGGAGCGAAAGATTAGGGGTTAATAATATAATGCAGGTGTCAGCAATAGTGGGGGCGGCAGATTAGGGGTTAATAAGTGTAAGGTTAGGGGTGTTTAGACTCGGGGTTCATGTTAGGGTGTTAGGTGTAGACTTAGAGAGTGTTTCCCCATAGGAAACAATGGGGCTGCGTTAGGAGCTGAACGCTGCTTTTTTGCAGGTGTTAGGTTTTTTTTCAGCCAGCTCAGCCCCATTGTTTCCTATGGGGATATCGTGCACGAGCACGTTTTTCCAGTTTACTGCTACCATAGGCAACGCTGGTATTGAGAGTTGAAGTGTAGCTAAATTATGCTCAACGCTCCCTTTTCTGAGGCTAACGCAGCCATTCAGACAACTCGTAATACCAGCGTTGGCTTAAGGGTGCACTGGAAAAAAAAGCCTCGTTAGCACCGCAGGTCTTTACCGACAAAACTCGGAATCTAGGCGTAAGTATTTACAATAAAAAGTACATTTATGTGTATGGGAAGAACATTGGAATGTGACATTTTCATAACTCCTGTCGGGTTAGCGTGCAAATAGAAGTATTGGGTGTTTTTAAATTTGCTCTCTCATGTGCCTTCTATGGGGAGAATACGTTAACATTGTCACAATATTTTGCTAGCATGCGCTAACAAACTTTTTATTTTCAACTTGTAATATGCGCGCTACCCACACGCACAAAAAGCCTCCATATAGCAATGTTTACACTCGAGTGGGAATGCTAAATAGCAGTACACTCGTAATCTAGCCCATAATTTGGAGATTATTCAAACAAATAAGGATTTTGCATTGATTTTCTGAGATAATAATTTCAAGTTTAGGGGTGTAAGAGACAAAAGGCATTTTGAGATTGTAAATACTAGAAAAACACTCTGATAATACCTAACATTATCTACCAAAACACAAGAATAGGATCAACTCCATAATGTCACGTGTAATACCTTTCATCAACATTTTTCTAATCACCTCTAAAAAAATATTGTGACTTGGAGAGCTTTCTTCTACCCTCTTTGGGGTGAACATATGAAGTAGAAGGATAAAGGTATAAATCCCAATTAGGTTTAACTACATTAAGTTTTGCACTGTATATGCACTTTTATGTCCCATTAATAAAAACTAGTTTCAATCCTGAATATGCAGATTTAAAAGGGTACTGTTTATTAAAGAAATATGCAAATTTTCTATAGATCCCTTAAAGTCAAAATGCATTTTTTTTACATTGATTGAATTTTTCAAATAAGAAGATTCCACACAAAGGAAAACAAGCAATTGACTGACCCCTACTGTGAAGAGAATTAGAACACAGAAAGGCTGGTAAAAAATAAATGATGAAAGAGAAAATTCCGTACTAGCAGAAAAACTTATTAGCAATTCAGCTACAAAAATCCCCATAGACTTTAAGGAAGAAAATTATAGCGTTTTCAACTAGAATATAATTTATCTCATAGTGGAAGCATTAAGTAACAGGCAATAATTACATGGAAAGAGAAACTAAATAAAAGTAAAATAATTCTTTATCATGTGCCCCATTAAAACATTTTTTAATACCCATATAAGACACCTAACAACAAATTTCCTTTGCATCTATGTGCTAGACGAACAAAATAAACAGTATGGTTTGTTGCTCATGAGACTATGTATAAATATTTCCTCGTTTTTAAGATAATGTACATCTTATCAAACATGTCAGATATTTCATATGATGAAAAAAAAAACAGTTTCTCAGAAAAAAGAATGACCATTAAACCTAATTTTTTTCTTTCATGATTGAGATAGAGCATATCAATTATCTCATGGAATTCTCAGTGGAAGAAAATACCTTGTAAGGTAGTGTGCACATGTCTGGAGAACTAAATGGCAACATTGTGCAAGAATGATTTTTAGCACTAGATGGCAGTAGTGTTTGCACAATGGATAACACTGTTAAAAACATTCTTGCAAAACTGCTGTCATACCATGCTCCAGAAATGTGCAAGCTCCTAAGCCTACCTACCTGCTTTTCTACAAAGGATACCAACAGAGGGCTAGATTACAAGGGGCGTGCTATTGTTAGAGCTGGACACTAATAAGTTATATCGCAAAAGACCCTAACTTGCATGAGTATTACAAACTAACACCTAGATTACGAGTTTTGCGTTAGAAGCTGTGCGGTGCTAACTAGCAGTTTATGCTCACCGCTCACTTACAGACAGCGCTGGTATTATGGGATTTTAGAAACCCGGCGTTAACCTCAAAAAAGTGAGCGAAGAGCAAAATTTAGCTCCACATATCACCTCAATACCAGCGCTGCTTACGTTAGCGGTGAGCTGGTAAAAAGTGCTCATGCACGATTTCCCCATAGGTATCAATAGTGGAGAGCCGGCTGAAAAAAAAACTAACACCTGCAAAAAAGCAGCGTAAAGCTCCTAACGCAGCCCCATTGATTCCTATGGGGAAATAAAAGTTATGTCTACACCTAACACCCTAACATGAACCCCGAGTCTAAACACCCCTAATATTACACTCATTAACCCCTAATCTGCTGCCCCCGACATCGCTGACCCCTGCATTATATTATTAACCCCTAATCTGCCGCTCCGGACACCGCCGCCACCTACATTATAGTTATGAACCCCAAATCTGCTGCCCCCAACATCGCTGAACCCTATATTATATTTATTAACCCCTAATCTGCCGCCCCCAATGTCACCGCAACCTAACTACATTTATTAACCCCGAATCTGCCGCCCACAACATCGCCACCACTATAATAAAGTTATTAACCCCTAAACCTAAGTCTAACCCTAACCCCCCTAACTTAAATATAATTACAATAAATCTAAATAAAATTACTACAATTAACTAAATAATTCCTATTTAAAACTAAATACTTACCTATAAAATAAACCCTAAGCTAGCTACAATATAACTAATAGTTACATTGTAGCTATCTTAGGGTTTATTTTTAGTTAAAATAAAGACAAAAGTACCTGTAAAGTAAAACCTAACCTAAGTTACACTAACACCTAACACTACTCTATAATTAAATGCAATTAATTACAATTAAATAAAATTATCTAAAGTACGAAAAAAAAACAGACTAAATTACAGAAAATAATAAAATAATTACAAGATTTTTAAACTAATTACACCTACTCTATTCCCCCTAACAAAATAAAAAAGCCCCCCAAAATAAAAAAAAAGCCCTACCCTACACTAAATTACAAATAGCCCTTAAAAGGGCCTTTTGCGGGGCATTGCCTCAAAGTAATCAGCTCTTTTACCTGTAAAAAAAAGTACAAATACCCCCCAACATTTAAACCCACCACCCACACACCCAACATTTAAACCCACCACCCACACAATCAACCAGTGATTAAATCTGAGGATCTACCGTGTTTCTTAAAAATGCTATATACATCACATCTCTAATATATTAGCAAGGAAGAATAAAATATATTTCCAAATACATATATACAACAACCTACATACGTAGAAGAACCTGACCGGTCAGGGTAAGTCTATGGCGCCAGTGTAAATACAAGCAGAGAAGCGTGTTGGTAACATAGGATGGTTATCTGATCAATGTTGACAAGCTCTATCAAGCATATATAGTCGTAGTTAGTACTTATTTCCAAGTAACATGTGAGACAGAAAGCATTCTATACAAAGTGTCATGCACAGAGGCAGCCGTACAGACTCATGAGGTCATTTATCTGAACTTTGTATCTAGGTGCATATCCCATATGTCTATATAGGTTGACATCATCAGTGACCACAGTCATTCAATAACAAAAGGGCCGGTTCCTACACGGACACAATGGCAAAGTCTTTCTGTAAAAGTCTGAGAGTCAGGATATATACTACACCTTCCTGAAGATACTTGCGGCTACTTAGAAACCTCCATTGGTGTATATACATCAGAGTAGGGATCACTTCTCGAAATCCATGCTGCAAGGACCCGCTTCGTATTCAAATGAATACACTGGGAAACACTGGATTCAGGTGCTCACACCACATGAACCAGTCAGCCGTCTGTTAGTGAGACGGAGCTTTGCCAGTGTTTCCCAGTGTATTCGTTTGAATACAAAGCGGGTCCTTGCAGCATGGTTTTTGAAAAGCGATTCCTACTCTGATGTATATACACCAACGGAGGTTTCTAAGTAGGCGCAAGAATCTTCAGGAAGGTGCAGTTTATATCCTAAGTCTCTGACTTTCACAGAAAGACTTTGCCATTGTGTCCGTGTAGGAACCGCCCCTTTTGTTATTGAATGACTGTGGTCATTGATGACATCAACCTATGTAGACATATGGGATATGCACCTAGATACAAAGTTCAGATGGATGACCTCATGAGACTGTACAGCTGCCTCCGTGCATGACACTTTGTATAGAATGCTTACTGGCTCACATGTTACTTGGAAATCAGTACTAACCATGGCTATAAATGCTTGATAGAGTTTGTTAACATTTATGCTTGATTTGCACTTTCAGCATCTTTGTTCTATAGGGTGGGTTCACTGACAACTTAGATCCCATTCATCTTTCCTGCCCAGGTTATACCTCCTGACTATTTTCATGGGGATTCTGTGTGCAGCATGGTGTAGTTGATAAGATAACCATCCTATGTTACTAACACTCTTCTCTGCTTGTATTTACACTGGCGCCATAGGCTTACCCTGACCGGTCAGGTTCTTCTACGTATGTAGGTTGTTGTATATATGTATTTGGGAATATATTTTATTCTTCCTTGCTAATATACTAGAGATGTGATATATATAGCATTTTTAAGAAACACGATGGATCCTCAGATTTAATCACATTTATATACTAATAAATAGATACTTATATATACTTTTTTAGCTGTTTTTTCTTATAAAAGAGTGCTGTTTTCCCTGTCTTTTCCTGAAACAATATTTACTTTGTTTATTCTTCTCTGGAGTATCATATAATATATATATATATATATATGTATATATATATATATATTTATTTATAAAATATTTTATCAGGAAGGATACATTGAGATTTCTTTCATTTTCAAGTATGTCCTGGGTTCACAAAATATTGCATTGATACAATAGGGTACAATAAAATACAAAAACAATATTAATATAGAATATATGCAAAATTTAACATAGAACAGGTAGGAAATATATAATCAACCATGACAGGTGCATTCTGTTTGGAGATATGCAAAGAGGGATCTCTTAAAGGATTTTAGGTGAGGGAAAGGTTTTAAAGTGTGCGGGAGGTTGTTCCATAATTGTGGTGCTTTGTAGGAAAAGGAGGATTGAGCTGCTTTCTTTTTGTATGGAGGCAGACTAAATATTGTGCTGGTACTGGATAGGAGGTTATTTGAGGTGGGAACAGCTGGAGAGAGCATTCTGCTCAGGTAGGGTGAGAGCTTCCCAGGAAAGCTCTTAAACACAAGGCTAGAAAGATGGAGGGTGCGTCTGGATTCTAGCGAAGCCAGTTTAGTTCTTTTAGCATGTCACAATGGTGTGTCCTGTAGTTACATTGTAGCACAAAGTGGCAGAACGAGTTATACAGTGTATTAAGTTAATTTAGGTGAGTTTGCGGTGCAGGTGCATATACTACATCACCATAATGCATGATTGGCATCAGCATTTCCTGTACAATCTTTCCCTTTACTGTAGGGCTGAGGCAGGATTAGTTTCTGTACAGGGCACCTAGTTTTGGATAGAGTTTAGATGCAATTATTTCTATGTGGAGGCCAAAAGATAACTTGGGGTCTAACAACATACCAAAGTATTTGAAAGAGTAGACTGAGGTCACTGTGCAATTTGATTTTGTTTTGATGATTAGATGGGAATTTTGTAGTTTGTGTAATTTAGGTACCGTTCCAAAGATCATTGTGACAGTTCAGTTTTGTCAGTGTTTAGGAAGAGTTTGTTTTTTTGAGATCCACTTTTATACCTCTGTGAACTAGTCTTGGAGCACTGCCTCAAGCTGTAGAAAAAGGTCAGCAGAAAAAGATGGAGATCTCTCTACTGGAACATCTATACTTGCCCCAAACGTTTGCCTTTTCCATATTTACCCATCTATACTTGCCCCAAACGTTTGCCTTTTCCATATATACCCGTTATATATAGGTAATGAAGTAAGAGTCCCCGGGATGAGTGTAATCTCCAGTGCTAGGTTGCTAATTACCCGGATAGCTAGAGATTATAAACCCCTCACATAGCATAAATGCCGATTTATTCAATGCAGTTAAGGTACTCACTCAGGCTTCCTGTCGGCTTCACCATGTACTGCTCTATCCGTTCCTCTGCTGTGCTGTCCCGTGAATGTGAGAGTCCATGGAGGTTAGTGTGTCAATCCAGGCAACCGCTGATGACGTCACTCACCCGACTTTTCTCATCGGCACCGATTCCCCTCTGTTCGGATGGTAAGGCTAAAGGCAACTGAATCAAGCCAGCCGTATAGCGATCTCCATTGCCAATATCTAATAGAAATTCCAGAAGAACAGGGTGGCTCAAAATCAAAGTGCTTTATTCAAAAAATTGTGACAACATAAAAACATAATTTCATCAACATTTAGACAAAACAGCACTACTAAAAAAAAAAGAAAGGTAAGACTGTAGGCGGTTGTCTTACGTGTTTTAGCTTCCTGCCTTAATCATAGACCTTATTAACCCATTACAACCTGCACTTTAAATATCTGATCTCTACATTTCATTGGTACTGCAGTATCGCCAATCAGAATTGTATTCTGAAAGTGACAGGTGATGCACATTTACTCACAATAATATCTGCTTTCCCTAAGTTATACTTTTACTTTTCCCAGTAAAACCTTCAAAATTAAACAGTTTTTGGAAGGGGTGTTACCCATACATTATTTTGATATACAGTAAATTCATATGTATACATACAAATAGAATATAAAAGGAAAAAGAGGAAGGGGGAAAGAAAAATAAAATAAATTAAATTAAGAAATGAAGAAACAAAAAAAAGAGAAAGAACAATAAAAAAGAGAAAAAGAAAAAGAGAATAAATATCTACAGTCATTGTAAAGTAATGTAACCCCAGTAAATGAATTATTTACCAAAATTTTATCTGTTCAAAAATGAGTTTATTACTTATTATAGCACTGCTACTTATAAAATATTAATAATATAAAATAAAATAGGCAAAATTCCTACAGATACTACAGTATGGTTACGTAGTTGAAACAAATTTCTAACTTATGAATAACAATGTATCTGATTCTAGTGATATCCTCAAAAAAATACATGGTATAGGATATGCTTGGGTATATATATATATATATATAGGTATCAAAAGTTGGTTAAGCACTCCAGGTATCCTTACGTTAGTCCAAAATGCCCAGGGTGCACAACAGGTAATCATACAGCATAAAAAATGGACGGCACTCACTGGGTCTTATAAAAGACAATCTAATACAAATATAACGTTTAGGGGTCTCCCCCTTTGTCAAATAAACATACCACCCAAAGTGAACAAACTTACCCTCCTTATATACAAACATTGAATCGTGTTGAGTGGCACTGCCGATAGCGTCCGGAAGTGTCTCCTCCCCCAGTAAGGTTGCATTACGTAACTTCCGTAACCATAGCAACCTGACGCTTGATCAGCAGCGTCTGCAGAATGACAAAATACAGAGTACAGCATAACAACATGGAATATTTATCAAATATACTAATGTAAAATATTTTTGCTGACTTATAAACTATACTTATTATAGCGCAGTCAAATATTACATATATAAAATGACATAATCCTCTACAGTTTAAGCTATAGGACACATAAATAACCAATAAATTGTTACTTAGTTAATTAAGGCATAGACTATTGGCAACTAAAAGATTCTTGGCACAAAATATTCTTAGCTGGAGAAATTCTTGGCAGAAAAAATTCTTATCAGAAAAAATTGACAGAAAAAAATTGTCTGAAAAAATTGACAAAAAATTGACAACTAATTGAACAAGAATTAGAAAAAATTGGCAAAAATTGGATAAAAAAAAATTGGCAGAAAAAAATGGCAGAAAAAATTGGTGGAAAAAATTATTGGCAAAAAATATTTAGCAGAAAAAATTATTATTGGCGAAAAAGATTATTATTATTATTGTCCTTATCGAAATAAGAGGTTAGACAATACTTAAAGGGACATTATATCAAGGAACATTAAGTCAAAAGAGACATTATTTGGGTGGCATCCTCATTGGTCCAATCGACCTTAGACTTTTTCACAGGAAACAGTGCCAGTCCAAATTGATATTGAGTCCTTGAGGTGTCATCGTGTCGAGGGTATGAATCCATCTTGCTTCCCGTTGGAGCAACAATTTGGCTCTGTCCCCTCCCCGTGTCAGCGATGGTATGTGATAAAAAATTATATATTTCAAGTCTTTGATAGTATGTTTGGCCTGTGCAAAATGTCTGGCCACCGGCTGGTCTGAATCTCCCTTTTCTATGGCTCTTTTGATTGCAGACCGCTGATTAGCCATTCTGGTCCGAAGATCATCCACCGTCTTCCCGACGTAAAAAATGCCACAGATGCAGTGCAAAAGATATATGACAAAGTTGGTTGTACAGGTTACTCTATATTTTATAGGGAATTTATTTGTTCTGTATGGATGGTAAAACATGCTGCCTGTTGTCAAGCCACTGCAGTTTGTGCAGCCCAGACATCTAAAGCAGCCTGGTTTATTATGCAACCAAGTATCTTTTATGTAGAAACTCCTGGGATCTGTTTTTATCAATTTATCTCTTAAAGAATGGGCCCTTCGATAGCCCACTCTTGGTGGATCCATCTTTTGGAAGGGTATCTTTATCTGATGATAATAGTGACCAGTTCTCTCTTAATTCTTGTACAAAGCCATTTTTTCCCAGTGTGAACATGGTAATGAAGGTCATTCTCTCGTCTTCTTTTGAATATTCTTTGGTTTTTAGAACATCTTGCGGGTTCAGATCTGAGACTCTGTCTTTACACTCCTTCAATAGGTCCTTTTGGTAGCCCCTTAGTCTGAATTTCTCATCCATTTCCATCAGTTGTTTGATTTTGAGCTTTGGATCTGTATTATTCCTTATTGTTCTTTTATACTGTGATACTGGCAGTGCTTTCTTTAAACTTGGTAGATGGCAGCTGGTGGCGTGGAGTACTGACTTCTTATCTGTATCTTTTGAGTATAGTGTTGTACAAATTATGCCGTTACTCTTGTAAATCCGCAGGTCCAAGAAATCCACTGTATTTTTATCATACGTTAGTTTACACTTTACTGTAGGGTGGACTTTGTTTAGTTCCTCAGTCCATTGTAACAGTCCCACCTCTGATCCTTGCCACAGTAGGAACAGATAATCTATGTATCTGCCTAATAAAGTTATTCTTGTATCTCTGAAGAGATTTTTACTTTTTGTTTCTAATTCCGCCATGAAAAAAATTGCATAACATGGGGCCACATTGGACCCCATGGCTGTTCCTGCAATTTGTAGGTAAAAATGTCTTTCAAACGGAAATAGTTTTATTCCAAGAAGACTTTAAGTAGCTCAACCAGGGCATCATGTAAGGATAGTTGTGTAGATGGTTTCTCACTGCCCTTATCCCTTCTTCATGAGGGATCACCGTATACAAAGATGTGACATCCAGGGTCACTAGTATTAGTTCTTCGTCCACTTCTGGTTGTTGTAATAAGAGCTGTATCATACTTGTAGAGTCCAGAAGGAATGATGCAGTGTTTCGTACCAAGGGTTGTAAGATCTTATCCAAGTAAGTTGCTATGGGTTGTAGAATTGAATTTATAGCGGAGACTATAGGTCGGCCCGGCGGTTTTTCCAAGCTTTTATGGACCTTAGGGAGCATGTACAATACAGGTGTTCTGGGAAGTCCGCGACCATATACTCTCTCAGGTTTTAATCAATGCAATTGCTTGCAAGTAGGTCACTAGTCAGTTCATCCACCTGTTTCTTAAATTGTACCATAGGATCTCCTTTGAAACATTTGTGGACACACAGAAATTTACAAGAAAACTTAGACTGAAAGAATTCTTCAGAGAAAAAAGTGAACCTAATGAAGACAGAGGTCTTAGAAAGAAGCGATCTTTTGATCCCCAGAGCAATAATGCTCAATAAAGACCATCAACCATCTAATGATACAAAAATCAATTGAGATAACATCTGATAACACATTCTCTAGGAATAACCTTTCAAAAGGCGAAAGGGAAGCCCTTAAATCAATACAAGAAGATAACAATATAGTTCTACGTGAAGCCGATAAAGGGGGTGCCGTGGTTTTGTTGAATTATAGAGACTACAAAGAGGAAGTGATGCGACAACTTGGAGATCCCACTACATACAAATGTTTAAAAGGAGATCCTATGGTACAATTTAAGAAACAGGTGGATGAACTGACTAGTGACCTGCTTGCAAGCAATTGCATTGATAAAAACCTGAGAGAGTATATGGTCACGGACTTTTCCAGAACACCTGTATTGTACATGCTCCCTAAGGTCCATAAAAGCTTGGAAAAACCGACAGGCCGACCTATAGTCTCCGCTATAAATTCAATTCTACAACCCATAGCAACTTACTTGGATAAGATTTTACACCCTTTGGTACGAAACACTGCATCATTCCTTCTGGACTCTACAAGTATGATACAGCTCTTATTACAACAACCAGAAGTGGACGAAGAACTAATACTAGTGACCCTGGATGTCACATCTTTGTATACAGTGATCCCTCATGAAGAAGGGATAAGGGCGGTGAGAAACCATCTACACAACTATCCTTACATAGGACCTAGTATTGATGCCCTGGTTGAGCTACTTAAAGTCTGCTTGGAATTAAACTATTTCCGTTTTGAAAGAGATTTTTACCTACAAATTGCAGGAACAGCCATGGGGTCCAATGTGGCCCCATGTTATGCAAATTTGTTCTTGGCGGAATTAGAAACAAAAAGCACAAATCTCTTCAGAGATACAAGAATAACTTTATTTCGCAGATAAATAGATGATCTGTTCCTACTGTGGCAAGGATCAGAGGTGGGACTGTTACAATTGACTGAGGAACTAAACAAAGTCCACCCTACAGTAAAGAATTAAGAGATAACTGGTCACTATTATCATCAGATAAAGATCTACCCTTCTAAAAGATGGATCCACCAAGAGTGGGCTATCGAAGGGCCCATTCTTTAAGAGATAAATTGATGAAAACAGATCCCAGGAGTTTCTACATAAAAGATACTTGGTTGCGGAATAAACCAGGCTGCTTTAGATGTCTGGGCTGCACAACCTGCAGTGGCTTGACAACAGGCAGCATGTTTAACCATCCATACAGAACAAAGAAATTCCCTATAAAATATAGAGTAACCTGTACAACCAACTTTGTCATATATCTTTTGCACTGCATCTTTGGCCTTTTTTACGTCAGGAAGACGATGGATGATCTTCGGACCAGAATGGCTAATCACCGGTCTGCGATCAAAAGAGCCATAGAAAAGGGAGATTCAGACCAGCCGGTGGCCAGACATTTTGCACAGGCCAAACATACTATCAAAGACTTGAAATATATAATTATTTATCACATACCACCGCTGACACGGGGAGGGGACAGAGCCAAATTGTTGCTCCAACGGGAAGCAAGATGGATTCATACCCTGGGCACGATGACACCTCAAGGACTCAATATCAATTTGGACTGGCACTGTTTCCTGTGAATAAGTCTAAGGTCGATTGGACCAATGAGGATGCCCCCCAAATAATGTCTCTTTTGACTTAATGTTCCTTGATATAATGTCCCTTTAAGTATTGTCTAACCTCTTATTTCGATAAAGACTATAATAATAATCTTTTTCGCCAATAATAATTTTTTCTGCTAAATATTTTTTGCCAATAATTTTTTTCACCAATTTTTTCTGCCAATTTTTTCTAATTCTTGTTCAATTAGTTGTTAATTTTTTGTCAAAGTTTTCTGTCAATTTTTTTCTGTCAATTTTTTTCTGTCAATTTTTTCTGATAAGAATTTTTTCTGCCAAGAATTTCTCCAGCTAAGAATATTTTGTGCCAAGAATCTTTTAGTTGCCAATAGTCTATGCCTTAATTAACTAAGTAACAATTTATTGGTTATTTCTGTGTCCTATAGCTTAAACTGTAGAGGATTATGTCATTTTATATATGTAATATTTGACTGCGCTATCGTAAGTATAGTTTATAAGTCAGCAAAAATATTTTACATTAGTATATTTGACAAGTATTCCATGTTGTTATGCTGTACTCTGTATTTTGTCATTCTGCAGACGCTGCTGATCAAGCGTCAGGTTGCTATGGTTACGGAAGTTACGTAACGCAACCTTACTGGGGGAGGAGACACTTCCGGGCGCTATCGGCAGCTCCGCTCAACACGATTCAATGTTTGTATATAAGGAGGGTAAGTTTGTTCACTTTGGGTGGTATGTTTATTTGACAAAGGGGGAGACCCCTAAACATTATATTTGTATTAAATTGTCTTTTATAAGACCCAGTGAGTGCCGTCCATTTTTGATGATATATATATATATATATATATATATATATATATATATATATATATATATATATATCAAAAACAGAAGTATCCAAGCTGCAAGTTTAAAAACAAAAAGTCTTTATTAGATTCCACTTGGGATAAAAAAGTGAAAAAACAACAGGGGAATCCAGCATATCAGTGTGGCCAAAAAGCTCAGCTAACATGTTTCGGTGAAAACCGTAATCATAGCTAATTGTAGACTGGTGTGCTGGCCATTTAAAAGCCTAAAACAACACTTATTGGACAATATTAAAACCAATAACATTGTTACACATATTATGCTAAATAGCAGAAAGTGAAAAACTTTGGGTGGTATGTTTATTTGACAAAGGGGGAGACCCCTAAACATTATATTTGTATTAAATTGTCTTTTATAAGACCCAATGAGTGCCATCCATTTTTTTAGGCTATATATATATATATATATATATATATATATATATATATATATATATATATATATATATATATATATATCAATAACTTAATGTACCATATATATATCAATAAGTTAATGCATTAAAAATTATTTGGATACATTTCTGTCTATAAACAAAATTCATGCTAGTATTAAATGGGTCACCTTTTAGTGGGATTATTTAAGCTTAACTGGAGCTTTCTGTATATATTTTAGATTTGTATAGGTTGAACTCGATGGACTTCTGTCTTTTTTCAACCTCATCTACTATGTTACTATGTTACCAGTGTTCCTATATAGGATACACTCATTGTAGTGCACGGTAAGGGTAAAAAAATCACATTTATTAAAAAATGAGAAAAAAGGACCCCTATTTGTCCAGCACAAGACTATTGCTCACAAATTATTATCTTTACCATTAGTGAAAGAGAGAAGCAGAGTTATAAATATATTTATATGAACAAACATATTATTTATTTGGCAACATACTATTCACTCTGCATCAAAGGTTCACCATATACTTAAAATGTTATTTGGAACCAGTCCATTAGATAAGTCCATTATCCAGATCCATAATAACAAAAATGAAAACATTCAAAGGGGTATCAATTTGTAATCCACATAGAAAATATAAAGATGAACAAAAAATTAATGCAGGCACAGCTTAAATAACCAATTTCAAACCAATCCACACAGGTCACTTGCCATTTATATATGCCTAGCACTCCCTCTTTTTCACTAATCAATAGGCAAAGTTAAATTTCAGAGCGGACTATTCATCCAGCAAGAAATTGCAAGTTTCTGGATCGGACTGTATAAAAAAGACTTCTGGTGAAATCCTACCACTCGTTTTTAGAAAAGGCCCTTGAGTGCTATGCACGCTTTTGGTGGTAAAGATCAAACAGTGTGATGCAGAGTGAACATGTCAGTGGTGTTCAGCTGAAGCACCACCAACAATCAGCTACGCGCGTTTCACCCGTGCTTCATAGGGCTTCTTTCAGCTGTGTATGATTGGAGAGTTACCTCTATGCATTGAAACCAGATACTCCGCCTTCTTTTAGGATTCAGAGCCCACGGTGAAATATTTAACACTATTATTATTACAATGTTGCCATATTAATAAATGTATATAAAGTAAAGTAACCATATTTATTCATTTATACTATGGTTTCTAATTGTATATAAATCAGAATTTTGTGCTGCGGAGTATAAGGGACTGCTTAATATTTTAGTGAGAATACATAAATAGCAATTTCAATTTGTATAGATATATTTATGGTAAGGGGTAGTAGACAAAGAAGATAAATCACATTACAGGGTTGTAATTTACTTTATTGTATATATGTTAAACTCCCAAAAGAGCCAAAGTTTATTTCCACATTTAAACCTACAAGTTTCAAACTCTTTGTATTAAATATCCACTTACTCTCCTTACATAGTAAAATATGATCTAGGTTACCTCCTCTCCCTTTTAAATCAACAAGTTCCAAGCCTCTAAATTTTAAAGCATTTTTGTTACTTGAATGATGCTCCATAAAGTGTCTAGCAACACTACTATTTTTAATACATTAATTTTTTATATCCCGTTTGTGCTCTTTTATTCTTTCTTTGAGTTCTCTATACATTTTTCCAATGTAATACATGGGACAATCACATGACACCATGTATACAACCCCCTCACTTTTACAAATGACATGTCCCTTCACTTTATGGTATGAGCCAAATTTATCAGCAAAGGAATTTCCTGTTAGCTTATTGTTGCAGACTGAGCAGTGTGTGCATTTGAAGTTTCCATCTTTTTTTCTGTTGTTAGCCAGTTTCCTAAATCTGGTGTTTTAAGGTGACTGTGTAATAACATGTCTTTTAGATTCGGTGCTCTCTTTGGTGTCATTAATGGGGTATTACCAACAAAATTGGCTATAGATTGATCAATCAATAAAACATACCAGTGTTTATTTAAAATTGCACAAATGTCTTGCCATCTATTATTGTATGTACTTATGAATCTCATTAAGGATCCATCTTCTGATTTAGTATTATCACTATACAAAATAACTTCTCTATCTTAGTTTTTTGCTTTGTCAAAAGCATTTTTTAAACATTGTTGAGAGCACCCCCTTTCCTTAAACCTATTTTTTTAGGCTATTTGCTTCTGTTTTAAACTGACTAAAGTCAGTACAATTTATTTTATGCCTCAAGTATTGGCCATATGGAATATTTTGGACAAGCTTTTTTGGGTGATGGCTGTCAAAGGATAGCAGGACATTTCCTGCCGTTTCCTTCCTGTGGATAGCCGTTTTTAATTCATTGCTCATATTCATTATTTGCAAATCAAAGAATGTGATTTTCTCTTTGCTATAATTGTAGGTGAATTTTAGATTTAGGTCATTCTTATTCAGTCGATGTATGAATTCAATTAACTTCATCTCAGTGTCCTCCCAAAGGAGGAACACGTCATTGATGAACCTAAGCCATAGAGCAATTGATACATTATAGGTCTCATCGCACTTTAGAATGTATTCTTGCGCACACTTTCCTAGGTAGAGGCATGCAAAAGTTGGGGCACAACAAGTCCCCATTGCTGTACCCAAGGTTGTTCGTAGCATTTATCTCTAAAGACAAAGTAGTTGTGTTTCAAAATGAAAGATTATAAATCCAAAACAAAATCAGTATGTTTGTTGTATTCTTTACCTCTCTGTATTAGAAAGAATGTTCATGCCTCTACCCTCTTATCATGGGGTATACTGGAATAAAGAGCCTCAACATCAACTGCAACTTGGATTGTATTTGGAGTAGTTGTAATTCCATTTAGTTTTTTTAGAACATCAAGGGTATCTTTAACATAAGATGGGAGACTAAGTAAACTTGTTCTGAGACAAAAATCCACATATTGGGAAATCCTTTATGTTAGAGATCCCATCCCTGAGATTATGGGGTGTCCTGTGGGGAGGATTTCTTTTTGTGTAGTTTTGGTAAACTATAAAATGTAGGTGTTATTGGGTATTTTACATATAGAAAGTCAAATTCTTTTTGGTTTATAAGGCCCTATCTTTGGCCCTTACTAGTATGTTCAACAGATCATCATTATACTTACTTGAGAAGTTAAAACGTAGTGTTTTGTATTGTTTGGCATCTTTTAGAAGTTTGTGACATTCATCAATGTAGTCATTTGTGTTTAAAATAACTATGTTGCCCCCCTTATCCGATGGCTTTATGGTAATCTTGATATCATCTTTTAGTTCCTTCAGAGCTTGTCTTTGTTTTTTAGTCAGGTTGGAGAATTGAACTTCATTATTCAAAAGATCAATGTCTCTTTCAACTAATTTTACAAAATTATGTATCAATGGTGTACTAGAAAGGGCTGACATATATTTAGACTTGCTTTGAAATTCACTAATTCCAGTAGTACTTTCTGTATTTTCACTTATGGCAGCTTCTTGATCACTACTTTCAGCTGATAAACTCTTCCAGAGTTTTAAGGCTCTGTTTTTCATGAATATTTAGAGTAGTTCTTTCCTGTTTGTTCTCAAATGCTTTTTTAAAAACAATTTTTCGGGCAAAAAGATGAAGTTCAAACTCATCAATTCTATTTGTTGGTGAAAATGTTAATCCTTTCTCTTTCGCTGTTAAAGTTTTATTAAAATTTACCAAATTTGTTGCTAATTGTTCTTTCTACTCTGTCTCAAAGAGTACCTCCGTCTGCCTCTTTGGTCTGTGCTTCCTCCCCCCTCTCCTATATTTGTGGGTCTTTGACCTAACAATTTTTTTTGTTGGTCCCTGTAGGTTTTGCTTGTTTGTTTATCATCCCCACTTGATGCTTCAGTTTCTGAGCCACTTGATGCACTATATGCATAATCATGGATTTTGTTATCTTGATAATCTGACCAATCTCTTTGGTATTTCTCTTTCTTCCTAAATTTTATTGAATCTTGTATCTTTCTTAATTCTATCTTTGTTAAACCCATTAATCTTTCATATTCATCCTTTCCCTTCCTAACTTCCACATCATTTTTTGCTGTTAATAAGTCATTCTGTATTTTGTTTAGCCTTAGTTTATTTTCCTCTATCATCAGGTTCATCCAGTTTGTTGAGCATTGGGAGGCAAAATCATCACACTTTGTTTGGAAATTAACCAAAATGGGATTATCCAAATTGGCCCCTGGTATTTTTCTTATTCTAAGACTTTTAGGGATCATTTTTGCCTCCACATACTTTTCCAAACTTGATATTTCCCATTTTAATTTTTGCTCCTTAAAAAGTTTTTTCTTATAATCCTTAAAGGATTTATATATAGCCAGATAGATAGCTAAGCGTGCTAATGCACTGTGGGTGAGCTCTGTAGCAACCCAAGGGTTGCAGGTTTGATCCCTGGCGAGGTCCACTCAGCATTTCATCCTTCTGAGTTCGATAAAATGAGCAGCGCCTTGAGACCCTTACGGGTGATTAGCCGCGCTTTACAAGTACCCAATACAATACATGCATACATATATATTTGGATTTTCAGGATTAACATCGCTGATATTTCCCTGATCTGGGGGGGCAGAGAATGTATCCTGTACATCCTTTTTCCATTCGCAATTGTTTAGTTCAGCCATCCCTTATCTCCACAGCAAACACAAACTGTTGTTTTAACAACCTAACAAAACTCTCTTTCTACCTCTTTCTATCTATACAGGAAAGACCACTAAACATTGTCATAAATTAAAGCAATAACTTAATGTATCAGCACTAGGAAAGGGGGAGCAAGATTACATTCTAAAGTGCGATGAGACCTATAATGCATCAATTGCTCTATGGCTTAGGTTCATCAATGACATGTTTCTCCTTTGGGAGGACACTGAGATGAAGTTAATTGAATTCATACATCGACTGAATAAGAATGACCTAAATCTAAAATTCGCCTACAATTATAGCAAGGAGGAAATCACTTTCTTGGATTTGTGAATAATAAATATGAGCAATGAATTAAAAACGGCTACCCACAGGAAGAAAACGGCAGGAAATGTCCTGTTATCCTTTGACAGCCATCACCCAAAAAAGGTTATCCAAAATATTCCATATGGCCAATATTTGAGGCATAAAATAAATTGTACTGACTTTAGTCAGTTTAAAACAGAAGCAAATAGCCTAAAAAAGAGGTTTAAGGAAAGGGGGTACTCTCAACAATGTTTTAAAAATGCTTTTAACAAAGCAAAAAAAACCCATAGAGAAGTTCTTTTGTATAGTGATAGTACTAATTCAGAAGATGGATCCTTAACGAGATTCATAAGTACATACAATAATAGATGGCAAGACATTCATACAAATTTAAATAAACACTAGCATGTTTTATTGATTGATCTATCTATAGCCACATTTGTTGGTAATACCCCTTTAATGACACCAAAAAGAGCACCGAATCTAAAAGACATGTTAGTACACCAGATTTAGGAAACTGGCTAAGCAATAGAAAAAAAAGATGGAAACTTTAAATGCACACACTGCTCAGTCTGCAACAATATACATGCATGTATGGCTCATACCATAAAGTGAAGGGACATATCACTTGTAAAAGTGAGGGGATTGTATGCATGGTGTCATGTGATTGTCCCATGTTTTACATTGGAAAAATGTATAGAGAACTCAAAGAAAGCATAAAAGAGCACACACTGGATTTTAAAAATGAATGTATTTTAAATAGTAGTGTTGCTAGACACTTTATGGAGCATCATGCAAGTAACAAAAATGCTTTAAAATGTAGAGGCTTGGAACTTGTTGATTTAAAAGTGAGAGGAGGTAACCTAGATCATATTTTACTATGTAAGGAGAGTAAGTGGATAGTTAATACAAAGAGTTTGAAACCTCTAGGTTTAATTGAGGAAATACACTTTGGGGGGTAGTTATCAAGCCATCAACCTCAAATACGCTGGAATTCCGCAGGGTATTTGTGGCGAGGCTGATTCGCCTTAGTTATCAAAGGCTCGAGACCGGCAAAAGTAGAATTTTGTGACGTAAACTTCGATCCGCCGGACTCAGTCCGGCACAGATCGATTCTTACGTCACTCCAGATGTTCTGCACACAAGTGCGGCACAATCTCACTACTTTTGCTAGTTATCAAATGACTAACAGGTACGCTCGGCACTTTTACGACCCAGCGTACCTGGTTTTCAAACCGCCACCCCTGGAGGCGGCGGATCCCATAGGAATCAATGGGAGTCTGACCATAGCGAAAGTACAAGTTCGCTGCTGCCAGACATCCCATTGATTTCTATGGGAGCTGTCTGCACCTAACACCCTAACATGTACCCCGAGTCTAAACACCACTAATCTGCCCCCCTACACCGCCGCAACTAAATAAAGTTATTACCCCCTAAACCGCCGCTCCCGGAGCCCACCGCAAGCTACTCTATACATATTAACCCCTAAACCGCCGCTCCCGGAGCCCACCGCAACTATAATAAATGTATTAACCCCTAAACCGCCGCTCCCTAAACCCGCCGCAACCTATATTAAATGTATTAACCCCTATCCTGCCCCCCCTACACCGTCGCCACCTATAATAAATTTATTAACCCCTATCCTGCCCCCCTACACCGTCACCACCTATAATAAATTTATTAACCCCTATCCTGCCCCCCACTACGCCGCCGCCACTGTAATAAAATTATTAACCCCTAAACCTAAGTCTAACACTAACCCTAACGCCCCCTAACTTAAATATTAATTAATTAAATCTAAATAATATTTTTATTATTAACTAAATTAATCCTATTTAAAACTAAATACTTACCTTTAAAATAAACCCTAATATAGCTACAATATAAATAATAATTATATTCTAGCTATTTTAGGATTTATTTTTATTTTACAGGCAACTTTCAATTTATTTTAACTAGGTACAATAGCTATTAAATAGTTATTAACCTAGCTAAAATAAACTGAAATTTACCTGTAAAATAAATCCTAACCTAAGTTACAATTACACCTAACACTACACTATACTTTAATAAATTATTCCTATTTAAAACTAAATACTTACCTGTAAAATAAACCCTAATATAGCTACAATATAAATAATAATTATATTGTAGCTATCTTAGGATTTATATTTATTTTACAGGTAACTTTGTATTTATTTTAGCTAGGTAGAATAGTTATTAAATAGATCGGAACAGCCAATAGAATGCGAGCTCAATCAGCCAATCAGATTTTTCCTATCTTAATTCCGATTGGCTGATAGAATCCTATCAGCCAATCGGAATTGAGGGGACGCCATCTTGGATGACGTCCCTTAAAGGAGCCTTCATTCGTCGTAGTCCGTCGGTGAATAAGGAGGTTCCGCGTCAGCGGGAGGAATATTCAAGATCCAGCTTGGAAGATGACATCGCCCGGATAGAAGACCTCTTCAGCGCCTCTTGGAAGATGACATCGCCCGGATCGAAGACTTCTTGAGCACCGCCTGGATGATGACTTCATCGGATGGAAGATTTCTTCAGCGCCGCTTGGAGGATTAACTTCTTCCGCTCCGGATGTCCACTTCGGTTCCATCGCTGCTCAGCTGAGTGAAGACAAGGTAGGATGATCTTCAGGGGATTAGTGTTAGGTTTTTGTAAGGGGGGTTTGGGTTAGATTAGGGGTATGTGGGTGGTGGGTTTTAATGTTGGGGGGGGTTGTATTTTTCTTTTACAGGCAAAAGAGCTGAACTTTTTGGGGCATGCCCCCACAAATGGCCCTTTTAAGGGCTGGTAAGGTAAAAGAGCTTTGAACTTTATTTAATTTAGAATAGGGTAGGGCATTTTTTTTATTTTGGGGGGGTTTGTTATTTTATTAGGGGGCTTAGATTAGGTGTAAGTAGCTTAAAATTGTTGTAATATTTTTAAAATGTTTGTAACTTATTTTTTTATTTTTTGTAACTTAGATTTTTTTATTTTTTGTACTTTAGTTAGTTTATGTAATTGTATTTAATTGTAGTTATTTGTAGGTAGTTTATTTAATTAATTTAATGATAGTGTAGTATTAGGTTTAATTGTAACTTAGGTTAGGATTTATTTTACAGGTAATTTTGTATTTCTTTTAGCTAGGTAGTTATTAAATAGTTAATAACTATTTAATAACTATTCTAACTAGCTAAAATAAATACAAAGTTACCTGTAAAATAAATATAAATCCTAAGATAGCTACAATATAATTATTATTTATATTGTAGCTATATAAAGGTTTATTTTACAGGTAAGTATTTAGTTTTAAATAGGAATAGTTTATTAAAGTATAGTGTAGTGTTAGGTGTAATTATAACTTAGGTTAGGATTTATTTTACAGGTAAATTTCAGTTTATTTTAGCTAGGTAAGCTATTAAATAGTTAATAACTATTTAATAGCTATTGTATCTAGTTAAAATAAATTGAAAGATGCCTGTAAAATAAAAATAAATCCTAAGATAGCTAGAATATAATTATTATTTATATTGTAGCTATATTAGGGTTTATTTTAAAGGTAAGTATTTAGTTTTAAATAGGATTAATTTAGTTAATAATAGAAATATTATTTAGATTTATTTAATTAATATTTAAGTTAGGGGGGCGTTAGGGTTAGGGTTAGACTTAGGTTTAGGGGTTAATAATTTTATTACAGTGGCGGTGGTGTAGTGGGGGGCAGGATAGGGGTTAATAAATTTATTATAGGTGACGACGGTGTAGGGGGGGCAGGATAGGGGTTAATAGGTTTAATATAGGTTGCGGCGGGTTCAGGGAGCGGCGGTTTAGGGGTTAACCTATTTATTTAGTTGCGGCGAGGTGCGGGATCAGCAGGATAGGGGTTAATAACTTTATTATAGAGGGCGACGGTGTAGGGGGGGCAGGATAGGGGTTACTAGGTATAATGTAGGTGGCAGCGGTGTCCGGGAGTGGCGGTTTAGGGGTTAATACATTTATAAGAGTTGCGGCGGGGTCTAGGAGCGGCGGTTTAGGGGTTAATACATTTATCAGAGTTGCGGCAGGGTCTAGGAGCGGCGGTTTAGGGGTTAGTAACTTTATTGAGTTGCGGGAGGCTCCGGGGGCGCCGGTATAGGGATAGAACAGTGTAGTTAGTGTGAGTGCTTAGTGACAGGCTAGCAATAAAGCTGGGAAAAAGCCGAAGAGCAGCGAGATCAGATGAGTGATAACTCTCACAGTCCGCTGCTCATCGCCCCGCGGCTTTTTGACAGCTTTATTTGATAACTTAGGCGAACATATTCAAGGTCCGCGGCGGCGAAGGTAGGTGAGCTTAGGCGGGCGTATTGGGCCGGCGAAGGCTGAAAAGTAGACGGCTTGATAACTACCCCCTTTGGCTCTTTCTTGGGAGTTTAATATATACTGTATACAATAAAGTAAATTACAACCCTGTAATGTGATTTATCTCCTTTGTCTACTACCCCTTACCATAAATATATCTATGCAAATTGAAATTGCTATTTAGATTTTCTCACTAAAATGATAAGCAGCCCCTTATACTTCGCAGCCCACAATTCTAATTTATATACAATTAGAAACCATAGTATAAATGAGTAATTACAGTTACTTTACTTTGTATAAATTTATTAATTTGGCAACATTGTAATAATAATAGTGTTAAATATTTCACTGTGGGCTCTAAATCCTAAAAGAAGGCGGAGTATCTTGTTTAAATGCATGAAGGTAATGCTCCAATCATACACAGCTGGAAGAAGCGCGTATGAAGCACAGGTGAAACGTGCGTAGCTGATTGTTGGTGGTGTTTCAGCTGAACATCACTGACTTGTTCACTCTGCATCACACTGTTTGGTCTTTACCACCAAAAGCGTGCATAGCACTCAAGGGCCTTTTCTAAAAATGAGTGGTAGGATTTCACCAGAAGCCTTTTTTATACAGTCCGCTCCAGAAACCTGCAATTTCTTGCTGGATGAATAGTCTGCTCTGGAAGCTGCAAATATTTGCTGGATGAATAGCAGGTAAACACAGCTGACTCATAACCGCCGACTACATGTAATGAAGTTTCTCACTTTGTCGCACTGCTAATAGATCCTCAGGCACTAGGGTCACAAGTGATCCGTTAAGTGAACTTTGCCTACTGAAGAGTGAAAAAGAGGGAATGCTAGACATATATAAATGGGAGTGCTAGACATATATAAATGGGAAGAAAAAGAGGGAGTGCTAGACATACAGGGAGTGCAGAATTATTAGGCAAATGAGTATTTTGACCACATCATCCTCTTTATGCATGTTGTCTTACTCCAAGCTGTATAGGCTCGAAAGCCTACTACCAATTAAGCATATTAGGTGATGTGCATCTCTGTAATGAGAAGGGGGTGTGGTCTAATGACATCAACACCCTATATCAGGTGTGCATAATTATTAGGCAACTTCCTTTCCTTTGGCAAAATGGGTCAAAAGAAGGACTTGATAGGCTCAGAAAAGTCAAAAATAGTGAGATATCTTGCAGAGGGATGCAGCACTCTTAAAATTGCAAAGCTTCTGAAGCGTGATCATCGAACAATCAAGCGTTTCATTCAAAATAGTCAACAGGGTCGCAAGAAGCGTGTGGAAAAACCAAGGCGCAAAATAACTGCCCATGAACTGAGAAAAGTCAAGCGTGCAGCTGCCAAGATGCCACTTGCCACCAGTTTGGCCATATTTCAGAGCTGCAACATCACTGGAGTGCCCAAAAGCACAAGGTGTGCAATACTCAATAATAGGGACGCCATCTTGGATTACATCACTTAAAGGTAGCTTCATTCAGTAAGAAGACTCCGGATGAAGAGGATGCTCCATGTCGGATGTCTTGAAGATGAACCCGCTCCGTGTTGGATGGATGAAGATAGCAGATGCCATCTGGATGAAGACTTCTGACCGTCTGGAGGACCACTTCACCCGGCTTGGATGAAGACTTCTCCCGGCTTTGTTGAGGACTTTAGCCCGGCTTGGATGAAGACTTCTGCCGCTTTCTTGAGGATGGATGTCCAGTTTTCAGAACTGTAAGTTGATCTTCAGGGGGTTAGGTTTTTTAAGGGGGTATTGGGTGAGTTTTATTTTTTAGATTAGGGTTTGGGCCGCAATAGAGCTAAATGCCCTTTTAAGGGCAATGCCCATCCAAATGCCCTTTTCAGGGCAATTGGGAGCTTAGGTTTTTTTAGATAGTATTTTATTTGGGGGTTGGTTGCATGGGTGGTGGGTTTTACTGTTGGAAGGGTTGTTTGTATTTTTTTTTACAGGTAAAAGAGCTGATTTCTTTGGGGCAATGCCCCGCAAAAGGCATTGCCCCAAAGAAAATCTTGCTATTTGATTATTATTTTCTGTAATATAGTGGGGTTTTTTGTACTTTGTTTTTAATTTAGTTCATTTATTTAATTGTAGGGTTAGGTTAGTTTTTATTGTAACTTAGGTTAGGTTTTATTTTACAGTTTACAGTTTAGTTAAAATAAATACAAACTTGCCTGTAAAATAAAAATAAACCCTAAGATAGCTGCAATGTAACTATTAGCTATATTGTAGTTAGCTTAGGGTTTATTTTATAGGTAAGTATTTAGTTTTAAATAGGAATTATTTAGGTAATAATATTAATTTTTATTTAGATTTATTTAAATTATATTTAAGTTAGGGGCTGTTAGAGTTAGGGTTAGACTTAGGTTTAGGAGTTAATACATTTAGTATAGTGGCGGCGATGTTGGGGGCAGCAGATTAGGGGTTAATAAATGTAGATAGGTGGCGGCGATGTTAAGGATGGCAGATTAGGGGTTAATAATATTTAACTAATGTTTGCGATGCGGGAGTGCGGCGGTTTAGGAGTTAATATGTTTATTATAGTGGCGGCGACATTGGGGTTGGCAGATTAGGGGTTAATAAGTGTAGTTAGGTTGCGACTACATTGGGGGAGGGAGATTAGGGGTTAATAAATATAAAGTAGGTGTCGGCGATGTTGGGGGCAGCAGATTAGGGGTTAATAAGTATAATGCAGGTTGCGGCGGTGTCCAGAGCGGCAGATTAGTGGTTAATTAGAATAATGTAGGTGTCAGTGCTGTCGGGGTGGCAGATTAGGGGTTAATAAGTGTAAGAATAGGGGTGTTTAGACTTGGGGTTCATGTTAGGATGTTAGGTGTAAACATAAAATGTATTTCCCCATAGGAATCAATGGGGCTGCGTTACTGAGTTTTATGCTGTTTTTTGGCAGGTGTTAGACTTTTTTCTTCCCGTTGATTCCTATGGAAAAATTGTGCACGAGCATGTACGACCAGCTCACTGCTGACTTAAGCAGCGCTAGTATTGAAGTGCGGTAAGGAGCTAAATTTTGCTCAACGCTCACTTTTTGCCTTTTAACGCTGGGTTTGTTAAAACCCGTAATACCAGCGGTGCAGGTAAGTGAGCGTTGGGAGAAAACTGCTCGTTAGCACCGCACAGCTCATAACGAAAACTTGTAATCTAGCCGTAAGTAACCATACTGTAGTATCTGTTAGAATTTAGCCTATTTTATTTTATAACATTATTATTTTATAAGTAGTAGTGCTTTAATAAGTGATAAGCACATTTTTGGACTGATACAACTTTGGGTTAATAATTCATTTACTGGGGTTACATTACTTTAAAATGTCTGTAGATATTTAGTCTCTTTTTCTTTTTCTCTTTTTCATTGTTCTTTCTCTTTTTTGTTTCTTCATTTATTAATTGAATTTATTTTATTTTTCTTTCCCCCTTCCTCTTTTTCCTTTTCCCTTCTCTTTTTATGTATACTGTATATAAAAAGAATGTATGGGTAACACCCCTTCCAAAAACTGTTTAATTTTGAAGGTTTTCATGGGTAAAGTAAAAGTATAACTTAGGGAAAGCATATATTATAGTAAATAAATGTGCATCACCTGTCACTTTCAGAATACAATTCTGATTGGCTACTAGGCGAGACTGCAGGACCAATGAAATGTAGAGCTCAGATATTTAAAGTGCAGGTTGTAATGGGTTAATAAGGTTTATGATTAAGGCAGGAAGCTGAAATGCGTAAGACAGACAACCCGCCTGCAGTCTTACATTTCTTTTTCTTTTTAGTAGTGCTGTTTTGCCTAAATGTTGATGAAATTATATTTTTATGTTGTCACAATTTTTGAATAAAGCATTTCGATTTTGTGCCATCCTGTTCTTCTGGACTTTCTATTATATATATCTCAAACTATCTATCCATCTTTTTATATAGGGTGTCGAATTAGCACGCAAGTGAAGTGTTATTTTTTTATTATTATTATTATTTGCACACTCCATTGAAATCTATGGTGAGAAGAAGTTAATTTGGTCCTGCAGCTAACCCGCCATAGTAAAAACGTTTAATTCTAACGGTGTTAGTGCGCAGGTGAAATTTAGCGTGCCACTTGCAAACTGGTCCAGAACGAAGTATATTTGATAAGTAAATTAGATTTTTTTTTTTGTGTGTGCTCTATATGAATCATTGAAGACAAAATTTGGGTTTCATGACCTTTTAAGTTGTTTACTTTAGAGTGACATAGGAATTCATTACATACTGCACGTATTTGCTTTATCCAATTGCAGTGCAAAGGTTTGCTGCTTAAGATTTCCATAGAACTACCAGTATGTTTTTTTTATTGGATGTACTGCCTGTTTGTCATAGGGGTGAAAAAATATTGCACAGAGGAGGTGACCAGCTGGTACTTATATTGTATGATTCAAATGTATTATATAACTTGATAATAGTGTTTTCAATAAATGAATTTATATTTAACCATATGTACTCTTTCTAAACTTTAAAAATACCCTGCAGTTGCATATAGTAAAATTTACATTTAATTCAAGAATTGACCAAGTATATTTTTCTGGTGATAAAAATTTATAACTAATATTTTTTTTAATAATTTTTATTAGATGCTGTTATTATGAGTGAGAGTTTTTAAAGTTTTTTTTTTGTGACACTTTTTTTTTGCAAAACAGTTAACTTGAGCTCTTTCCCGACGCGTGCTAACTTCAATTGCGCTCACATTTGCGTAATCACATGTACTTTAAACTTAATATGAGCAAAAAACTAACTCACACAAAAAAGCCGCGATAAACCTACTCCACTTGTAATCTAACCCTGAATGTGAGAAAGAGGTGGTCCTCTAGAGGAAAATCTAACAGAATATGGGTATAAGCTGCTATATGTACTCCATTTAGAATGGATCTTTATTAAACTTGCAACTTATAAGACTAAATAAATAGTAATTAAAAAATCAAACATAATTAATAACTTATACACATTTAACATATGTTATACATTCCTCAATATCAGGCGCTGTTTCAAGATAATGACATCAAGAAAAAAATGCTACTTATAAAAGTCAGCATACCAACCAATCAGAAAAAAGTAAAAACCTAATCAGTCAACCACTAAAAACCTAGAAGAGCAGCTCCAGTTTTGCAGTTTTATCATAAGCTAAATACTTTTTTTTTTAGTGACAGCACACTTTCTTGTGTTAGACACTATTGGCTAGATTTAGAGTTGGGCGGTAGCCGTCAAAACCAGCGTTAGAGGCTCCTAACGCTGGTTTTTACCGCCCTCTGGTATTTGGAGTCAGTCAGGAAAGGGTCTAACGCTCACTTTGCCGTCGCAACTTTTCCATACCGCAGATCCCCCTACGCCATTTGCGTATCCTATCTTTTCAATGGGATCTTTCTAACGCTGGTATTTAGAGTCGTGGCTGAAGTGAGCGTTAGAAATCTAACGACAAAACTCCAGCCACAGAAAAAAAACAGTAGTTAAGAGCTTTCTGGGCTAACGCCGGTTCATAAAGCTCTTAACTACTGTGCTCTAAAGTACACTAACACCCATAAACTACCTATGTACCCCTAAACCGAGGCCCCCACACACCGCCGCCACTCTATTAAATTTTTTTAACCCCTAATCTACCGCTCCGTACACCACCGCCAGCTACATTATCCCTATGCACCCCTAATCTGCTGCCCCTAACATCGCCGACACCTACATAATATTTATTAACCCCTAATCTGCCCCCCCCAATGTCGCCGCTACCTTACCTACACTTATTAACCCCTAATCTGCCAACCAAACAGCACCGCTACTATAATACATGTATTAACCCCTAATCCGCCTCACTCCAGACTCAATAACCCTATAATAAATAGTATTAACCCCTAATCTGCCCTCCCTAACATCGCCGACACCTAACTTCAAACATTAACCCCTAATCTGCCGACCGGAGCTCACCGCTATTCTAATATATTTTTTAACCCCTAAAGCTAAATCTAACCCTAACACCCCCCTAAGTTAAATATAATTTTTATCTAACAAAATAAATGAACTATTATTAAATAAATTAATCCTATTTAAAACTAAATACTTACCTGTAAAATAAACCCTAATATAGCTACAATATAAATTATAATTATATTGTAGCTATTTTAGAATTAATTTTTATTTTACAGGCAACTTTGTAATTATTTTAACCAGGTACAATAGCTATTAAATAGTTCATAACTATTTAATAGTTACCTAGTTAAAATAATTACAAAATTACCTGTAAAATAAATCCTAACCTAAGTTACAATTAAACCTAACACTACACTATCAATAAATAAATTAAATAAAATACCTACAATTATCTACAATTAAACCTAACACTACACTATCAATAAATTAATTAAATAAAATACCTACAATTATCTACAATTAAACCTAACACTACACTATCAATAAATTAATTAAATACAATACCTACAAATAAATACAATTAAATAATCTAACTAAAGTACAAAAAATAAAAAAGAACTAAGTTACAAAAAATAAAAAAATATTTACAAACATTAGAAAAATATTACAACAGTTTTAAACTAATTACACCTACTCTAAGCCCCCTAATAAAATAACAAAGACCCCCAAAATAAAAAAAATGCCCTACCCTATTCTAAATTAAAAAAGTTCAAAGCTCTTTTACCTTACCAACCCTGAAAAGGGCCCTTTGCGGGGCATGCCCCAAAGAATTCAGCTCTTTTGCCTGTAAAAAGAAACATACAATAACCCCCCCAACATTACAACCCACCACCCACATACCCCTAATCTAACCCAAACCCCCCTTAAATAAACCTAACACTAAGCCCCTGAAGATCTCCCTACCTTGTCTTCACCACACCGGGTCCCGATCATTTTTTTATTTTGGGGGTCTTTGTTATTTTATTAGGGGTTTAGAGTAGATGTAATTAGTTTAAAATTGTTGTAATATTTTTCTAATGTTTGTAAATATTTTTTTATTTTTTGTAACGTAGTTCTTTTTTATTTTTTGTACTTTAGTTAGTTTATGCAATTGTATTTATTTGTAGGTATTGTATTTAATTAATTTATTGATAGTGTAGTGTTAGTTTTAATTGTAGATAATTGTAGGTAGTTTATTTAATTTATTTATTGATAGTGTAGTGTTAGGTTTAATTGTAACTTAGGTTAGGATTTATTTTACAGGTAATTTTGTAATTATTTTAACTAGGTAACTATTAAATAGTTCTTAACTATTTAATAGCTATTGCACCTGGTTAAAATAAATACAAAGTTGCCTGTAAAATAAATATTAATCCTAAAATAGCTACAATATAATTCTAATTTATATTGTAGCTATATTAGGGTTTATTTTACAGGTAAGTATTTAGATTTAAATAGGAATAATTTATTTAATAATAGTTAATTTATTTCGTTAGAATAAAATTATATTTAACTTAGGGGGGTGTTAGGGTTAGGGTTAGAATTAGCTTCATATACCTAGATTCTTTTTTCCTAGATATTTATGTTCTAACCCTAGATTCATTAACAAATTGAAGTTCGTGTGGCAGGAATATTGTTCTCATAATATGAATTATTTTGAAAAACCTGAAATATTTTGGGAGGCGTTTAAAACGGTGATTAGAGGAGAAATCCAGGCCTATATAAGCTTAGTTAAGAAAAAAATAGAGCATGGGAAGTCCAGATTAATAATAAAGTGAGGAATTCTTTCAGAAATTATTGTTCAGATCGTACAGAATTTAATTGGAGGAAGTATCTAGATAATAGGAGAGAAAGAGATATATTTTTAAAGAAAAGATCACTAGAGGAGGAAGTCAAAATTAGTTTGCAATTTAAAGGCTTCCACGGTTGCTCAGCTAAACATCTTGCTAGGTTAACTAAAATCAGGAAAAAAAAAATGTGATTCTTGCTATTCAGACTGGTAATGATCGCTTTACCGAATCTAGAGAAATTTCTGAGGGTTTTTTTCTTATTATCAGCAACTTTACTCCAGCATAGAATCAAATGCGTTGAATCAAGAAATATTTTGGACTAAGATAAAGATGCCTCAAATACAGGTCGACGATTTAACCTCAATTAATGCACCCATCTCTATAGATGAAATAAGAAATGCTATAAATAACCTTAAACTTAACAAAGCACCAGGGCCGGAGGGCTGCCAGCAGAGCTTTACAAATGTATTGGTGAAGATCTTCTGCCAACTTTGGAAAAATTGTTTAATTACTATTTTTTGGCTGATGATACTATCTTGAGTTCTTTCTCTGCAGCTAATATATCCTTGATATTAAAGAAAGGCAAAAATGCGGAAGATCCAGCATCTTATAGGCCAATCTCTGTGCTTAATTCAGATTACAAGATTTTAATGGCTATTATCTCTTCTAGGCTCTCAATGGGCCTCCATAAAATTATCCATCCTGATCAGACAGGATTCATGGCTGCCAGAAATTCTACGAAAAATATCCGCAAGCTTATAAATTTTCTGGATTATGCCTGGAATATAGATCAAAATAGTAAGAAACCCCGGCTGCAAGATGTTGCTATTTTGTCATTAGACGCAGTCAAAGCTTTTGACTCAATTGTTTGGCAGTATCTATTCAGGGCATTAGATAATTTCGGGTTTAAAGGTAATTTTGTACAATTTATATCTAAACTCTATTCAAAACCAATATCTTTCTTGCTTATTAACGGATCTTTGTCTCCTAAGATAGTTCTTCAGAGAGGCACCAGACAGGGGTGTCCCCTATCGCCATTGTTATTTAACATTGCGCTTGAGCCATTGGCGATTCGCCTTAGGGATATCTTAATAGGAGTACAGATGGGCCCTCAGAAACTTAAAACGTTACTTTATGCTGATGACGTTCTGATCTTCTTAGCTAATTGTCAGCAATCCATACCGGTGATCTTACAAGCTCTTGACGATTTTAGTTCCTTCTCTGGGTACAGGATTAATTTAGAAAAAAGTGAGTTAATGTGTTTAGGTACTATCTCCCCTATATTTAATATACCATTTAAGGCGGTTGACACTATTAAGTATTTGGGTTTAGTTTTGCATAAAAATCCGTCTCAATGGTATAAGGCAAACTTTGAATCTCTGTTTCAAAAAATTGAAAGAGATCTTCAGATATGGGCGGTATTTCCGTTGTCAATTATGGCTAAGATTAATCTAATAAAATCTATCATATTTCCTCGTCTTCTTTATCCCCTTCAGAATCTTCCATTATTCATCTTAAATAAAGATTTAAAGAAGATTTATACACAGTTTTCTAGATTTATCTGGAATAATAAAAAATCTCGTATATCGCTTTTTAGATTAATGCAAAAACCTGAATCGGCTGGCCTGGCTCTTCCTAATCTCAAATTATATAATGTAGTGGCAATGGTTAAAATAGCGGTAGACTGGCTTGCAGGAACTAATATTGTTTCTTCAGAAGATATGGAAACCTTTTTAATCACACCATTTTCTTTAAAGGCTATTTTGCATGTGCCGGTACGCAAGCTACCTCAGAATGTATCTGGACTTTTCACAATTAAAAATATAATTATTGCCTGGCAAAAGTTTTGTAAAAGCCTGGATATAGATTTCTCATTCTCTGAATTTTTACCTATTATAGGTAATCCTAGCTTTTTACCTGGAATGTATCAGGAAGTATTTAAGGAATGGGCTCAAAAAGGGTTAGTTTCTGTGAATCAGTTATTAGATGGAAATTGTCAAATATATACGTATCGATCTTTGTTTAATAAATATGAGTTACCCCAGGCGAATTTGTTTGCATATTTCCAAATTCGCCATTTTTTCTTCTCACAAAATTGGCTGTTTCCATTATCAATTGCTTGGTCAGATATTAGACTCTCTATTAAAAAATTCTTGGCAGGAGATTCATCGATCTCATTGTTATATGATATCATGTTGAATAAACAAAGCTTGGTATATCTGGATAATATCTGTAATTCTTGGTCTTCATTAATGCCTGCAATGGATCATAAAATAAATTAAACAGAATTTTGACTCTCTTTATAAATGCAGAGTTCCAATGGGCATGAGGGAATCTCATATGAAGTTGATTAATAATTTCTATCTATCTCCTCTTAGATTATCTAAGTTTTATATAACAATGGTTAGCAGATGTCCACGCTGTTATTATAATAAAGCGGATACAGGGCACATGTTTTGGTCTTGTCCTAGAGTTAGACAGCTCTGGTTAAAGATAATTTTTTGGTTTAATAAACTATACAAAGTGTCGATAGGATTGTCTTTGGAAGAAGTCTTGCTCTTGGTTCCTTCACAGAATGCTATTAGTAATAGTACTAGAAATAGTCTTAATACTATTATATTAGTGGTTAGAAGCTGCTTGTTTAAAAATTGGAAGGCTAAGCATGTACCAGGGCTAGCTCTGATCTTTAAATATATCCAGGAACAAATAGTATATGAATCATACCATCTTAAGAATGCGTCAGAAAAGAGGATTAAGAACTTCTTATGGAAATGGTCTCCAGCTATTCTAACTTACCCAAGACCACTTCAAAAACGGATTCTTTACCCATTTTTGCAATCAATTAGTTTTGCTGAATTGACATTATTAGATGTTTTTCCACAGTCATGGATTGAGGGTCTTTGAAAATAAACGGTGGGTGGGCTGCAGAGGGGTGGGGGAGTTGGGAGTTTTTCTTCTTCTTTTTTTTTTTTTCCTCTCTTTCTTTTTCTTTTTCTTTCTCTCCCCCTTTTCCGCTGTGTTGTCTCGCTCTCTGTCTGTCTATGTGTTGTCCTCCCCGCTCAGGGGATAAGGAAGAATTTAAAATCCAGCAGTTAAATCGATCTTTGAGAAAATTACTAATTTTATTATAGAATTTGGTTTTCCTTGTTATGAGATTATGTGATGTACAATGCTTTGACCCTGCGTGGTGCAAAAAGATAAGATTTGGAAAAGTTTTGAAGAATGTTTTCATTTATTGATATGGTTTTTGTTAAATTTTGCTGGATTTAAATAAAGAAAAAAAAAAAAAAAAAAAAAGAATTAGCTTCAGGGGTTAAAAAATGTATTAGAGTAGCGGTGAGCTCCGATCGGCAGATTAGGGGTTAATACTTGAAGTTAGGTGTCGGCGATGTTAGGGAGGGCAGATTAGGGGTTAATACTATTTATTATAGGGTTATTGAGGCGGGAGTGAGGTGGATTAGGGGTTAATAACTTTATTATAGTAGCGGTGCTGTCCGCTCAGCAGATTAGGGGTTAATAAGTGTAGGCAGGTGGAGGCGACGTTGAGGGGGGCAGATTAGGGGTTAATAAATATAATATAGGGGTCGGCGGTGTTAGGGGCAGCAGATTAGGGGTACATAGCTATAATGTAGCTTGCCGTGGTGTACAGAGCAGCAGATTAGGGGTTAATAATAATATGCATGGGTCAGCGATAGCGGGGGCGGCAGATTAGGGGTTAATAAGTGTAAGGTTAGGGGTGTTTAGACTCGGGGTTCATGTTAGGGTGTTAGGTGCAGACTTAGGAAGTGTTTCCGCATAGCAAACAATGGGGCTGCGTTAGGAGCTGAACGCTGCTTTTTTTCAGCTCAAACAGCCCCATTGTTTTCTATGGGGGAATCGTGCACGAGCACGTTTTTGAAGCTGGCTGCGTCCGTAAGCACCGCTGGTATCGAGAGTTGCAGTGGCGTTAAATTATGCTCTACGCTCCTTTTTTGGAGCCTAACGCAGCCATTCTGTGAACTCTAAATACCAGCGGTATTTAAAAGTTGCGGGGGGAAAAAAGCATGCATAGCTAACGCACCCCTTTGGCCGCAGAACTCTAAATCTAGCCGTAATAGTGGCTCCTAACAACTTGTCAGATTGACCAGTCTTTTAGGAACTATCTGACCTTAACAATAATAAACACCAATGCTTATAGGATATAAAACAAATATCTTTACTGGTAAAGACTATTGAATTGGAGGAAGTGGTACTTTGTCACGTGAAACATTGTATAATATAGCTGTTCTTTCCAAGGCTGATAGGAAAGTCAAAATAAATTGGCTGTATTCAGATAGAGTATGTAATTTTAATACACTTTTAAATTAATTTCTATTTTGAAATGTGCTTGGTTCTCTAGTGGGAGCTAGATACTGATTGGTGCCTGCCCACATGTCTTTTGTGATTGGCTAATCTAGTTGTGTTCAGTTTGCCTGCCAGTAGTGCAGTGTTGTTCCTTAAGCAAAGGAGAACAAGATAATGAAGAAGATTTGAAAACAGAAGTAAAATAGAAAAGTTGGTTTAACATTGTATGTTCTACCCAACATCATGAAAAAAAATTGAGGTTTCAAACTACTAGATACAACTGCAGCATTCTTTGTGCCTGTAGCTTTCTTCAAGCTGCTCTCTTATTTTAATCCATTATAGGTGATTGTTGATGAAGTTCTTCTCTTCATTCTGGGTGCCGCCATCTTGGAGCACACGTATTCTTGCAACCTGTGGCAGAAGTGAAAACTTCTGTTTTGCCTCACATAATTGAAGCTTTATCTTTTTGCATATTTTTTTACACAGGTTGAAAGTTCAGTAACAAATATGAATCAAAATCCTAAGAAAAATATATAGCAATGCAGTTATTGCAACAAGTACAGCCCCTGCTTTGTATTGGTGCATGCTAAGCTGAAGTGCACAAAACAACTTGTGAAAAAGACAACAATGTACACCATCTGTGAAGAGCTTCAACCAATCTGCACCTGTAAAGGGTTAAACTGTGAGAACACCTTTAAAGAGAGCTGCAGTCACATGAAGAAAAACAATAGCATGTTCAATAGTAACCTTTCTATTGTAGTTGTGACCAACAGTTGAATGCCCCTTTAAATAATGAACTTAAGAAATCAACATAGTTATTTTTGGACTACATTTCTGTGTTGTTGTTTTTTTTAAAAAATACTATCCCTTTACATCTGTAGATGAATAATGAAACTCTCCAATCACAGGCTATAATAGAATCTTCATTTACAGGTGACACTGCCTGGCCTTCCTTTAAACCACAATTTTTATGATAAGGCTTTAATAGTATCTAAAAATGGTTTGGTCGCTAAAATAAATGAGTACAAAGCTTCGTTTCAGCTGATTTATTGCTTTTCACTTTAACAAGCAGTGTAGGAGTTTGACAAATTTACCAGTGAAATTCTATTAAAGTTTGAATACATTCTCTGTTCTCTTCTAGATTAGTGTTTACAAAAAGCTATAAAACTTAATTCATAGTGTAATATAAGCATGATTTAAACTTTACTGAGCAAAAACATTTTTTTTCTTTTTGCTATATCCTGCTGTACATTTTGAAACCCTTTGAATATATATATATAGTATTGTGGCAAACATATACATAATGAATATATTTTGTTTTAATATCACTAAGCATGGCCTGGAAAGGCCAACAGCAAAACCATATAAACACCCAGTGGTATACTGAAGCAAGTCTTACACACTCTTACAATGGGTAGAGAAAAGCCACCTATAACAGACTGCCCATAGTTTTAGGCAGGCCAATTATTTTTTTCTAGCTGTCAAGTTAGTTGGCTTCTATGCACAGTATGTTGGTATGTCTATTACTGAATGTAACTATTTGAATATGGGGCAAAATTGCATATGCAGCGTTGCACGCAAATGCCAGCATCACGCTGTTTTTAGTCAGATTTGCTATCACATATACGGCACCCAGCATATACAGTATGGTTCATTAAGTCAATATGGTTCAGCACGTTGAGACCAGACCCGGATGGGCGATTTCTGATTGTGATCTGCACCCCTAGAAGGGGTACAATATACCCTTGTATCTTTATATGCACCTAATGTTGGCCAGCTGGCCTTCCTTAAAAGGGGTTCTCCCTCTTGTGCAACAACTTTGTAGAGGCACTCTCTTCATAGGGGGGGACTTTAACTTAGTCTGGGACCTGACCCTTGATAGGATATCTTCTAGGCTGAAGCCCCTTGACCCTGCAGTTAAGTGAGCCTCTAATCAGTTCAGATCACTGATGTACCAATATGATCTATATGATGTTTGGCGCTGTTTGTCTCCCTCAGAGAAAGACCTTTACTTTCTACTCAAACCACACCTTTGCTACACTAGAAACAGACTACTTGCTGTGCGTCCCCCTTTAACTGGATAAGTTGCCTCACCCTTAAATACAGGTTTGTCCATGGGTCACACCATGACTTGGTTTCCATTACATTGAAAGATGCCCAAGTCGAGGGCTTCCGCCCCTTCTGTTGGAGATTGCATCCATCCCTGATCTCAGGTCCAGCAATGTGGAGGACTCTAGGGTCATCTCAGAATTTCTAACTATTAATGACAACAACTTAACTGGCAATGCTGTGCTATGGGCCACCCTGAAGGCATACATGAGGGGGTCACTTCATGAAACAGGCGTCATTGAAACGCAAGCTTTCGGGCAAACCCTTGGCCCAGTTATATTGTGAACTTCAGTCTATGGAAAGATTGAATAAGGATTGTCCCTCGAAACAAATAGCTGAGCAAATCACTGCTATCAGATCTCAAATTAATGCGGCAGAGGAGGTTAAGGTGCAGTCAAACCTCCTGCTCCTCAAACAACTTTTTTATTATAAGGGCAACAGAGCAGACCGGCTCCTGGCCCACAAACTTAGATCCCGAACTCAACAACGCCGAATTCCGGTGATTCAAACCTCCAAGGGGGCAGTCCAGGCGCCCAAAGATATTGCCAGTGCATTTGCCCACTATTACTCAGCTTTATATAATCTCGATTCCTCATTGCAGAATACTAAGGCCCCTAAGGAGCAGATAGATAGGTTCTTATCTTCTCTTTCCCTTCCAGCTCTGTCAGAAATTAATGCCCAATGTCTAGCGGGCCCCTTATCCGAGGACGAATTACTGCAAGCAATTTCCTTGCTTCAGCCGGATAAGGCACCAGGACCGGATGGGTTTACCTCCTTATTTTACAAATCTTTTGCCCCGCAGTTAGCCCCTCTTCTAACTAGATTTTTCAACTCTACATTCCAAGCAGGCAACCTCCGCTCTGAATTTCTTGAAGCCTCCATTATAACTCTGCCAAAATAGGGAAAGGATCATTATTTGTGTGAAAGTTATAAGCCGATTTCACTTATTAATGTAGACGTGTAATTATATGCAAAAATTCTAGCCACAAGACTGAACAGATTTCTCCCAGATCTAATCAACCCAGATCAAGTGGGATTCATTCCGGGTAGGCAAGGTCTGGTTAACACGAGGTGCCTCCTTAACATCTTCACAGAGGCCGCAGACATGGGAGTTCCCCTCCTCGCCCTGTCTATGGATGCTGAAAAAGCGTTTGACAGGGTGAGGTGGGATTACATGTTCTCAACTCTAAAGGCATTCGGACTCCCTGAATCTTTCATCACGGCAGTGGGATCACTTTACTCGTGCCCGACAGCGAAGGTAAGATAGATACCTAACGGTACTAGGCAGGGGTGCCCTCTCTCCCCCCTACTATTCGCTTTGAGTATTGAACCTCTGGCAGCAGCCCAACGGGCCTCTACGCAAATTAAAAGACTGGTCTTGCATGATATACCTCAGAAGTTGGCCCTATATGCGGACGATTTGACTTTGTTTATCACCGAGCCAACTGAATCCCTCCTGGCTCTCTTTGACCTGCTGGATAGTTTCGGAAACATTTCCTACTACAAGTTGAATTTCAGTAAAATGGAAGCATATCCCCTAAACCTACCTGATCATGAATTAAACTCACTCAAAAAGCAGTACCATTTTCGCTGGTCCCTAATAGGCCTAAAGCACCTTGGGGTGTTCCTGTCCCATGATATCAGGTCAGTTCTAACAAAGAATTTCCACACCTTTCTTGCCAATCTCCAGGCAGATTTATGCTCTAGAAAATATGATGAAATCTCCTGGTTTGGGAGAATTGCCGCAGTCAAAATGATGCAGCTCCCTAAATTAACATATCTTTTCAGATGCCTACCAATAAAAGTCCCACTCTCTTTGCTGAACAAATTCCAGGCGATGATTAATAGATATATATGGAATGGGAAGAAGCCGCGTATTGCAGCGTCCCTATTACAGAGCCCAGTTCTAGCGGGTGACCTAAGAGTCTATTATGAAGCTGCCCTGTTAACTCATATCTCAGATTGGAATACAAAGGAGGATCCTCCTCGCTGGTTGGAATTGGAGCAGGCCTCTATACCGGCCTATTTAACGCTTATGGACCTGATTTGGATTCCGGCTTACTGTCTCTCGGAATACCCGATCCATAACAAAATTATTCTGCATTGCAGAAATTCATGGCTGCGCATCCGCCATCACAACTAAGTCTCCCCGCACCCCTCGCCTTACCACTCCATGTTGGGCCTCTTACTTGGCCTCCCATCTACAGGTCTAACTACACGACGAGCCCTATCCGCTCTATGAATCACAGATTTTATCTTAGGTGATAGACAGGTAGCGCTTGATGCTCTTGCTCAGAACTGCAACATACATCCCAAATTTCGATTTGATATTCTCAGACTTTCTTCTATACTAAAATCATGGGGTTTTCTTCAGGCTCCCCTCAGATCACTGACTCCTTGGGAAGGACAATTGTCCGCGAACACGCAGCATATATGCCCCTTGTCCTTCCATTACCAAATTCTCCTAGATGCCTCTGAACTTGTTAAAACAAGGCATATGGAGGAGTGGGAAAGAGAATGGGGTATGACATTACCCACAGAGGTATGGGCGGATGCGATTCTACACACAAGTCATCCATTCACTGTATCACACTCTTTGAGCTGTTTTATAAGCTTCTAACCAGATGGCACTATGTTCCAGCCAAATTGCATAACATGTTTCCCAACAGCTCACCCCTCTGTTGGAAAGGCTGCCAGATGATAGGTGACCCTCATCATATTTGGTGGGCATGTCCTGCCATAGTCCCATTGGGGTGCAGGGTAGAAAGATTATGCTGCTGTCTGGGACTAGTCAGCTCCCTACCTTTGGAGACGGCTCTTGTTCATGCCGGTCTGCGTTCTTCTCCCGCGCCGAGCTGCATATTGTTTATAACAATCATGATGGCCATCAAATTATCTATTGCAAGGAATTGGAAGAAGCCTGACTGCCCTTCTTGGCAAGGTGTGGTTCACCTCATTTCATATTTTTGCTCTATGGAAAGCCATGTCTACATCTCCCATCAACAAACTGACCTATATGTGACATGGGAGCCTTGGGACCTACTGGGGGAGAAATCGATTCTCCTGATCTGAAAAGAAGGCAGATGGCTCCTGAATTAATTATATTTTGCCTGGCGGAGACTTGCTACAGTCTCCTCCCTTATTCTACATTCCCCTTACTGTCCCTATATGATACACCCTCCACATGATTATCCCCCCCCCATTTTTTTTTCTTTTCTTTTCTTTTTCTTTTTCCTTTTTCTCTTTCCTCTCTTCATCTCCTCCCCCTCCCTCTTGTCCTCCACCCCCCCCCCCGCTCTCAATTTTTCTGGCTGGTGACCTAGCATAAGGATCTTTTTCCTTTAGTAATCCTGCTCAAATTTAGTTTTATATGTAATATCCTAGACTCTATTCGGACACTCACATAAGGTTCCACAAACCAACTAAAATGGTTCATTTCTCATTGTTTGTAGTTTATTGGTTCATGGCGAGAGCCCCTGTCTGCCATTCTCGCTGCCTGCCTATGGTAGGCTCATGTTGTACCTTGTCTCTTTAGCTTCACTGTTTTATTAACTGTGTTATTTATACACTGTATTGTATTGCTATTTACTTCTCAATAAAAATTATTTTAAATAATAAAAAAAAAACAGGAGAGAGCTTCAGTGGATCTAGTGCACATGTCTTTGCTACCACCATGGAAAGTTCCTTTGAGACAGGACCTTCTCATTCAAGGTCTTTCAACATCCAAATCTAACTTCTCTGCAGCTGACTGCATGGAGATTGAACGCTTGATTTTATCGAAATGAGTATTCTCTGATTCTGTTTATCAGTACTTTTAGTACAGGCTAGAAAGCCTGTCACTAGAAAAATCTATCATAAGATATGGCAGTAAATATCTTTATTGGTGTGAATAAGGGTTATCTCATGGAGGTAAAGTTAGGATTCCTAGGATTCTGTCTTTTCTCCAAGAAGGATTTGAGAAAGGGTTATCAGCAAGTTCCTTAAAGGACAAATTTCTGCTTTGTCAATTCTGTTTCACAAACGTTTGGCAGATGTGCCAGATGTTCAGTCTTTTGGCAGGCTCTATCTAGAATTAAGCATGTATTTAGACCTGTTACTCTTCCCTGGAGTTTGAATTTAGTCTTCCGAGTTCTTCAAGGGTTTCCGTTTGAACCCATGCATTCCATGGATATCAAATTGTTATCTTGGAAAGTTCTGTTTTTAGTGTGCTATTTCTTCTGCTCAAAGAGTTTTTCTGAGCTTTCAGCATTTCAGTGTGATTCTCCTTATCTCATTTTTCATTCTGATAAGGTGGTGTTACATACCAAACCCTGGATTTCTTCCTAAGGTTGTTTCAAATAAGAATATTAATCAGGAAATTGTTGTTCCTTCCGTATGTCCTAACCCTTCTCTAAGAATGAGCGTATGTTGCATAATTTGGATGTGGTCCGTGCCTTATAGTTTTACTTACAGGCAACTAAGGATTTCCGTCAATCTTCTTCATTGTTCATTGTTTATTTCTGGATAGAGTAGGGGTCAGAAATCTACGGCTACCTCTCTTTCTTTTTGGCTGAGAAGTATCATCCGCCTGGCATATGAGACTGCTGGACAGCAGCCTCCTGAAAGAATTACGGCTCATTCAACTAGGCTGTGAATTCCATATGGGCTTTTAAAATATGCATCTGTTGAACAGATTTGTAAGCTGCAACTTGGCTCTGTCACACTTAACACTTTTTCCAAATTTTACAAATTTGATACTTTTGCTTCTTCTGAGGCTATTTTTGGGAGAAAGGTTCTTCAAGCAGTGGTGCCTTCTGTTTAGGTTCCTGTCTTGTCCCTCCCTTTCATCTGTGTCCTTTTGCTTTGGTATTGGTTTTCCCACAAGTAAGGATGAAATCAGTGGACTCATCATATCTTTGTAAAAAGAAAAGTAAATTTATGCTTACCTGATAAATTAATTTCTTTTACGATATGACAAGTCCACAGCCCACCCTGTTCTTTTAAGACAGTTTTTCTTTATATTTTTGTAAACTTCAGTCACCTCTGCACCTTTTAGCCTTTCCTTTTTTCTCTTCCTATACCTTCCGGCCTACGAATGACTGAGGGTGGAGGGGAAGGGGGAGGGGCTATATATACAGCTCTGCTGTGGTGCTCTTTGCTTCTTCCTGTTAACAGGGAGGTTAATATCCCACAAGTAAGGATGAAATCTGTGGACTCGTCATATCGTAAAAGAAATTAATCTATCAGGTAAGCATAAATTTACTTTTTCATTGACACTAGAATGTCATACATTCATATATTCTGTTTAACTTGGGTCCCCTGTGTCCCATTCACCCCATTTATTTATTTACTCATTGTTTTCTGCCAATATTGTGTTCGTTTCTTATTTAGGTCCACATTATCATTTTTTGTTTTAAGCAACAATATACATATATTTCAGTGGGTATTTAATTCTCTTATGCACAAATTCCAATTTTAGTAAGCAATTATATATTTGAATATAGTCTTTACTTGAAATGGAATTTTGTAGCACATTATTTAAGTTAGGTTCGTTTTTGTTTTTATCAATATTTTTGTGTATGTAACTTAGGTTTTTTCTTAGAGGTTTTTCTATAAAGAAGCAGCTGTTTTTGTTAATGTGTAATGTGTTCATCAACCAATCACATGCCAGCTTTTTCTTTTATAGAAATCACCTAACACATACCATATGTCTATGAATAAGCTCCGTCAGGGGTGTGAAACTAGTCAGACATTTATGTCAGTTTGGTCCTCCTGCCTTGTTCATCTATACTGTCTATGTGCCTACAGCGTCTGTTGCTGTTTTTGACTTTTTAAACTTTTTTTCATTAAAGCATATTTTTTTATCGGATGCCTGTTTGAGTGCCTGCCTGCCTACCTGTTTCTCTTTTTGACTTTCTATAGTGGCTTGTACTTAAACCTCATCTGGAGCCACGTAAATGTATGCGACTGCAATCGCCTGGCATGACCAAGATACTAAGTTGCATACATGTCATGGCCTCCGGAAGTTTTCAATCCGAAGAGGGGTACATGCATGGGTTGTCTCAGGGTACCTTCAGCAGCAGACACTCCCTCCCAGACCCTCCCAGCTCCTGGGCAGCAGCCATTTTAGATTCATTCTGATCCTGCATTCTTAGTGAGAGGAGGGATAGTGTAACTGCTGCTGATTTTATAGGGAATTGATAGCTAGGCTAGTGTATTCAGTGTCCACTACAGTCCTGAAGGACTCATCTGATCTCTGCTGTAAGGACAGCATCCCCAAAAAGCCCTTTTTAGGGCTAGAACATCTTTTTTTTTTTTTTTTGCCTATGTAATTTTGACTGTGAAACATCAGTCTGCTAGTGTAATCTAATTGCAGTTGTCTGCCTGCAGTGCCACCACTCATATCTGTTGTAACAGTAGTGTAAATTTTGTAAAAAAAAATTTTTTTGACTGTGAAACATCAGTCTGCTAGTGTAATCTAATTGCAGTTGCCAGCCTGTGTGCCAAGCCACTTGCCAACTAGTGCCTCCACTCATATTCTGTTGTAACAGTAGTGTAAATTTAAAAAAAAAAAAACTTTTTTGACTGTGAAACATCAGTCCTGCTAGTGTAATCTAATAGCAGGTTGCCTGCTTTGCCAGCGTCTGTGCCAGGGCCCACTTGCCAACTAGTGCCACCACTCATATCTGTTATAACAGTATTGTACATTTTTAAAAAAAAAACTTTTTGGACTGTGAAACATCAGTCTGCTAGTGTAATCAAATTGCAGTTGCCTGCCTGCCTGCCAGTGTGTGTGCCAGGCCCAACTTTGCTAAGTGCCCACACTCATATCTGTTGTAACAGTAGTGAAAAAAATGTTTGTAAAAAACTTTTTTGACTGTGAAACATCAGTCTGCTAGTGTAAACTAATTGCAGTTGCCTGCCTGTCAGCCTGGTGTGCCAGGCCCACTTGCCAACTAGTGCCACCACTCATACTGTTTGTAACAGTAGTGTTAATATTTAAAAAAAAAAAAATTTGATTGTGAAACATCAGTCTGCTAGTGTAATCTAATTGCAGTTGCCAGCCTGTGTGCCAAGCCCACTTGCCAACATAGTGCCACCACTTATATCTGTTGTAACAGTAGTGTAAATCTTTTTTTTAAAACTTTTTTGACTATGAAACATCAGTCTGCTAGTGTAATCTAATTGCAGTTGCTGCCTGCATGCCAGCCTGTGTGCCAAGCCCACTTGCCAACTAGTGCCACCACTCATATCTGTTTTAACAGTAGTGTAAATTTAAAAAAAAAACTTTTTTGACTGTGAAACATCAGTCTGCTAGTGTAATCTAATTGCAGTTGCCTGTCTGCCAGCGTGTGCCAGGCCCACTTGCCAACTAGTGCCACCACTCATATCTGTTGTAAACAGTATTGTAAATTTAAAAAAAAAAACTTTTTTGACTGTGAAACATCAGTCTGCTAGTGTAATCTAATTGAAGTTGCCTTGCCTACCAGCGTGTGTGCCGGGCCCACTTGCCAAATAGTGCCACCACTGATATCTGTTGTAACAGTAGTGTAAAAATTAAAAAAAAAAACTTTTTTGACTGTGAAACATCAGTCTGCTAGTGTAATCTAATTGCAGTTGCCTGCCTGCCAGCGTGTGTGCCAGGCCCACTTGCCAACTAGTGCCACCACTCATAACTGTTGTAACAGTAGTGTAAATTTAAAAAAAAAAAAAACTTTTTTGACTGTGAAAACATCAGTCTGCTAGTGTAATCTAATTGCAGTTGCCTGCCTGCCAGCGTGTGTGCCAGGCCCACTTTCCAACAAGTGTCACCACTCATATCTGTTGTAACAGTAGTGTAAATTTTTTTAAAAAAACTTTTTTGACTGTGAAACATCAGTCTGCTAGTGTAATTAAATAGCAGTTGCCTGCCTGCCAGCGTGTGTGCCAGGCCCACTTGCCAACTATTGCCACCACTCATATCTGTTGTAACAGTAGTGTAAATTTTTGTAAAAAAAAACTTTTTTGACTGCAAAACATCAGTCTGCTAGTGTAATCTAAATAGCAGTTGCCTGCCTGCCAGCGTGTTGTGTGCCAGGGCCCACTTGCCAACTAGTGCCACTACTCATATCTGTTGTAACAGTAGTGTAAATTTTTAAAAAAAAAACTTTTTTGACTGTGAAACATCAGTCTGCTAGTGTAATCTAATTGCAGTTGCCTGTCTGCCAGCGTGTGTGCCAGGTGCACTTGCCAACTAGTGCCACCACTCATATCTGTTGTAACAGTAGTGTAAATTTTAAAACAAAATTTGACTGTGAAACATCAGTCTGCTAGTGTAATCTAATTGTAGTTGCCTGCCTGCCAGCGCGTTTGCCAGGCCTTTACTTGCCAACTAGTGCCACCACACATAATCTGTTGTAACAGTAGTGTAAATTTAAAAAAAAAACTTTTTTGACTGTGAAACATCAGTCTGCTAGTGTAACTAATTGCAGTTCCCTGCCTGCCAGCGTGTGTGCCAGGCCCACTTGCCAACTAGTGCCACCACTCATATCTGTTTGTAACAGTAGTGTAAATTTTTTAAAAAAATACTTTTTTGACTGTGAACCTCAGTCTTCTAGTGTAATCTAATTGCAGTTGCATGCCTGCCAGCGTGTGTGCCAGGCCCCACTGCCAACTAGTGCCATCCACTCATATCTGTTGTAACAGTAGTGTAAATTTTGTAAAAGAAAACTTTTTTGACTGTGAAACATCAGTCTTCATAGTGTAAATCTAATTGCAGTTGCCTGCCTGCCAGTGTGTGTGCCAGCCCACTTGCCAACTACTGCCACCACTCATATCTGTTGTAACAGTAGTGTCAATTTTGGAAAAAAAACAAACTTTTTTGACTGTGAAACATCAGTCTGCTAGGTGTAAATCTAATTGTAGTTGCCTGCCTGCCAGCGCGTTTGCCAGGCTTACTTGCCAACTAGTGCCACCACTCATATCTGTTGTAACAGTAGGTTGTAAATTTTAAAAAAAAACTTTTTTGACTGTGAAACATCAGTCTGCTAGTGTAATCTAATTGCAGTTGCCTGCCTGCCAGCGTGTGTGCCAGGCCCACTTGCCAACTAGTGCCACCACTCATATCTGTTGTAACAGTAGTGTAAATTTTTTAAAAAAAATATTTTTTTTGACTGTGAAACATCAGTCTTTCTAGTGTAAATCTAATTGCAGTGTGCCTGCCTGCCAGCGTGTGTGCCAGGCCCACTTGCCAACTAGTGCCATCACTCATATCTGTTGTAACAGTAGTGTAAATTTTGTAAAACAAAACTTTTTTGACTGTGAAACATCAGTCTGCTAGTGTAATCTAATTGCAGTTGCCTGCCTGCCAGTGTGTGTGCCAGGCCCACTTGCTAAGTGCCACCACTCATATCTGTTGTAACAGTAGTGTAAATTAAAAAAAAAAAAATTGGACTGTGAAACATCAGGTCTGCTAGTGTAATTTAATTGCAGTTGCCTGCCTGCCAGCATGTGTGCCAGGCTCACAGCGTATACTGTGCCCACTTGCCCAGTACCACCACTCATATCTTGTTTAATAATAGTGTAAGTGTACATTTAAAAAAATAAAAACTTTTTGGACTGTGAAACATCAGTCTGCTTTTTTGTGTCATGGCTCACAGCGTACACTGTGCCCACTTGCCCAGTGCCACCACTCATATCTTGTTTAATAGTAGTGTAAGTGTACATTTAAAAAAAAAATGACAGGCAGAGGCAGGCCACCCTGCAGGTGCCGTCGTGGTCGTGGTGCTGTGATTCCCTTTGGCCGTAAAATAATGCCCAGTGTTCAGGAGGCCACGTCCCCATGAACTCGAAAAGTTCTGAGGAGGACATAGTTGACTTTTTAACACAGGACACCCAATCTTCTATAGATTCCGCTCCGAACCTTGACGCACCATCCTCCTCCAGGTTATCTTCGGGCACCTCTTCAAGTTACCACCACTCGCCCGCCTGCCGCCACCACCAACTCTAGCACCACAGCCGCTTCACTTGATGTGTCAGAGGAGTTTTTTACACATCAGTTGGAAGAAAATGAGTGATGACACAACCATCATTGACAGAGGATGTAGATAACAGTGATATGTCTCAGTGCAGGCAGCATTACAGACATGGACGTACGGTGTGATGATGATGATGATGTTCTACCGCTCTCTGCTTCCTTTGTTGATTTGTCAGATACAAGTGAAGCGGTTGATGATGACAATGCGCCCGTGGATGTCACATGGGTGCCCGCTAGAAGAGAAGAAGAACAGGGGGGGAAAGTTCAGATGGGGAGACAGAGAGGAGGAGACGAGTTGGAAGCAGGGGGGAGGTCATCGCAAGGAGCTAGTGGCACAGTAAGGACAGCACGCCAATCAACGCATGCTGTTGCCACCACCTAGAATGCCGTCATCGCAGAGCTCATCAGTGTGGCATTTTTTGTGTGTGTCTGCCTCTGACAACAGCAATGCCATTTGCAACTTGTGCCAAAAGAAACTGAGTCGTGGGAAGTGCAACACCCACCTAGGTACAACTGCTTTGCGAAGGCACATGATCGCACATCACAAACGCTGATGGGATCAAACACATGAGTAGAAGCAGCACACAAACTCAAAGCCGCCATCCTCCTCCTGTCCAGCATCCTAAACCACGTCAACCACTGCTGTCCTCCTTGCCCCCTCTCAACCATCCGCCACTCTGTCTCTCTTCCGGAGCAGTTCCTGCACATCTGCCCACAGTCAGGTGTCTGTCAAGGACATGTTTTGAGCGTAAGAAGCCAATGTCACAAAGTAACCCCCTTGCCTGGCGTCTGACAGCTGGCTTGTCTGAACTCTTAGCCGCTAGCTTTTACCATACAAGCTGGTGGAGTCTGAGGCGTTCAAAAAATTTGTAGCTATTGGGACACGCAGTGGAAGGTACCCCCGGACGAAATTTCTTCTCACAAAAGGGCAAATCCCCAACCTGTACTCGATTGTGCGAAAGGAAGTAATGGCATGTCTGGCACACAGTGTTGGGGCAAGGGTCCATATGACCACTGATAGCTGGTCTGTAAAGCATGGTCAGGGCAGTTATATCACCTACACTGCGCATTGGGTAAACCTGCTGACGGCTGCCAAGCATGGAATGCGTGGCTCTGCAGAGGAGGAGTTGGTGACACTGCCACGACTTGCAGGAAGGCCTGCTGCCACCCTCCTCTACTCCTCCTACTCCATACCTTTTCCATAACCTCCTCGGCTGAGTCCTATTCTGCTGCTGCATCTTGCTCCACATCAACGGCACCCCCCCCAGCTCTGCAGGTACTTTTCCACATCCCGGATACGGCAGTGTCACGTCGTCTTGGGGTTGACTTGCCTGAAAGCAGAGAGTCACACCGGACCAGCACTCCTGTCCGCCCTGAACGCACAGGTGGATCAGTGGCTGACTCCGCACCAACTGGAGATCGGCAAAGTGGTTTCTGACAACAGAAGTAATTTGGTGGCGGCATTGAAATTGGGGCAAGTTGACACATGTGCCGTGCATAGCATATGTGTTGTATATCTGATCGTAACAACGCTTTGTGCATAAGTACCCAGGCTTACAGACGTCCTGAAGCAGGCCAGGAAGGTGTTGTGGCCATTTGAGGCGTTGCTACACAGCCATGGCGCACTTTTCCGATATCCAGCGGCGAAACAACATGCCAGTGAGGCACTTGATTTGCGACAGCCCGACACATTGGAATTCAACACATCCTAATGTTTCGGAGGCCGCCCTGCTCCAACAAGAAAAAGCTGTTAATGAGTATTTGTATGACTGGGGTGCTAGACAGCCTCTGCGGAGCTGGGAATTTTTTTGATCACGTTACTGGGGCACTCATGCGCAATGCTTGTAGGCTCATGGGTGTCCTTTTGAGGAGGTGACAAACCGTCAGTCGCACCGAAGGCACCATCAGCGACATCATACCATTTGTTTTCTTCCTGGAGCGTGCCCTGTGAAGAGTGCTGGATCAAGCCGTAGATGAGAGTGAAGAGGAAGAGTTGTGGTCACCATCACCACCAGAAACAGCCTTATCAGCATTGCTTGCTGGACTCTGCGGCAACGCTGGAAGAGGATTGTCAGAGGAGGAATGTAGCTTTGAGGAGGAGGAGGAAGACCAACCACAACATGCATCTCAGGGTTGCTCGTTGTCACCTATCTGGGTACCCGTGGTGTTGTACATGGCGGGGGGAAGAAGACACCTTCAGTGGACATCCCTGAGGACGAGGACGGGACATGACTAGCTAGGCAATCCAAACCTTGTGCAAATGGGTCTTTCATGCTGTCGTGCCTATTGAGGGACCCTTTGTATAAAAAAGCTGAAGGAGAACGACCTGTACTGGGTGTCCACGCTACTAGACCCCCGGTATAAGCATAAAGTGCCATAAATGTTACCGAATTACAACAAGTCAGAAAGGATTGCAGCATTCCAAAATAAATAAAAAAGTATGCCTTTACAAAGCGTATAAGGGTGATGTCACAGCACAACGTGAATCTACAGGGGAAGAGCTGAAAGTAATCCTCCGACTCCCACAACCACCGCCGGGCAAGGACAGGATGCTTTACAGACGTGTTGTTGATGGAGGACATGCAGAGCTTTTTAACTCCTATGCATCGCCACAGCCCTTCGGGGTCCACCCTCAGAGAACGACTCGACTGACAGGTAGCAGACTACCTCGCCTTAACTGCGGATCCTCGAACTCTGATGAGCGATGAACCCCTTGACTACTGGGTGTGCAGGCTTGACCTGTGGCCTGAGCTATCCCAATTTGCAATAGAACTTCTGGCCTGCCCCGCTTCAAGTGTCCTGTCAGAAAGGACCTTCAGTGCAGCAGGAGGTATTGTCACTGAGAAGAGAAGTCGCCTAGGTCAAAAATAAGTCTACATTAACCTCACCTTTATTAAGATGAATGAGGGATGGATCCCGAAGGGACTGACATTGGGACAATACATTCGAGTAAAAAAAGGCCTGATGACATGAGCTGCCTTGGGCTAAAAATGGTCCAGACGCTGCTGTATTTTATCTTCAAATGCCGGATGACTTGCATGACTTATCCGCCACCAACTAGGGTTCAAAGCCGCAATGTTTTTAGGGCACTTTCCTGCCTGGGAAACAAACATCACAACGGCTGCAACAATACCTAATTGTTCATGCATGTGTGCATGCCAATTTTCTGGCCTCTGGTGCTGCCTCTGTTGCTTCAAAAACAAAACAAAAAAAAAGACACTTAACAGGATTAAACTGATAGGAATAGTACTACTTAACACACCACTCCTATCTGGTGGCACATTAGATTGCACGCACAGTGCCCCAAATTTTGAGAGTAGGAGGACCAAACCAAGCATCTTTTTCCATCTTCCCGTTCCTAAAATCCATGCCGATATACACATCCCCTGATAGGGGACACCGCAGGGGTGAAGGTACCGCGGGCCGAAATCTCTTTGCACAAAAGGCAATCCCCAACCTGTACTCGATTGTGCAAAAGGAAGTAACCTTACCATGGGTCCCAGCCCGCACGTCTTGTAATTCTCTGTCTGAGAAATTAATATATTTATCAAATCTATCTATTTATCTATCAAATCTATCTAACTATCAATCGTATCTATCAAAACGTATATTGCATCTATTGATCTATGTAATCTATGTATCTATCTATCAAATCTATCTATCTCGTGGCCGGACTGTTTTGTGACAGCCACTTGTGTTTCGTCCAAATGTCCATCAGACAAAAGTCCGTCGGACAAATGGCCGTCGGCTAAAAATCCGGCCACGATTGCACGCGCAGTGCCCCAAATTTGAAGTAGGAGGGAACCGACCAAGCATCTTTTTCATCTGCCGGTTCCTAAAATCCATGCCATATACACCTCCCCTGCTGCGGCAACTGCCTCTGGGAACCTTACCATGGGTCTCAGGACCGCACGGTCTTGTAATTCTCTGTCTGGGAAATTATATATCTATCAAATCTATCTATTTATCTATCAAATCTATCTAACTATCAATCATTAGCTATAAAATATATATTGCATCTATTGATCTATGTAATCTATGTATCTATCTATCAAATCTATCTCGTGGCTGGACTGTTTTGTGACAGGCCACTTGTGTTTCGGCCAAATGTTCCATCGGCCAAAATGGCCGTCGGCTAAATGTCCGGCCATGATTGCACGCGCAGTGCCCCAAATTTGAAGTAGAAGGACCGACCAAGCATCTTTTTCCATCTCCTAGTTCCTAAAATCCATGCCATATACACCTCCCCTGATAGGGGGAGTAACAGGTATGAAACTGATCAGAATAGTACTACTTAACACCACTCATATCTGGTGGCACAGTAGATTGCACGCGCAGTGCCCCACATTTGAAGTAGGAGGACCAACCAAGCATCTTTTTCCATCTCCCGGTTCCTAAAATCCATGCCATATACACGTCCCCTGGTGCCGCAACTGCCTCTGGGAACCTTACCATGGGTCCCAGACGCACGTCTGGTAATAATTCTCTGTCTGGGAAATTATATATCTATCAAATCTATCTATTTATCTATCAAATCTATGTATCTGTCTATCTATCTATCGTATCTATTAAATGTATATTGCATCTATTGATCTATCTATCTAATCTATGTATCTATCAAATCTATCTATCTCGTGGTTGTGCAAATGGACTGTTTTGCGGTTGTTTTGCGGTGCGTTAAACGGAGAGTTGGTCTGTCACTGTGAAGCGGGCGTAACCCTTACACTACCTGATCGATAAAACATCATACCTGATGTTTTAAAGCACGTTATTCAAAACAATTTAGGAATGTTAGGTGATTTATGCCCTTTATGGCTTAAAAACAGACTCTGCATCAACTATGTAATTTTCTGTGGGAGTTTTGCCATTGATCCCCCTCCGGCATGCCACAGTCCAGGTGTTAGTCTTCTTGAAACAACTTTTCCATCACTATTGTGGCCAGAAAGAGTCCCTGTGGGTTTTAAAATTCACCTGCCTATTGTCGTCAATGGCGGTTCACCCGGTTCACCCGTTCGCGAACAGTTGCGGAAGTTCGAGTCCGCCATTCGCGAAAGGAAAATTTTAAGTTTGCGACATCACTAATCATTAACTACTGGGTCTGGGTGAGAGTTATGGATTTGAGCCAGGACCGGTGCTAGGATTTTTGGCCACACAGGCGAGGATAAATTTTGTTCCCCCCCCAAAAAAAATAATTACATACCATTGCTGCTTTTTTACATAATGTTACAAAGATGTATTAAAAAAAGAATATATATAAAAAAAGAAATGATATATATATATATACACATACACACTATATATATATATTTATCACACACTATATCATGCTGGTATTGATATTTAAATACTAGCTAGGGTAAGGCAACCTAAGGGCTAAGGCTTAGCATTAGGGCATAGTGTAAGGGTTAGGATTAGCCTCAGGATTAGTCCTTTGTGGCTTCAGACTTCATCACTGCTTAACACTATCTATTGACAAAAAAAAAACTTTGCTAAGGCTGCCATTGGCCCATTGCAACCCGGTACTCACAGTCATATCATTAAATGTTTATAATGTAGAAGCAGTTTGATTTCTGTATACTTGGCTTGGTTTTGAAGTTGGGGTGACATGAGATTTAAATCTGCATTCTATTAGAATACCTGCATCTCACACTTTACAGTAGGGCTCAACAAACGCCAGACCCTGGAAAACACTGGCTTTCTGGAATTTTACCCCTGGCTCCTTTTGGCTTATTATGCTCCATATATCTATATACAAATTCCATTGTCTAACTCCTAAAAGCATGCCTACTTCTAATTAGTTTTAATTGGCTTCTTAATTGTAAAAACAGATTTGTCACCCCTAACCTATAGGGTTTAAATTAAATACATCATTATTTAGGGTCAGTTATTTACAAATTACATGCTATAATGAATAAGAGTTTGTTATTTTTGCATTAGAATATGTCTATTATTTTTTCTTGCAGTGGTACTTTAGAGTGCAGTGAGTTGCAAGTTACAAATAGCTTAGTGTTTTTCCATGGGTATGTGCCTATTTCAGCAGATTAACATGCCTGCAGCTTAAGCTCTGTGGGATGGGAGCAATGCACTTAGATGATACTGTGCCAATGCCATACAATTAAAAACTCAGAGCCAAGAGCGGTTAAGGACCAGAGCGGGGTGACACACGTCACTGTCACACACACACCGCACTAACGCTAATAAGTAAGTACCTGTCTGCTGTCATGTCACTGTGCTGTCTTCTTGAACTGTTGAACAAGAGGTGACGGGTGATAGTTGACAGAGGGCAGCCCACGCTTTAGGGACCGGATGTAGGAGGAGCTTAGTCTTACACCGGTGTTCCAGTATTAAGGGACCAAACTTTGGCACCTTAGACAGAGGCCACAAACGAAACTGTGCTGCACTGCTGCTGCCTACTGGGAGATGCCGGGAGTCCTAAGTGGCGGGCGGATCTCCGCCACTGATAACATACGTAAAAAAAAATAAAATATATAAAACACTAAAATATAAAAATATATAAAACACTCACTGGCTGCTCTGAGTCACTGACAATTTTGCGCCCCACTGCTGATGCTCCCTAATGCTGTTGCCTAACTTGCCTATATGCAAGCGCCGGCCCTGATTTGAGCGTAAATGTGGATATTTGTGGCGCAACAGAAACTTGCAATAGCAACGTTAGGGAAAATGAAGCGTTATGACCCATAACAATGATATTTGAGTCATAACGCCCAACTCGTAATCTGGCTCATAATATGTTAAAAATCAATATGAACATTCTAATTAAAAAAACAGTAGTACAATGAGAAAATTCTATCAACTGTATTACGAAAGTGCTCTGTACAACTATAATGTTATGAGTGAATCACTGATAGTTCACCCTGGTATATTACTCAGATTGCATCCATGGTCTTTAAAAAGCCTTTGTGACAACTGCCCCTTATTTAAGAGACCGAAATCTCACAATTGTATTCCTCTGGGTTCAAATGTTCTTCAGTAACTCAGTGTATAAAAGTATCAACCAGTTTCATTTGTATCAAATATTTGTATGAAGTAAAGTTCCTTATAATCTGATAAATGGTATAAATTAGCTCATACAGACCAGAATCCGAAAGCTTTTGAATTTTATCTGCTTTCTCCGACTAGCCTCACATTGTTGTATATGCAGCGTTTCCTTCGGAGAAAGCAGGTAAAATTCAAAAGCTTTCGTATTCTGGTTACCGAAGAACATTTGAACCCAGAGGAATACAATTGTGAGACTTCGGTCTCTTAAATAAGGGGCAGTCGTCACAAAGGATTTTTATAAACCATGGATGCAATCTGAGGAATATACCAGGGGGAACTATCAGTGATTCACTCAAAACATTAAAATTGCACAGAGCACTTTTATAATACAGTTGATAGAATTTTCTTATTGTACAACTGGTTTTTAAATTAGATTGTTCATATAGATTTTAAAAATATGTTATTAATAACATTAGATATTTTATATTTTCATACTTATAATTGGATGTTTTTTCTTTCCATTTTCGGCAGCGCTTGTTAGTGCACTCCCTTTGTCTTTGTATTTTATTTGTAATTTTTGTGTGATAGAGGTATATCCCATTCCAATAGTTGCAATACCGTATCTAAGGGTTAACCTTTGTTAAACCTAATTGGCCTTTGCTGATAACAATATCAAAATAATGTACGTGTATACTAATACTATGGGCGTGATTACATATACGATGCAGGCTTCAGCGCAAGCACTGCAACCCACAGCGCCTGTAATTTCACCTTGCACATCGGGCTATTACATATACGGCGCCGGCAGTTCATAAATAATCACCATTCCTGAAGTCCGACGGAGAAGGTCCTGCCCCATGCGGTGAAGTCTTCTTCCAAGCGGCAACCTCTTCTTTCAGGAACAATCCGGCGCGGAGCGGAGGGCGGAGATGAAGACCGGCAACCCTGGGAACTGAAGACCGGCGAGTCTGGAACTGAAGACCGGCGAGCCTGGAACTGAAGACCGGTTACTGCGGAGCCATGGAGTGTGGAGGATCCTCTTTGTATGATCGCGGCCATACACTGGATTGAGAATTCAACGTACGTGATTAAAAATGGCGTCCCTTGAATTCCTATTGGCTGATTTGATTCTTTAAATTCAAAATCAGCCAATAGGATGAAAGCTACTCAAATCCTATTGGCTGTTCAAATTAGCCAATAGGATGAGAGCTACTGAAATTGTTTTGGCTGATTTGAATAGCCAATAGAATTTTAGTAGCTCTCATCCTATTGGCTGATTTGAACAGCCAATAGGATTTGAGTAGCTTTCATCCTATTGGCTTATTTGAATTTGAAGAATCAAATCAGCCAATAGGAATTCAAGGGATGCCATTTTTTATCGCGTACCTTGAATTCTCAATCCAGTTTACGGCGGCGATCATACGAAGAGGATCCTCCATGCTTCATGGCTCCGCGGTCGCCGGTCTTCAGTTCCAGGCTCACCGGTCTTCAGGTCCAGGCTCGCCGGTCTTTAATAATGTAGTTATTACTTGCAGTGTGGGTTTGATGGCAGATATAGGGGTTAATAGTTTAATTAGGCTTATTGCATTGTCGGGGGGTTGTCGGTTTAAGGGTTAATACTTTTACTAGTTCTGATGTGGGTTTGATGGCGGATATAAGGGTTAATACAGTTTATTAGTTATTACGTTGGGTATTGCGGTTGACAGGTAGATAGATATTGCGCATGCGTTAGGTGTTAGTTTATTTTTGCAGGCTGTTTCAGGAGTTACGGTGCTCCCATACTCAGCGTAAGGCTTGCTGCGGCTGCCTTGTATGGCGAGGTGAAAATATAGTAAGATTTCTCCATTTTCACCACATAAGTCCTTGCGCTGAATATTGGATACTGATTTGCGACGCGGTCCCATGTTAGCTTATAGGAGTAAAAATTGTGGCCAACGGGTGATATATACGTGCCACATTTATATGCGCTCTATATAGGATACCAAACCTGCGCATAAACCGGTGTCGCCGGCATTTGCGGGCGACGCCGCATATGAAATGGGGCATTTGGTCTGCAGACTTAAGTCCTGATTGGCTCCTCTAAAAAAGGCAAATGGTTGGTAGAGTTTTCAAATTGAAAAAATTTGCAGTTAAAAGGATGTTAATTTGTTTTAACCCCTTAATGACTTGTGTGGTACCATGTTCATTTCGCTGTCCTGGGCCTCTTCCTGCTACATTCTTGCTAAAAAGGGCAAGATTGAGCTATTTCTGCATGAAAAAGCAGTGCAGAGAGGCTGATGCAGAGAGAGACACTTTGTGTCCCTCTCTGTATCAGGTAGCAGTGGTGATGATCGTTGCTGGTGTGGGAGGGTCAGGAGGGAGGCAGGGACAGTCCATCGCTGGAAGGGGGAGAGAGGGTTTGCTGAAATGGGTGGGACAGCTACACTGCAGAAAATTTCCAAACTGAGAGTGGGAGGTAGAGAGGGAAAAAATAGTAATTAGAGGGGAGAGGAGCGCCACAGAAAAAGATCCATCGGAGGGGGGTGGTGAGGAGGATAGGGCTGATACACCACAGAAAAAAATTGTTTTTCTTAAAACATTTTTTAATAAAAAACATACATTTATATAAACTGGGTACTGGCAGACAGTTGACAGTACCTAAGATGGCAAACACTAGTTAGAGGGGGAGGGTTAGAGAGCTGTTTGGAAGGGATCAGGGAGGTTGGAGGGTAAGAGGGGGAATCCTACACTGCAGGGAAAACAGGACTAAAACTTCACATTTGCAGACTGTCTGCCAAAACCTTAGATGGTGGTGACCAGTGGGTTGAGGGAGGGAAGAGAGTTGTTTAGGAGAGATCAGGTAGGTATCAGGGGGTGGGAGGTATCAGGTGAAAGTGTAATCTCTAAACAACAGGTAAACTTAACCTTACAAGTTTCCTGATTAATCCCTTAACTGCAGAGAATTTCAGAAGTGTGGTGCACAGCTGCAATTAACAGGCTTCTAATATCCAAAAAGCAATTGCAAAGCCATGTATGCCTGCATTTGTGAACAAAGGGGATCACAGAGAAGCTCTTCCAACCGTTTATTTTATGACTACACAAGCAGTATGTAAATAATTCCAGTGAGAACCCCAAAGTTTGTGAAAAAGTTAACAATTTTTTTTTAATATGATCGCATTTTGCAGAGAAGCTGTGGCATGAAATATACCAAAATTAGCCTAGATTAATACCTTGGGTTGTCTACTAAAAAAAAACAAAATATAGTTTTGATATGTAAATAAAAAAAAAAAAAACAAGGCTATATTTCTGTTTAAATGGAGTTATGACAAACATGCAAAAACTCTGGTCTTTTGGGCAAGTTTTTTTTTCTGAAATGCTTGGTCATTAAGATGCTAAATAATGTTCAGACATTGCTGATATATTATTCTACAGCAACACAAATAAATGTCTTGTAATTAAAAGGTGTTTACTGTCCTTTAAAGGACACCACCAGAGCTATTAATTAATAGGTGCACTAAAAAGAATGCTTGGTCATTACTTGGAGGTAAAGAAGAACATGTTAGTGAGTTGTCCATAGTGGTAGCTGTTGCTAAAAGAGAAAAAAGGTTGTGGTCAGTGTTCCCTCTAAGGCCAGATTTTGTGACTGGTCCAGCAGTGAAACAGTAAATAAGGTATCTCACTGTCTGCATTGTGTAAAGTTTGCTAACTGCACGTTGTGGTTCACTAATTACCTATTTCACTGCTGGGCCACTCAAAAAATCTGGTCTTAGGGGAACACAGCTTGTGGTTTATTATCAGTTTCACAGCAGGAGTAATAGAGTCTGTGGGCTCCATTTATTATAAGGCAGGCGGAAGAGGTTCACTATCATGAACCTCGACCACTCTGCCTTGCAGCGAGTTGGTAGCAATTTCACTAACTTCAGCTTCATTAAATAGGCCTAGCTGGAAGTTAATTAGGTCAATGTTCTTTAATTGAAATCCAGAAAGGCTGGGCTCTTGAAGTGATTGAGGAAAGTATATACTTAGTGCAGTTTTTTTGTTTTTAAGTTTTTATTGAAGCATATGCTACAGATACAAAAAATTATACATTGCCCAGCAATAAAGCAAAATATACAATGAAAATAGTAGTGGTAATATACTTACTGCAGTTTTGTCTGACAGTGCAAGAAGTCAGCAGTTAAAGGGACAGTCAACACCAGAATTTTTGTTGTTTAAAAAGAAAGGTAATCCCTTTATTACCCATTCCCCAGTTTTGCATAACCAACACAGTTATAATAATACATGTTTCACCTCTGTAATTATCTTGTATCTAAGCTTCTGCTGACTGCCCCCTTATTTCAGTTCTTTTGACAGACATGCAGTTTAGCCAATCAGTGCTCACTCCTAGGTCACTTTACGTGCATGAGCTCAATGTTATCTATATGAAACATGTGAACTAATGCCCTCTAGTGGTCAAAATGTATTCAGATTAGAGGCAGTCTTCAAGGTCTAAGAAATTAGCATATGAACCTCCTAGTTTTAGCTTTCAACTAAGAATACCAAGAGAACAAAGCAAAGTTGGTGATAAAAGTAAATTGGGAAGTTGTTTAAAATTGCATGCCCTATTTAAAACATGAAAGTTTTTTTGGACTTGACTGTCCATTTAAAACAGCAAGTGTGTATTGTAGCAGATCCAGATCTTAAAGAGATATAGAAGAAAAATAAACAATGATTTTTCTTATCATGAGCAGCAAAAATAATTATCCATTTTAAGAGAACTCAACACTGGGAATATGGGAGGTATTGTTTAAAGCTAAATGCTTCAAGCGAAAGTTGTCAGTCTCACTGTGAAGCTACTGTTTCCTTCTTCATAAGGACCTAGCTAGCCCCAGAAATACATTTTTACTACATTAAGGGCTAGATTACAAGTGGATCGCTAAATTATCGCACGCATGCACATAGGCAAATTTGCCCATTTGTGGTGCACAATAAGTAAACAGTCATTACAAGCGGCTAGTTATTGCTTCTGCAAGCTCACAATAACAATATGTGTGTAAAAAAAATAATCCAGAGATCTGGATCAAAACAGAGGGCATTATAGTTTTTATTATTCATTTTTTTTAGCACTAGGCAGTATTTGGGTTCTAAGTTTGATGGGAGTGGGGTGTTAGAAAAAAACGTCACTGAAAAAAGCCTTTACATTGTGGTCTATGGGAACTGTGTGTTCCCAGTAAATATATATATATAAAACACAAAAATATATGTATGTAAATTCATATACATATATATTTAAAAATATGCTGCAATTGCTGTGCTACTTACCCCTTCCCTCTTCTGATGCCATCTCTGAAGCACACTCTCGTGAGCACAATGCTTCCTAGTAATGCAAGCGTGAGCTCTCGATCGCATTGTGCTTTACTTGTAATACCAGTGCACATTAGAGTGCGTTGGTATTACTCAGTGGAGCGCTAATCTCGCTTGCATGCAAGTGATATTTAGCACTCCACTCATAATTAGGGTTGCCACTCAGCCGGTATTTTACTGGCCCAGCCGGTAATCAGACAGTGATTAGGAGCTGGTGCCAGGATTAGTAAAATACTGGCAATCAAAAAAGCCGTTTTTTTTTTACAATTACAAAATATGGCTAGCATAACTGACATAGCTGGATGAAAATTGGGTGCCGGTTATCCTAGCAGATGGAGACTGGGGTGGAGCTGTGAGGAGAGTGAGGCAGAGACAGAGACGTACCCGGACTAGCTGACACCATGGCACCTGTGTGTGGGACACTGGGAGTCTGTTTCACATGGGGTGGAGAATCTGCTGAAACAAGTGCAAGGTACATAGCTTTGAGGTAGGAGGCTACCTGATTGGCTAAGGGTAACAGTATATACTGAACAAATGGTATTTACAATGGGCTGGACACTGTCATCAAACATATTTGCCCTCATTAAGGTGCCCCAATATTAAGGTCCTGAAAGTATAATCCAGACTGACATTTCAAAGTCTGACGGTAGAAGATTCCTGATATTATGAAAAATTGTTACCCAAAGCGAGTTTTTGTATTGGTAATCGCAGGTATGTCTCTTGATATGTAGTCTTGAGAATTAATATTATAGTGTTGCCTTACAAACCCTTTCGTTGCGATCCAAAATTCCTGCTGCCGCTGTCTGATATATGAACTGTATGGAGCCCTCTTTTCAATTTTGTCTGAGTGTTCTGGTTAGCTGGAGTGCCCGATGTATCACTGGGCTTACGTGGCTGTGTGGCTACAGGCCGCATATCTCTCTCTGCAAGTCCCTCCTTTCCCGCATATTGATGGCTCATGTCTCGACTCTGGAGATCGGCTGCATATCCCAGATCAATAATGTGACATGAGAGGACCTTGTAGGCTTCAACAGCGTTTGTAGGTTTTGTAGGCTTCATTAGCCAGTTTGTCCCTTCTCAGCGAGCTTGCTACAGGTAGGCTGGAGATCGGAATCTTCTGCAGCATGGCGTTTGCCCGGATGTTCTGCGGTATCTTTGGGGTAGGTTCAATCTGCTGTGAGGTAGGTGCCGAAGGTCTCATGATGTAATGTGGATTTGTCTGTCTGCTTACTTCCAGGCTGTAGAAGTAGGGCCAAGTTCTCCATCTTCTCACAAAACTTGTTTTCAAAGACTTTCAGGAGAACTTGGATTGTGAAATAGATCTCCACCATGGTTAATAAATATGGTAAGATCTGTAAACTCTGTAATACTATTGGCAAGGTAATGTTTATTCTTATATTACCCCGTTACCGGGGAGGTGGGGGGGTGTTGGGCCTTCTTAAGCATGACCATCACAGGTCCTAGTGGTCCGGATCTCCTCATTAGTCACACTCAAAAATTAGTAGAAGTATTTCTTGCAACATTGAAATTTCATAGGCCTAGATTTGGAGTTCGGCGGTAAAAGGGCTGTTAACGCTCCGCGGGCTTTTTTCTGGCCGCACCATAAATTTAACTCTGGTATCGAGAGTTTAAACAAATGCTGCGTTAGGCTCCAAAAAAGGAGCGTAGAGCATTTTTACCGCAAATGCAACTCTCGATACCAGAGTTGCTTACGGACGCGGCCGGCCTCAAAAACGTGCTCGTGCACGATTCTCCCATAGGAAACAATGGGGCTGTTTGAGCTGAAAAAAAACCTAACACCTGCAAAAAAGCAGCGTTCAGCTCCTAACGCAGCCCCATTGTTTCCTATGGGAAAACACTTCCTACGTCTGCACCTAACACCCTAACATGTACCCCGAGTCTAAACACCCCTACCCTTACACTTATTAACCCCTAATCTGCCGCCCCCGCTATCGCTGACCCCTGCATTTTGTTTTTAACCCCTAATCTGCCGCTCCGTAAACCGCCGCAACCTACGTTATCCCTATGTACCCCTAATCTGCTGCCCTAACATCGCCGACCCCTATATTATATTTATTAACCCCTAATCTGCCCCCCTCAACGTCGCCGACACCTGCCTACACTTATTGACCCCTAATCTGCCGAGCGGACCTGAGCGCTACTATAATAAAGTTATTAACCCCTAATCCGCCTCACTAACCCTATCATAAATAGTATTAACCCCTAATCTGCCCTCCCTAACATCGCCGACACCTACCTTCAATTATTAACCCCTAATCTGCCGACCAGACCTCACCTCTACTCTAATAAATGTATTAACCCCTAAAGCTAAGTCTAACCCTAATACTAATACCCCCCTAAGTTAAATATAATTTACATCTAACGAAATAAATTAACTCTTATTAAATAACTTATTCCTATTTAAAGCTAAATACTTACCTGTAAAATAAACCCTAATATAGCTACAATATAAATTATAATTATATTATAGCTATTTTAGGATTAATATTTATTTTACAGGCAACTTTGTAATTATTTTAACCAGGTACAATAGCTATTAAATAGTTAAGAACTATTTAATAGTTACCTAGTTAAAATAATAACAAATTTACCTGTAAAATAAATCCTAACCTAAGATATAATTAAACCTAAAACTAGACTATCAATAAAATAATTAAATAAAATACCTACAATTACCTACAATTAACCTAACACTACACTATCAATAAATTAATTAAACACAATTGCTACAAATAAATACAATTCAATAAACTAGCTAAAGTACAAAAAATAAAAAAGAACTAAGTTACAAAAAATAATAAAATATTTACAAACATAAGAAAAATATTACAACAATTTTAAACTAATTACACCTACTCTAAGCCCCCTAATAAAATAACAAAGCCCCCAAAATAAAAAATTCCCTACCCTATTCTAAATTAAAAAAGTTACAAGCTCTTTTACCTTACCAGCCCTGAACAGGGCCCTTTGCGGGGCATGCCCCAAGAATTTCAGCTCTTTTGCCTGTAAAAAAAAACATACAATACCCCCCCCCAACATTACAACCCACCACCCACATACCCCTAATCTAACCCAAACCCCCCTTAAATAAACCTAACACTAAGCCCCTGAAGATCTTCCTACCTTGTCTTCACCATACCAGGTTCACCGATCCGTCCTGGCTCCAACATCTTCATCCAACCCAAGCGGGGGTTGGCGATCCATCATCCGGTGCTGAAGAGGTCCAGAAGAGGCTCCAAAGTCTTCCTCCTATCCGGCAAGAAGAGGACATCCGGACCGGCAAACATCTTCTCCAAGCGGCATCTTCAATCTTCTTCCATCCGGTGCGGAGCGGGTCCATCTTGAAGCAGGCGACGCGGATCCATCCTCTTCTTCCGTTGTCTCCCGACGAATGACGGTTCCTTTAAGGGACGTCATCCAAGATGGCGTCCCTCGAATTCCGATTGGCTGATAGGATTCTATCAGCCAATCGGAATTAAGTTAGGAATTTTCTGATTGGCTGATGGAATCAGCCAATCAGAATCAAGTTCAATCCGATTGGCTGATCCAATCAGCCAATCAGATTGAGCTCGCATTCTATTGGCTTTTCCGATCAGCCAATAGAATGCGAGCTCAATCTGATTGGCTGATTGGATCAGCCAATCGGATTGAACTTGATTCTGATTGGCTGATTCCATCAGCCAATCAGAAAATTCCTACCTTAATTCCGATTGGCTGATAGAATCCTATCAGCCAATCGGAATTCGAGGGACGCCATCTTGGATGACGTCCCTTAAAGGAACCGTCATTCGTCGGGAGACAACGGAAGAAGAGGATGGATCCGCGTCGCCTGCTTCAAGATGGACCCGCTCCGCACCGGATGGAAGAAGATTGAAGATGCCGCTTGGAGAAGATGTTTGCCGGTCCGGATGTCCTCTTCTTGCCGGATAGGAGGAAGACTTTGGAGCCTCTTCTGGACCTCTTCAGCACCGGATGATGGATCGCCAACCCCCGCTTGGGTTGGATGAAGATGTTGGAGCCAGGACGGATCGGTGAACCTGGTATGGTGAAGACAAGGTAGGAAGATCTTCAGGGGCTTAGTGTTAGGTTTATTTAAGGGGGGTTTGGGTTAGATTAGGGGTATGTGGGTGGTGGGTTGTAATGTTGGGGGGGGGTATTGTATGTTTTTTTTTACAGGCAAAAGAGCTGAAATCCTTGGGGCATGCCCCGCAAAGGGCCCTGTTCAGGGCTGGTAAGGTAAAAGAGCTTGTAACTTTTTTAATTTAGAATAGGGTAGGGAATTTTTTATTTTGGGGGGCTTTGTTATTTTATTAGGGGGCTTAGAGTAGGTGTAATTAGTTTAAAATTGTTGTAATATTTTTCTTATGTTTGTAAATATTTTATTATTTTTTGTAACTTAGTTCTTTTTTATTTTTTGTACTTTAGCTAGTTTATTTAATTGTATTTATTTGTAGCAATTGTGTTTAATTAATTTATTGATAGTGTAGTGTTAGGTTAATTGTAGGTAATTGTAGGTATTTTATTTAATTATTTTATTGATAGTCTAGTGTTAGGTTTAATTATATCTTAGGTTAGGATTTATTTTACAGGTAAATTTGTTATTATTTTAACTAGGTAACTATTAAATAGTTCTTAACTATTTAATAGCTATTGTACCTGGTTAAAATAATTAAAAAGTTGCCTGTAAAATAAATATTAATCCTAAAATAGCTATAATATAATTATAATTTATATTGTAGCTATATAGGGTTTATTTTACAGGTAAGTATTTAGCTTTAAATAGGAATAAGTTATTTAATAGGAGTTAATTTATTTCGTTAGATGTAAATTATATTTAAGTTAGGGGGGTGTTAGTGTTAGGGTTAGACTTAGCTTTAGGGGTTAATCAATTTATTAGAATAGCGGTGAGCTCCGGTCGTCAGATTAGGGGTTAATAATTGAAAGTAGGTGTCGGCGATGTTAGGGAGGGCAGATTAGGGGTTAATACTATTTATGATAGGGTTAGTGAGGCGGGTTAGGGGTTAATAACTTTATTATAGTAGCGCTCAGGTCCGCTCGGCAGATTAGGGGTTAATAAGTGTAGGCAGGTGTCGGCGACGTTGAGGGGGGCAGATTAGGGGTTAATAAATATAATATAGGGGTCGGCGGTGTTAGGGGCAGCAGATTAGGGGTACATAAGGATTACGTAGGTGGCGGCGCTTTGCGGTCGGCAGATTAGGGGTTATTTATTTTAAGTAGCTGGCGGCGACGTTGTGGGGGGCAGGTTAGGGGTTAATAAATGTAATACAGGGGTCGGCGGGGTTAGGGGCAGCAGATTAGGGGTACATAAGTATAACTTAGGTGGCGGTCGGCAGATTAGGGGTTAAAAATTTAAATTGAGTGGCGGCGATGTGGGGGGAGCTCGGTTTAGGGGTACATAGGTAGTTTATGGGTGTTAGTGTACTTTAGGGTACAGTAGTTAAGAGCTTTATGAACCGGCGTTAGCCAGAAAGCTCTTAACTCCTGCTATTTTCAGGCGGCTGGAATTTTGTTGTTAGAGCTCTAACGCTCACTTCAGAAACGACTCTAAATACCAGCGTTAGAAAGATCCCATTGAAAAGATAGGATACGCAAATGGCGTAGGGGGATCTGCGGTATGGAAAAGTCGCGGCTGAAAAGTGAGCGTTAGACCCTTTAATCACTGACTCCAAATACCAGCGGGCGCCCAAAACCAGCGTTAGGAGCCTCTAACGCTGGTTTTGACGGCTACCGCCGAACTCCAAATCTAGGCCAGTGTTTGTGCTTTTCAGCTTTAGATGACAATATAGATGGCCGATATTCGATTGTTTATCAGTCCTGTTGCTTGCCGAAGTTAAAAATGTTGCCATCCATGATAGCTGCTTGGGTACGCCCCTTGATTGACAGGGCTTTAACCTTCCATAGGGAACAACTATTAACAGGGTCTGGCTTCTAGAGAGTATAAAGGGCCAGATTATGAGTGTAGCTTTAAGTGTAGCGCCTTGAAGATTACTAAGTTTTCCTGTGCGCTAACCTAAATCTAAATCGCAAAACCCTAAGCGCAAAACACATATTTTGCATTCCTTTGTTCTTCACATATAAAAGTATGTACTTTTATTATTAACCATCACCCAGATTACGAGTTTTGCCTTAGAGGCCGTGCGGTGCAAACGAGCAGTTTTCCCTCACCACTCACTTACATGCAGCGCTGGTATTACGAGTTTTCAGAAACCCGTCGTTAAAAGACAAGAAGTGAGCATTGAGCAAAATTTTGCTCATTACCGCACTCCAATACCAGTGCTGCTTAAGTCAGCGGTGAGCTGGTGTAACGTGCTCGTGCACGATTTCCCCATAGGAATCAATGGGGAGAGCCGGATGAAAAAAAGTCTTACACCTGCAAAAAAGCAGCGTAAAACTCTTTAACGCAGCCCCATTGATTCCTATGGGGAAACACATTTTATGTCTATACCTAACACCCCAACATGAACCCCGAGTCTAAACACCCCTAATCTTACACTTATTAACCCCTAATCTGCCGCCCCCGCCATCGCCGTCACCTACATTATATTTATTAACCGCTAATCTGCTGCCCCCAATGTTGCTGCAACCTACCTACACTTATTAACCCCTAATCTGCTGCCCCCAACGTCGCCGCAACTATAATAAACATATTAACCCCTAAACCGCCGCATTCCCGCCTCGCAAACATAAGTTAAATATTATTAACCCCTAATCTGCCGTCCCTAACATCGCCGCCACCTACCTACATTTATTAACCCCTAATCTGCCGTCCTCAATGTCGCCGCCACTATATTAAATTTATTAACCCCTAAGTCTAACCCTAACACCCCCTACCTTAAATATAATTAAAAGAAATCTAACTAAAACTTCATATCATTAACTAAATTATTCATATTTAAAACTAAATACTAACCTGTAAAATAAACCCTAAGCTAGCTACAATATAACTAATAGTTACATTGTAGCTAGTTTAGGGTTTATTTTTATTTTACAGGCAACTTTGTATTTATTTGAACTAGGTAGAATAGTTATTAAATAGTTATTAACTATTTAATAACTACCTAGCTAAAATAAATACAAAAGTACCTGTAAAATAAAACCTAACCTAAGTTACAATTATACCTAACTCTACACTATAATTAAATAAATTAACTTAATTAAATACAATTAAATAAATTACATACAATTAGCTAAATTAAATTAAATTAGCTAAAGTACAGAAAATAATAAGCAAATTACAGATATTTAAACTAATTACACCTAATCTGAAAGCCCTATTAAATTAAAAAAGTCCCACTAAAATAAAAAAACCCTAACCAAAACTAAACTACCAATAGCCCTAAAAAAGCGCCTTTTGCGGGGCATTGCCCCAAAGTAATTAGCTCTTTTACCTGTAAAAAAAAATACAAACAACCCCCCCAACAGTAATACCCACCACCTACACAACCAACCCCCCAAATAAAACTCTAACTAAAACAACCTAAGCTCCCCATTACCCTGAAAAGGGCATTAGGATGGGCATTGCCCTTAAAAGGGCAGTTAGCTATTTTGCCGCCCAAAGTCCCTAACCTAAAAATAAAACCCACCCAATACACCCTTAAAAAAACCTAACATTAACCCCCTGAAAATCGACTTACCAGGAGACATCTTCATCCAAACCTGGCGAAGTGGTCCTCCAGACGGGCAGAAGTCTTCATCCAGACGGCATCTTCTACCTTCATCCATCCAGCGTGGGTCCATCTTCAAGACATCCAATGCAGAACATCCTCTTCATCCAACGACTAAAACAGAATGAAGGTACCTTTAAGTGACGTCATCCAAGATGGCGTCCCTTAGATTCCGATCAGCCAATTGGAATTCAGGTGGAAAAAATCCTATTGGCTGATGCAATCAGCCAATAGGATTGACGTTCAATCCTATTGGCTGATCAAATCAGCCAATAGAATGCAAGCTCAATCCTAGGTGAAACCACATCCTAAATGGTGTTTGCCTATGCCAGTAAAATGCTTTGGCAAGCAACTGCTGCAAAACAATGTGTGGCAGAAAACGGGTGCTAAAAATGATGCAAAACCTAGAAGTAAACAATGAACAAAGAGAAGACACTGACAGTAGGGGTCTGGGAAGACATGTAATAATGAGCTATCCAGAGCTCAAAATCTCCACTAGCCCACTAGCCATTGGTGAGTGGAAATTTAATGGTGGCAAGTGAAAGTTAGTTAGTGAATGTTGAGTCTAAAGTCTGGTGGCTTGTTGTAAGTAGCAAAGTTGGCACATTGTATTTGCAGAATGTATATTCCCATTGCAGCACTGACAAACACACATTTTGGCTATATGCTAAAACTATTATGTTATTCCTCTAGGGCTAGGAAAGAAAGAGTGTAAAGAGAAGATATGGCCTGAGAAGGGAGGGGATAAAAATAGATTGAAGGTAGTAGAGATTTGTGAAAGATAGTTAAGAGCAAGGAAGGAGAGATGATAATTAGTGATGTCGTGAACTGTTCGCCGGAGAACAGTTACCGGCGAACATAGCTTGTTTGCGTTCGCCGCTGCGGCCGAACATATGCGATGTTCGATCCGCCCCCTATTTGTCATCATTGAGGAAACTTTGACCCTGTATCTCACAACCTTCTGACACATTTGAGCAATCAGCAGCAGACACTCCCTCACAGACCCTCCCAGCTCCTTGGCAGCAGCCATTTTAGATTCATTACGATCTTGCTTTCTTAGTGAGAGGAGCTTTAGTGTTGCTGCTGCTGACATTATAGGGAAAAAGATAGCTAGGCTAGTGTATTTAGTGTCCACTGCAGTCCTGAAGGACTCATCTAATCTCTGCTGTGGACAGCACCCCAAAAAGCCCTTTTTAGGGCTATAACTTCAGTCGTTTTTTTTTTTATTATTATTTGTAATTTTATTTGCATTTGACTGGCTTTCAGCCTGTGTGTGAGGCTCACAGCATATACTGTGATTAGTGCCACCTCTTATATCTGCTTAACATTAGTGTAAATTTAAACAACAAAACTTTTAAATCATTTTGCTAGTGTAATCTAATTTCATTTTCTATCAGGCCTGTGTGTCAGGCTTACACAGCATACAACGTTGTTTAATTGCTGTGCCAGCAGCCACCACTCATATCTGCTTAACATTATTTTAAATTTAAAAAAACAAAACTTTTAAATCATTTTGCTAGTGTAATCTAATTTCCTTTTCTATCAGGCCTGTGTGTCAGGCTGACACAGCATACTGTGGTTAATTGCTGTGCCAGCAGCCACCACTCATATCTGCTTAACATTATTTTAAAATTAAAAAAAAAAACTTTTAAATCATTTTACTAGTGTAATCTAATTTCATTTTCTATCAGGCCTGTGTGTCAGGCTTACACAGCATACAACGTTGTTTAATTGCTGTGCCAGCAGCCACCACTCATATCTGCTTAACATTATTTTAAATTTAAAAAACAAAACATTTAAATCATTTTGCTAGTGTAATCTAATTTCATTTTCTATCAGGCCTGTGTGTCAGGCTTACACAGCATACTGTGGTTAATTGCTGTGCCAGCAGCCACCACTCATATCTGCTTAACATTATTTTAAATTTAAAAAACAAAACTTTTAAATCATTTTGCTAGTGTAATCTAATTTCATTTTCTATCAGGCCTGTGTGTCAGGCTTACACAACATACGTTGTTTAATTGCTGTGCCAGCAGCCACCACTCATATCTGCTTAACATTATTTTAAATTTAAAAAACAAAACTTTTAAATAATTTTGCTAGTGTAATCTAATTTCATTTTCTATCAGGCCTGTGTGTCAGGCTTACACAGCATACACTGTGGTTAATAGCTGTACCAGCAGCCACCACTCATATCTGCTTAACATTAGTGTAAATTTAAACAACCAAACTTTTAAATCATTTTGCTAGTGTAATCTAATTTCATTTTCTATCAGGCCTGTGTGTCAGGCTTACACAGCATACACTGTGGTTAATAGCTGTGCCAGCAGCCACCACTCATATCTGCTTAACATTAGTGTAAATTTGAACAACCAAACTTTTAAATCATTTTGCTAGTGTAATCTAATTTCATTTTCTATCTCCTGTGTGTAAGGCTTACACAGCAAACACTGTGGTTAATAGCTGTGCCAGCAGGCACCACTCATATCTGCTTAACATTATTTTAAAATTAACAAAAAAACTTTTAAATAATTTTGCTAGTGTAATCTAATTTCCTTTTCTATCAGGCCTGTGTGTCAGGCTTACACAGCATACACTGTGGTTAATAGCTGTGCCAGCAGCCACCACTCATATCTGCTTAACATTAGTGTAAATGTAAACAACCAAACTTTTAAATCATTTTGCTAGTGTAATCTAATTTCATTTTCTATCAGGCCTGTGTGTCAGGCTTACACAGCATACAACGTTGTTTAATTGCTGTGCCAGCAGCCACCAATCATATCTGCTTAACATTATTTTAAATTTAAAAAACAAAACTTTTAAATCATTTTGCTAGTGTAATCTAATTTCATTTTCTATCAGGCCTGTGTGTCAGGCTTACACAGCATACAACAATGTTTAATTGCAGTGCCAGCAGCCACCACTCATATCTGCTTAACATTATTTTAAATTTAAAAAACAAAACTTTTAAATCATTTTGCTAGTGTAATCTAATTTCATTTTCTATCAGGCCTGTGTGTCAGGCTTACACAGCATACTGAGGTTAATTGCTGGGCCAGCAGCCACCACTTATATCTGCTTAACATTATTTTAAATTTAAACAACAAAACTTTTAAATCATTTTGCTAGTGTAATCTAATTTCATTTTCTATCAGGCCTGTGTGTCAGGCTTACACAGCATACTGTGGTTAATTGCTGTGCCAGCAGCCACCACTCATATCTGCTTAACATTATTTTAAATTTAAAAAACAAAACTTTTAAATAATTTTGCTAGTGTAATCTAATTTCATTTTCTATCAGGCCTGTGTGTCAGGCTTACACAGCATACAACGTTGTTTATTGCTGTGCCAGCAGCCACCACTCATATCTGCTTAACATTATTTTAAATTTAAAAAACAAAACTTTTAAATCATTTTGCTAGTGTAATCTAATTTCATTTTCTATCAGGCCTGTGTGTCAGGCTTACACAGCATACAACATTGTTTAATTACTGTGCCAGCAGCCACCACTCATATCTGCTTAACATTATTTTAAATTAAAAAAAAACCTTTTAAATCATTTTACTAGAGTAATCTAATTTCATTTTCTATCAGGCCTGTGTGTCAGGCTTACACAGCATACAACATTGTTTAATTGCTGTGCCAGCAGCCACCACTTATATCTGCTTAACATTATTTTAAATAAATAAAAAAAAAACATTTTAAATCATTTTGCTAGTCTAATCTAATTTCATTTTCTATCAGGCCTGTGTGTCAGGCTTACACAGCATACACTGTGGTTAATAGCTGTGCCAGCAGCCACCACTCATATCTGCTTAACATTAGTGTAAATTTAAACAACCAAACTTTTAAATGATTTTGCTAGTGTAATCTAATTTCATTTTCTATCAGGCCTGTGTGTCAGGCTTACACAGCATACACTGTGGTTAATAGCTGTGCCAGCAGCCACCACTCATATCTGCTTAACATTAGTGTAAATTTAAACAACCAAACTTTTAAATCATTTTGCTAGTGTAATCTAATTTCATTTTCTATCAGGCCTGTGTGTCAGGCTTACACAACATACACTGTAGTTAATAGCTGTGCCAGCAGGCCCCCCTCATATCTGCTTAACATTATTTTAAAATTAAAAAAAAACTTTTAAATAATTTTGCCAGTGTAATCTAATTTCATTTTCTATCAGGCCTGTGTGTCAGGCTTACACAGCATACACTGTGGTTAATAGCTGTGCCAGCAGCCACCACTCATATCTGCTTAACATTAGTGTAAATTTAAACAACCAAACTTTTAAATAATTTTGCTAGTGTAATCTAATTTCATTTTCTATCAGGCCTGTGTGTCAGGCTTACATAGCATACACTGTGGTTAATAGCTTTGCCAGCAGGCACCACTCATATCTGCTAGTGCAATTGAATTGCCGTTGCCTGCCTGCCAGCGTGTGTGCCAGGCCCACTTTCCAACTAGTGCCACCAATCATATTTGTTATAACAGTATTGTAAATATTTAAAATAAAAACTTTTTTGACTGAGAAACATCAGTCATCTAGTGTAATCTAATTGCAGTTGCCTTCCTCCCAGCGTGTGTGCCAGGCCCACTTGCCAACTAGTGCCACCAATCATATTTGTTATAACAGTAGTGTAAATAGTTTAAAAAATATTTTTTGACTGTGAAAGATCAGTCTGCTAGTGTAATCTAATTGAAGTTGCCTGCCTGCCAGCGTGTGTGCCAGGCCCACTTGCTGCCAACTATTGCCACCAATCATATTTGTTATAACAGTTTTGAAAATATTTAAATCAAAACTTTTTTGACTGTGAATCATCAGTCTGCTAGTGCAATTGAATTGCAGTTGCCTGCCTGCCAGCGTGTGTGCCAGGCCCACTAGCCAACTAGTGCCACCAATCATATTTGTTTTAACAGTATAGTAAATATTTAAAATAAAAACTTTTTTGACTGTGAATCATCAGTCTGCTAGTGCCATTGAATTGCAGTTGCCTGCCTGCCAGCGTGTGTGCCAGGCCCACTTGCTGCCAACTACTGCCACCAATCATATTTTTTATAACTGTATTGTAAATATTTAAAATAAAAACTTTTTTGACTGTGAAACATCAGTCATCTAGTGTAATCTAATTGCAGTTGCCTTCCTCCCAGCGTGTGTGCCAGGCCCACTTGCCAAGCCAACTAGTGCCACCAATTATATTTGTTCTAACAGGTTTGAAAATATTTAAAATACATTTTTTTTTTACTGTGAATCATCAGTCCGCTAGTGCCATTGAATTGCAGTTGCCTGCCTGCCAGCGTGTGTGCCAGACCCACTTGCCATTTCCAACTAGTGCAACCAATCATATTTGTTCTAACAGTATTGTAATTTTTTTTAAAAAAAACTTTTTGGACTGTGAAGCATCAGTCAGCTAGTGTAATCTAATTGCAGTTGCCTTCCTCCCAGCGTGTGTGTCAGCCAGGCCCACTTGCCAACTAGTGCCACCAATCATATTGTTCTAACAGTATTGTAAATATTTAAAATAAAAAATTCTTAGACTGTGAATCATCAGTCTGCTAGTGCCATTGAATTGCAGTTTCCTGCCTGCCAGCGTGTGTGCCAGGCCCACTAGCCAATTAGTGCCACCAATCATATTTGTTGTAACAGTATTGTAAATATTTAAAATAAAAACTTTTTTGACTGTGAATCATCAGTCTGCTTGTGCCATTGAATTTGTGCCAGGCCCACTTGCTGCCAACTACTGTCACCAATCATATTTGTTATAACAGTATTCTAAATATTTAAAATAAAAACTTTTTTGACTGTGAAACATCAGTCATCTAGTGTAATCTAATTGCAGTTGCCTTCCTCCCAGCGTTTGTGCCAGGCCCACTTGCCAAGCCAACTAGTGCCACCAATCATATTTGTTCTAACAGGTTTGAAAATATTTAAAATAAAAACTTTTTTTACTGTGAATCATCAGTCCGCTAGTGCCATTGAATTGCAGTTGCCTGCCTGCCAGCGTGTGTGCCAGGCCCACTTGCCAACTACTGCCACCAATCATATTTGTTGTCACAGTACTTTTAATATTTAAAAAATAAACATTTTTGACTTTGAAACATCAGTCTGTTTTTTGGTGTCAGGCTCACAGCGTATAATGTGCCCACTTGCCCAGTGTCACCACTCATAATTTGTTTAATAGTATTGTAAGTGTACATTTTTAAAAAAATGACAGGCAGAGGCAGGCAACCCCGCAGGTGCCGTCGTGGTCGTGGTGCTGTGATTCCTTTAGACCCTACATGCATATTGTTCAGAGGCCAGGTGCCAGGGGGGACGCGAAAAGTTCTGAGAAGGACCTAGTTGAATGACTAACACAGGACACCCAATCTTCTACAGCTTCCGCTCCTATTCCTCCTAACCTTGACGCACCATCCACCTCCAGCTGTGCTTTGGGCACCTCTCAAGTGACCAGTGCCACTCGCCCACCTGTCGCCACCACCAACACTAGCACCACAGCCACTTCACTTGATCTGTCAGAGAAGTTATTGACACATCAGTTTGAAGAAATGAGTGATGCGCAACAATCATTGACAGAGGATGTAGATAACAGTGATATGTCTCAGTCAGGCAGCATTACAGACATGGAGGTACGGTGTGATGATGATGATGATGATGTTGTACCAACTGCTGCTTCCTTTGTTGATGTGTCAGATACAAGTGAAGCGGTTGATGATGATGTGTCAGTGGATGTCCCGTGGGTGCCTGCTAGAAGAGAAGAAGAAGAGGGGGAAAGTTCAGATGGGGAGACAGAGAGTAGGAGGAGGAGACGAGTTGGAAGCAGGGGGAGGACGTCGCAAGGAGCTAGTGGCATAGTCAGACAGCATGCATCGGCACCCGGGGTCAGCCAGACAGCACGCCGATGCCAATCAACGCATGCTGTTGCCACCACCAGAATGCCGTCATCGCAGAGCTCAGCAGTGTGGCATTTTTTTGTGTGTCTGCCTCTGACAACAGTGATGCCATTTGCAACCTGTGCCAAAAGAAACTGAGTCATGGGAAGTCCAACACCCACCTAGGTACAACTGCTTTGCAAAGGCACATGGTCTCACATCACAAACGCTGATGGGAAGAACACATGAGTAGAAGCAGCACACAAACTCAAAGCTGCCATCCTCCTCCTGCTCCAGCATCTTCAACCACGTCAACCACTGCTGTCCTCCATGCCCCCTCTCAACCATCCTCCACTCAGTCTCTCTTACGTAGCAGTTCCTGGTCATCTGCCCACAGTCAGGTGTCTGTCAAGGACATGTTTGAGCATAAGAAGCCAATTTCCCAAAGTCACCCCCTTGCCCGGCGTCTGACAGCTGGCTTGTCTGAACTCTTAGCCAACCAGCTTTTACCATACAAGCTGGTGGAGTTTGATGCTTTCAAAAAATTTGTATCTATTGGGACACCGCAGTGGAAGGTACCTGGCAGAAATTTCTTTTCTCAAAAGGCAATCCCAAACCTGTACTCGATTGTGCGAAAGGAAGGAATGGCATGTCTGACACACAGCGTTGGGGCAAGGGTCCATATGACCACTGATAGCTGGTCTGCAAAGCATGGTCAAGGCAGGTATATCACCTACACTGCACATTGGGTAAACCTTCTGATGTCTGACAAGCATGGAATGCGTGGCTTTGCAGAGGAAGTGGTGACACCGCCACGACTTGTAGGCAGGCCTGCTGCTACCTCCTCTACTCCTACTACTCCATTCTCTTCCATAACCTCTTCCTCGGCTGAGTCCTCTTCTGCTTCTGCCTGTTACTCCACATCAACGGCACCCCCCCAGCTCCCCAGGTACTATTCAACATCCCCAATACGGCAGTGTCACGCCGTCTTGGGGTTGACTTGCCTGAAAGAGGAGAGTCACACTGCACCAGCACTCCTGTCCTTCCTGAACACTCAGGTGGATCAGTGGCTGACTCCGCACCATCTGGAGATTGGCAAGGTTGTTTCTGACAATGGAAGTAATTTGGTGGCGGCATTGAAATTGGGCAAGTTGACACATGTGCCGTGCATGGCACATGTGTGTAATCTGATTGTACAACACTTTGTGCATAAGTACCCAGGCTTACAGGACGTCCTGAAGCAGGCCAGGAAGGTGTGTGGCCATTTCAGGCATTCCTACATGGCCATGGCACACTTTTCCGATATCCAGCGTCGAAACAACCTGCCAGTGAGGCGCTTGATTTGCGACAGCCCGACATGGTGGAATTCAACACTCGTAATGTTTGACCGCATGCTCCAACAAGAAAAAGCTGTTAATGAGTATTTGCATGACCGGGGTGCTAGGACAGCCTCTGGGGAGCTGGGGATTTTTTTGCCAAATTACTGGACGCTCATGCGCAATGCCTGTAGGCTCATGCGTCCTTTTGAGGAGGTGACAAACCTTGTCAGTCGCACGGAAGGCACCATCAGCGACATCATACCATTTGTTTTCTTCTTGGAGCGTGCCCTGCGAAGAGTGCTGGATCAGGCCGTAGATGAGCATGAAGAGGAAGAGTTGTGGTGTCCATCACCACCAGAAACAGCCTTATGAGCATCGCTTGCAGGACCTGCGGCAATGCAGGAAGAGGATTGTGAGGAAGAGGAGTCAGAGGAGGAATGTGGCTTTGAGGAGGAGGAAGACCAAGCACAACAGGCATCCCAGGGTGCTCGTTGTTGTCACCTATCTGGTACCCGTGGTGTTGTACGTGGCTGGGGGGAAGAAGATACCCTCAGTGAAATCAGTGAGGATGAGGAACAGGACATGATTAGCTCGGCATCCAACCTTGTGCAAATGGGGTCTTTCATGCTGTCATGCCTGTTGAGGGACCCTCGTATAAAAAAGCTGAAGGAGAACGACCTGTACTGGGTGTCCACGCTACTAGACCCCCGGTATAAGCATAAAGTGCCTGAAATGTTACCAAATTCCCGCAAGTCGGAAAGGATGGAGCATTTAAAAAATAAATTAAAAACTATGCTTTACACAGCGTATAAGGGTGATGTCACAGCACAACGGGAATCTAACAGGGGAAGAGATGAAAGTAATCCTCCTCCTCCCATGACCACGGTGGCAAGGACAGGACGCTTTCCTGACGTGTTGTTGATGGAGGACATGCGGACCTTTTTAACTCCTATGCATCGCCAGAGCCTTTCGGGATCCAGCCTCAGAGAAAGACTCAACCGACAGGTAGCAGACTACCTAGCATTAACTGTGGATCTCGACACTCTGAGGAGCGATGGACCCCTTGACTACTGGGTGTGCAGGCTTGACCTGTGGCCTGAGCTATCCCAATTTGCAATCGAATTTCTGGCCTGCTCCGCTTCAAGTGTCCTGTCAGAAAGCACCTTCAGTGCAGCAGGAGGTTTTGTCACTGAGAAGAGAAGTCGCTTAGGTAAAAAAAGTCTTGATTATCTCACCTTAATTAAAATGAATGAGGGATGGATCCCGAAGGGACTGACATTGGGCGATACATTTGAGTAAAAAAGGCCTGATGATGAGATGAGCTGCCTTGGGCTACAAATGGTACACACGCTGGCTTTTTTTTTCTTAGAATGCAGGATGACTTGCGTGACTTATCCGCCAACAACTAATGTTCAAGCCACAAAGTTTTAGGGCACTTTCTAACTGTTTTACAAACATCAATTTTTCAGGCCGCTGCTACAGCAGCGGCTGCAACAATACTGAATTTTTCAGGCATTTGTACATGCCTAATTTTTATGGCCTCTGGTGCTGCACTGTGGCTACAAAACTCAAACAAAAAAAAAGGCACATAACAGTGATTAAACTGTTAAGAATAGTACTACTTAACACACCACTCATATCTGGTGCACGAGCAGTGCCCCAAATTTGAAGTTGGAGGACCGACCAAGCATCTTTTTCCAGCTCACGGTTCCGAAAAATTATCTCCGGGTTCCATCGATGCCATACCTGTACTCTATTGTTCAAAAGGATGGCATATGTGGTGTTTAATGCTGTTGTGCCTGTTGAGGGTCGTGGGCCATCGTATAAAAAGGCTGAAGGAGAACGACCTGTACTGGGTGTCCAAGCACGTTTTTTGTTCAATATTCCCGGTTCCTCTAAATTATCTCCGGGTTCCTCAAATCAATGCCATATCTGTAATCTATTGTGCAAAAGGATGGCATATGTGGTGTTTCATGCTGTTGTGCCTGTTGAGGGTCGTGGGCCATCGTATAAAAAGGCTGAAGGAGAACGACCTGTACTGGGTGTCCAAGCACGTTTTTTGTTCAATATTCCCGGTTCATAAAATCAATGCAAAAATCTGTAATCTATTGTGCAAAAGGATGGCATATGTGATGTTTCATGCTGTTGTGCCTGTTGAGGGTTGTGGCCATCGTATAAAAAGGCTGAAGGAGAACGACCTGTACTGGGTGTCCAAGCACGTTTTTTGTTCAATTTTCCCGGTTCCTCTAAATTATCTCTGGGTTCCTCAAATCAATGCCATACCTGTAATCTATTGTGCAAAAGGATGGCATATGTGGTGTTTCATGCTGTTTTTCCTGTTGAGGGTCGTGGGCCATCGTATAAAAAGGCTGAAGGAGAACGACCTGTACTGGGTGTCCAAGCACGTTTTTTGTTCAATATTCCCGGTTCCTCTAAATTATCTCTGGGTTCCTCAAATCAATGCCATACCTGTACTCTATTGTGCAAAAGGATGGCATATGTGGTGTTTCCTGCTGTTGTTTCTGTTGAGGGTCCTGGACCCTCTTCTAAAAAGGCTGAAGGAGAACGACCTGTACTGGGTGTACTGTCCAAGCATCTTTTTCCATCTCCCGGTACTTAAAAATTATCTCCGGGTTTCTAAAATCAATGCCATACCTGTACTGGATTATTCAAAAGGATGGCATATGTGGTGTTTCTTGCTGTTGTTTCTGTTGAGGGTCCGGGACCCTCGTATAAAAAGGCTGAAGGAGAACGAAGTGTACTGGGTGTCCAATCATGTTTTTTTTTCAATTTCCCAGTTCCTAAAAATTATCTCTGGGTTCCTGAAATCGATGCCATACCTGTACTCTATCGTGCAAAAGGATGGCATAGGTGGTGTTTCCTGCTGTTGTGTCTGTTGAGGGTCCTTGACCCTCGTCTACAGAGGCGGAAGGAGAATGACCTGTACTGGATGTCAAAGCATCTTTTTCCATCTCCCGGTTCATAAAAATTATCTCTGGGTTCCTAAAATGGATTCCATACCTGGACTCTATTGTGCAAAAGGATGGCATATGTGGTGTTTCATGCTGTTGTGCCTGGTGAGGGTCGTGGGCCATCGTATAAAAAGGCTGAAGGAGAATGACCTGTACTGCCTTGCTGCTCCTTTCAGGCAGGCCAGCTCTTTGCATACAGGCACACAGACTCTGTAACAGATCCCTCTTTTAGGGAGAGGTGCAGCCATAATGCAGGGTCAGAACCTCTGTCTGCAACTGGTATACTTGATGGTGCAAGAGGAAGTAACCTTACCATGGTTCCCTGACCGCACGTCTTGTTGTTATATTTGGTGAGGGTAATCAGGCAGGCTGTATAGACCTCCCCCGATAGGGGGAGTAAAAGGGATTATGATTAAAGTGCTAAGAATAGTACAACTTAACACAACCTAGTTACCATGGGTCCCAAACCGCATGTCTTGTTGTTATATTTGGTGAGGGTAATCAGGCAGACCGTATTGACCTCCCCCGATAGGGGGAGTTACAGGGATTAGAGTGCTAAGAATAGTACTATTATAAACACAACCTAGTTACCATGGGTCCCTGACCGCATGTCTTGTTAGGTGAGGGTAATCATGCAGGCCAGGGAGTAACAGGGATTAAAGTACTAAGAATAGTACTAATATAAACAAAACCTAGTTACCATGGGTCCCATATATACTTTGTCAGGGTAATCATGCAGGCCATATAGACCTCCCCCGATAGGGGGAGTAAGAGGGATTAAACTGCTAAGAACAGTACTACTTAACACAACATAGTTACCATGGGTGTCAGACCGCATGTTTTATTATTATACTTTTCAGGGTAATTATATATCTATCAAATCTATCTATTTATCTTCTATCGATTCTATCTACCTATCAATCTATGTATATATATCTATCAACTCTATCTATCTCGTGGCCGGACTGTTTTGAGACAGCCACTTGTGTTTAGGACAAATTTGAAGTAGGAGGACAGACCAATCATCTTCTTCCATCTCCCTGTTCCAAAAATGCAGGCCATATAGACCTCCCCCGATAGGGGGAGTAACAGGGATTAAAGTGCTAACAATAGTACTACTTAACACAACCTAGTTACCATGGGTCCCAGACCGCATGTTTTATTATTATACTTTTCAGGGTAATTATATATCTATCAAATCTATCTATTTATCTTCTATCGATTCTATCTACCTATCAATCTATGTATATATATCTATCAACTCTATCTATCTCGTGGCCGGACTGTTTTGAGACAGCCACTTGTGTTTTTGACAAATTTGAAGTAGGAGGACAGACCAATCATCTTCTTCCATCTCCCTGTTCCAAAAATGCAGGCCATATAGACCTCCCCGATAGGGGGAGTAACAGGGATTAAAGTGCTAACAATAGTACTACTTAACACAACCTAGTTACCATGGGTCCCAGACCGCATGTTTTATTATTATACTTTTCAGGGTAATTATATATCTATCAAATCTATCTATTTATCTTCTATCGATTCTATCTACCTATCAATCTATGTATATATATCTATCAACTCTATCTATCTCGTGGCTGGACTGTTTTGAGACAGCCACTTGTGTTTAGGACAAAGTAGGAGGACAGACCAATCATCTTCTTCCATCTCCCTGTTCCACAAATGCAGGCCATATAGACCTCCCCCGATAGGGGGAGTAACAGGTAGTAGTAAACTGCTAAGAATAGTACTACTTAACACACCACGGGTCCCATCCCGCATGTCTTATTGTTATACTCTGACAGGGAAATTATATATCTTTCAAATCTATCTATTTATCTACCTATCAAATCTATCTAACTATCAATCGTATCTATCAAATGTATATTGCATCTATTGATTAATGTAATTAGTATCTATCAAATGTATATTGCATCTTTTGATCTATGTAATTTGTATCTATCAAATGTATATTGCATCTTTTGATCTATGGAATTCGTATCTATCAAATGTATATTGCATCTATTGATCTATGGAATTCATATCTATCAAATGTATATTGCATCTATTGATCTATGTAATTTGTATCTATCATATGTATATTGCATCTATTGAGCTATGTAATCTATGTATCTATCTATCTATCAAATCTATCTATCTCGTGGTTGTGCAAATGGACTGTTTGCGGTTGTTTGCGGTGCGTTACATGGAGAGTTTGGTCTGTCACTGTGAAGCGGGCGTAACCCTTACACTACCTGATCGATACAACATCATAACTGATGTTTTAAAGCACGTTATTCCAAACAATTTAGGTGATTTAGGCCCTTTATGGGTTAAAAGCAGACTCTGCATCAACTATGTAATTTTACATGGGAGTTTTGCCATGGATCCCCCTCCAGCATGCCACAGTCCAGGTGTTAGTACCCTTGAAACAACGTTTCCATCACTACTGTGGCCAGAAAGAGTCCTTGTGGGTTTTAAAGTTCGCCTGCCTTTTGAAGTCAATTGCGCGGTTCGCCGGTTCGCGAACAGTAGCAGAAGTTCGAGTCCGCCGTTCGCGAACCAAAATTTTTAAGTTCGCGACATCTCTAATGATAATTACTAAAAAATAAATCTCCAGGTCTCCTATGACCTTCCATGACTGTCAGCACTCTCTGCACTCTCTCAGTTCAACAACTTCCTATTTCTATCCAGATGTTGTCTCCAGAATCTCTAGTTGATGTTTCTAACTGATATGAACTTATTTTTGTTAATGTATTACTGTATGTAGCATTATTTAATTTATTATGGTATAAAATAAAAACAATATTACAAAATGTTTCACAACAGCTAAACATAGGGAAAGAGGGGTAAAGTAATAGGTGTGGGTGGGATTAGAAGTGGTGAGTAACATTTTGTCCTGGCTAGTAGATTAGAACGTTACATTTTTAGTCCTGAGCTATCAATCTGTAAACTGATTCATCATTAACTAATGCATGCATTTTTATATACGCAAGTACACATCCACTTAAAGGGACAGTAAACCATAAAAAAAATGTTATATAATTCTGTCAGACAGCAGGAGCGAGCTGCACTTAGTGCTATGGCGCGGTCGGGCCGGGCTGTGACTATACAGCTGGCCCGATGCGCTGTTTGAAAAAAACAGACCCGCTCAGAAGATCACAGAGAGCGGATCTGTAAAACAGCAGTTATTTTTTTAAATTCAAAGGGGAAATTTGGTTTTACAATGTTTGCGCTATTATAATGTTATATAATTCTGCACTATGTGCAGAATTATATAACATTTTTTTTATGGTTTACTGGCACTTTAAGCATGGGATGACATAAACAAACCAAAATACAGACACATTCAGCAATAGACAACTACAGTCAGGCACCCACACAAACACTTATACACACACACATACTTTCACACAGTCACACACAGGGACATGAACAAACTTAGGGCTAGATTATAAGTGCGGTTGTTTGCACACATCGGGTATAGTGCTAGTTTTACAAGTTGAAAGCAAATGCAAATGCATGACCGTAATCGCGATTTATGCTAGAATGATTACCGCATCCCCAAAACTATGGTTAACTACACTGCTCAGCCCCCAAAGGGACTCTGGTCTGTTATGCACACAGTTATGACTTCACTATAAAACATTTAGGTCTTTAGCCCAATATGAACCCCCAGCCATGCCCCTACCATAACAATTCTTTTTTTGCTTTTTTTTTTTTTAAGATTTTTTTTATTGAGGTTATAAAATAGACGGATCAGCCAGAAAGTAAAATAGCAACAAATACATTAAGATATGCATGGTGGGAAGTAACCACAATTCACTTGATAGTACAAGTAGAGATAAACCTCAGATTTCTGTTAATGTGTGTCCCCTCAATATATGGAGCAATGTGAAATAAAATGTTTTCCCCCAGTGGAAGCTTGAGGTCACTCTTGGACCCCTTGGGAGATATTTTGTGACAAGTAGGGGAACTTAGGGGAATATGTAAAGTAACAAAATGGGTCACTTGTGGACCCCTAGTATTATATGAAAAGAACTCTTATTATGTGCAATGAAGTAAGTATATGAATTATGTGTAAAGAGGATCTTCAAGCCTAAGGAACTTTATTAGATATGGGAGGTGTACAATTCTTAGAACCTTGTGAGACATAGTCCAGTGAATACATTTGAGTAAGGAGAGTGCAGATATTAGTCTAGTGTTATTCAATTACTTCAGTAAAAGCTGAGACTAGTTAATGTAAACTAGGTAAACAGTTAAATTGTATATATACTGGCTATTGCACCTTGTACCAACTCGTTAAAGGAGCTTCTAACTACCGGGTGTGCTGGCACTATGTAAAGGCATGGTCTCAACATGGGAACATGGAAAGTTAGCCTTATAAGGAGAGGAAACTCTGGAGTTTAAGGTAATTTAGACGCCCCTCCTGGTGAAAGCTGGGGAATGTTTTAACTCTTATGCATGTTTGGGTAGTAAGCCACATAGCTGGTCACATGATGTTCTGTCTCTGCCGCTAACAGGGCAATATCAATAAATGTGGTTGTAATATAAATTGGACTAGTGATAATAACATATTAATGGTAAAAGGCTTAACTCTCTTGGGGAAAAAAGAAAAAGTGTGGGCAATATGTATGAAATGCTCCATTTATAGGTAATATAAACCTGTGTGGTGACTCCCAGGGCAAATACATAAAAAATAAATTAGTAAACGGAACCCTCTCATGCATTGTAATAAGCGTAGCATTCAGGGTTTAAATCTGTATGTAAACAAGCAGTGATCAAGTGCGCAACTGCACGAAACATGTCTGCATGTGGTTCAGATCACTGACACTGTGTTTTTACATTAAGTGCTTTATTACAGTCGTGTGTAGGCTGTCATGTTTTTACTTTTGTTACTACAATAAAGGAAGTTTTACTTTTCTTTGGAGAGAGATTTTTTGCGCTACAAGTGGGGACAATCCATTGGAATATATTCTATTTACTCAGACGCTGACTACAGACCGGCTCAGTCTCCACAGCTGCAGATCTCCATACACCCTGAGCCAATTGCTCCCCAGCGTGTTACCGGACAGTGAGTGGTATACAGGTACCTTTTGAAATTATATTGCTAAAGTCTATGTGTGCGCTACTTACTTACAAAGTGTTCTTTTTTATATATATATATATATATATATATATATATATATATATATATATATACACTGTTAGTAGAGATGGAGGGCACTCACAGGACTTCATACAAAAGATAGCCTTTATTATTGTAGTAATACAAGTATAGTGTCGACGTTTCGGCCTTTTCTTAGGCCTTCTTCAAGACAATTTTCATAGTCTAAAAACATAAACAAAAACGATATAATAAGAAACATAACCAAAATGCCAAATCCAAGTATGCATCAAAGTGTGACCCTCCACCAGAGGAGACCATAATAGCCCGAGTGAAACTTAAAAGGCTTCAACAGGAGTAGAGAAGCCATAACAACCAGCTGCCAAGAGAGAAATGAGAAAGAAAAGAATGTCTTAACGTAGGGTGTATCTCTTTGAGGTCGGTACTGACACGCGTCCGTCCGAGGTGTGTCTGTGGCGTGTGATCTGATTGGCCCCTGCAGGGGGCGGGACCGCCCTTTTTTAAAGGCTGACTTCGCGGCTATTTCCCCCTTATGATTCTGTCATTCTGGGAGTTCTACGCGGACGCTGTGTTCTGCATTAGTTAAGGTAAGAAGGGTTATGGCTCATGCTGTGGCTCCTTAACCCTATATGTTAACTTTGGCTGTTACCATATGAGCTCAATGTTACGGCTAACTGTTTCACTGATTGGCTACGGTTTATAGCAGTGGTAGAATTGATAGTAGCTGGACTTAGGTTGTGGATATTCAATACTCAAGGTTTACTATGGCTGTGACTATGTGAGTTAACTATTATGGCTAAGCGGTTTCACAGACATGCTTTCCGATCGTGATAGTGCGCTTACTATTATGGCTAAGTGATGACACACTGTTGTGTATGATTGTGATAGTATATATAATAACAAGGTAAGTGGCACTTGATCATTATAAGGCCTTTAGTGATGTTTCTTATTCTTGGCGGTTAATTGAAGTTAGTATGGCATACTGCTGTCACCATATAATGTATCGTAGTCGGCTCCTCTCGCATCGCTACTGTCATTCTCTCTATGGTTGGCATGATCCCTGGTTGTGTGGCCTCTGACTAGCGCCCACTAAGGTACCCTTTGGTTGCTCTGACCCTATTTCCCACATGAGAATTGGCTTAGGACCATTTGCATTATGTGTATATATAGATTAATTCTTGCCCTGTCAGGTTGGCATGCTTATTGCAGAGTCTGCTCCGATGTATATGTGATACAAAATATATCCTTTTTATATATTGATTCTGTCAGGGATATGGACTTTATTGCTTGCTCCATGGTAGGGATTTATACGCTGGAATGAGGGGGTGTATGTGTAATTTTGGGTGTTGGAGTATCTGATGTTGGTTCTGATAATGTCCAGTCTATCACACTAATTATTACCATGGTCTTTGACTATTATGCAAGGTTATAATGGTATCAGCCTGCTATTAGGTGTTTTCACTTCGTATTAATGATAAGGGTGGCTCTTAGACCACGTGGTCTTTGGTAGTGCTTGACTGCTGTTTAGTTTGTCACATGTTCCTCCATATTCGCCCTTTTCTCTTTCTATTTTCTGTCTTCTGCTTCTTTGGACTTTCTTTTCTTTTCTCTTTTTTCTCATTTCTCTCTTGGCAGATGGTTGTTATGGCTTCTCTACTCCTGTTGAAGCCTTTTAAGTTTCACTCGGGCTATTATGGTCTCCTCTGGTGGAGGGTCACACTTTGGTGCATACTTGGATTTGGCATTTTGGTTATGTTTCTTATTATACCGTTTTTGTTTATGTTTTTAGACTATGAAAATTGTCTTGAAGAAGGCCTAAGAAAAGGCCGAAACGTCGACACTATACTTATATTACTACAATAATAAAGGCTATCTTTTGTATGAAGTCCTGTGAGTGCCCTCCATCTCTACTAACAGTCTATGCATATTATTTGAGGATCGCACCCGGGCACTGGAAGCATTGATGTGGAAGGAGTGCTGGGCCACCGGCTACCACATATATATATATATATATATATATATATATATATTGCAAACCCTATAAAGTCTAGAAACCAATGTTAGATATAAAACATACAGACTGTTAGATATAGAGCCTTTATCAGGAATAGATGTCCCGTACAGTGGAGGCTGAAACATTATCCATCGCCCTTTTTACCCCCCTGTTGAGCGATAGCTGTGGAGGTGATAGTAGATTAGCCAACTCCAGCTTTAAGGGCTTTTAAGTGGGGGAATCATGGGCCATCGATAGCCTGGAGGGGGCTGCACTTCATCTGGGTGTTTGATGGTGAAGGCGCTTCCTTGAAGCCAGCACCACTCTCTGCTGCGGGAAAGTCAGTCAGCCCCAGTTCCTTAGTTTCCCCCTGTACAGGCATGGCCACACTAGGGGTGCAACGAGTTGTTTTCCAACCTGGTCATCCGCTACCCAGCCAAAGCAGCAGTCGTGGTCCGGCAAGAGCCGGTAATGTAAGCTGAGTCTTCTTCTTTTTTTTTTTTTTTTAACAAACTTTATTGAAACAATAAAAGCAGCGTACATGTCACAGATCCTTAACAGTAATACAGCCAAAGAAAAACACATACATTATATGGATCTGACTCGTGAAGAATACAGTGGCATTATAGATTAACATCATGGGAAGATCCATGTATCACATAACTCCAGTTGTCCCAAGTTATTACAAATTAGAGTCCCAAGCCAAAAGATTGCAGGAATAGATACATCATCTGTTATCTCAACATTTTTATCAGGTAGTGGTCTAAGCCCAAGACATATCCCAAGTTAATATCTGGGATGCAATCGAAGGATGCTAAGTGTTCCTATAAAGTATCTGTACTGTAGGAGGGGATTGTGAGATGGGTGGTCGGGTCTTTAAGGGAATGTAAGTATTCCTCCCAGATAAAGTACAAATCATGAAATTCCTCTAATTTTCCTGTTTTGGTATAATGGTATTGTTCTAATTTTAAAGCCATAGTCACACTGTCTCTCCAGGTAATGTGTATTTTTTCCAGTTGTAAGGGATGTATCTCTTAGCCATGTTTACCATAAGCGTCAGGAGTCTAAGTCTATATATACAGCGTATGTGGGGGTGGACATTAAATAAGAGTGTCCATGGTGTGTGAGGAATAGGGAGCCTAGAGCTGTCTCGATTTCCTTACATATGTCTGACCAATACTGTTTTACAATAGGGCATGTCCACCAGATATGTGCAAATGTGCCTCTATTTCCGCATCCCCTCCAGCATTTTACGTCATAATTAGGGATCATTTTCCCCAGTTTGTCTGGTGTATAGTGCCATCTACATAGTAGTTTGATGTTCATTCCGGTAGTCTGTAAAGATGAGGCTGAGGAACTCATTTGCCTAAAAATTGTGTCCCAAGTTTTGGGTGGTATATGATCATTCAACTCAGATTCCCATTTCTTAACATACAATGGGGGATGTGTGGTTTGATGTGAGATAAGTAATTTATAAGATGTAGACAAGGTGCCGTTGCTTGGCATTGGTGTATAGCACATGGTCTCAAAAGGTGTCAGGGGTCTAGATATATCATCCTTATTAGTGTGTGTCTGGTGACTATGTGAGATCTGATGGTATGTCAACCAGTTGTTCTGATCGAGGTTTAAGATATCCAGAACCTCTCGTCTAGTTTTAAGTTTTCCGTTTTGCAAGACCCTGTGCCAGGACATGCTGTGGTGTATCGTTGACATGCTCTGGACATGTATGTGTGGTTGAATGGGGAAGTGAATATCACAGGTCAAGGGGGTCAATGGGGAATGTGGGGATGAGATAGATTTGTGCGACCTCAAGGTTTTTTGCCATAGCCTAAATATTTCCTGGACAATGAGTGGGTCATTTAGCTGGGCAGGGACAGCACGTCCTTGATTTACTGGAGACCAGCATCGGTCTCCTAGTTGTGTAGCTCTACAAAGTTTAGTTTCTAAGAGTACCCATTCCTTGTGAGTAGCATGCTTACACCAGTCTACTATCCTGCCCATATGGGTTGCATGTTTATATAACTGTAGATTTGGTACGCCCAAACCCCCGTGTAATTTGTTACGGTATAATGTTTGAATAGCGATTCTTGGTCGTTTATTGCTCCATATGAAAGAGTTTATTATTTTCTGTAACTGATAAAGCGATTTATCTGGAATAGGGATAGGAAGTGCCTGGAGGAGATAAAGGATTTTTGGGAGAATGATCATTTTTACAGAGTTAATTCTGCCTAACCAAGATAGGGGTTTATGTTTCCAAGAGGCCAGAGTGGTTATAATATGTGTTTTAAGAGGCTCGAGATTTAGAGGAATTATTTTGTGCAGATGGGGGGTAATATAAACACCTAAGTACTTTAGTGCTTCAGGTTGTTGTTTGAATTGATGTGTTTCCAAGTGACATAGCTCATGTGCTGGGGTACCTACATTGATAAATTCCGATTTGGAATAATTAATACGGAAATATGACATCTCTCCAAATTTATGTAACTGTAGCATAAGTGTGGGAACTGAAGCTTCTAGATTTGTGAGAGTTAGGATGACATCATCCGCATAGAGTGAGGTCTTGTATTCTATGTGATCTATGACTATACCTCGAATCTCCGGGTTATATCTAATGTATGTGGCCAGGACTTCCATTGCTAAAATGAATAACGTGGGGGACAGGGGGCATCCTTGTCGAGTACCATTCCCAATTGTGAATGGCTCAGATATACAGTCATTAATCTTAATTTTGGCCGTGGGGTTATTATAAAGTGCGAAACTCAGTGTTAAAGCCAAATCTTAAGAGTGTGTCTTTAAGGAAGGACCAGTTCAAGCGGTCGAATGCTTTTTCAGCATCCATAGAGAGGACTACTGAGGGGATTTTTTGTTTACTTGCGTATTCTATAAGATTGATGATTTTAGTAGAGTTGTCTCTTGCCTCCCTGTGTGGGGTGAATCCTACCTGGTTTAGGTGTATTAGATGTGGGAGTACAATATTTAGACGAGTGGCAAGAATTTTAGCATATAATTTAATGTCCACATTCAATAAGGTGATGGGACGAAAATTTGAGGGGGTCGTAGCTGCCTGGTTTAGGCAATACCACAACATGTGCTTCCAACATCGAGGGTGGGAACTTTGCCCCCTGACTTATCTCATTAAAAATTGTAGCCAAGGGTGAGGCTAAATTGTCTTGAAAAACTTTATAATATTTCGTGGAGAACCCATCCGGCCCTGGGCTTTTCCCGTACTTTAGTGTTTGTATGGCCTTTTTGATTTCTGGGATAGTAAAGGGTGAGTTAAGTTGTTTTAGTTGGGTCTCTGTCAGTGTGGGTAAAGGGCATTTTTTAATATCAAAATTGGGGAGATTAGTGGCAGGGGATAGATTATAGAGTTCCGAGTAGTAGGAGTGAAACGCCGGGAGGATTGCAGGGGTAGTGGTTAAGGGTGATTTGTTTGAGGGTTTTAAATTATAGATGTGCGATTTAAGTTTCTTCTTTTTTAGAGCTCTTGCTAAATATTTACCAGCTCTGTTATTCTCATAGTGAAAGAAACTATTTAGTTTGTGCGAGAGATTATGATGTTCTATTTGTAAAAAGTTATCTAGATCTCGTCTGGTTTTTGTTATTTCAGTCATAATACTATCGTCTAATGGAGAGTGCTTATGTAAATGTTCCAAGTTTGATAGCTTAGTAGTGAGATTGTCATACTCGATTCTCTGCGCCCGCCTCGTTTGGGCTTTTAATTTTATGAGTTCTCCTCTGAGTAGGCATTTGTATGCCTCCCAGACCGCAAACTGGTTAGAAGTTGAAGGGATATTTATCTGAAAATATTCCTCAATATTTTTATTCAATTTATCGACTGAGTCTACTACGTTAAGCAATGTGTCGTCTAACTTCCATAAGAATGACCGCTGAGGGGTCTGACCACGCTGTGGGGGATATTAGACATTTTTTCACTTGTGTAAGACCATTTTGGCCAGTGAGGAAGTAATCAATCCTGCTGTGTGACTTATTAGGATGGGAGTAAAATGTATAATCCCTGGTATTGGGATGCTGAAGTCTCCAGATGTCGTATAATTTATAAAGTTTAAGTTGTTTCCAGAAATATGTATGGAATTTTGTCCTATGAGTGAGGCGGGGGTTGTTACTATCTAAGTGTGGTTGAAAGTGTAAATTGAAATCTCCACCTATGTATATTGGTCCGGTTGTGATATCTAGAATACGGTTAAATAATTTTACAAAAAAGGGTTTTGGGTTGCTGTTAGAAGCGTATAAATTGACAAATGTAACTGGTCTTCCATATAGGAGACCTACTAAGCCCAGGAATTGGCCTTCATTGTCCGAATCTTGTTTGATCAATGTAAAAGGTATGTTTCTTTTTAATAAAATGCTAACGCCACATTTTTTAGAGGGGCCCGTGCTGTGAAAATGTTGTGTGTATGTTTGTCCCAGGTATTTGGAGGAAGAGTATATCGGCCTGCCTTTTCGAAATATCTGAAAGGGCTTTTGAGCACTTACATGGGGAATTCAGACCCTTGGTATTCTGGGAGAAAAGAACTAAGGAGTGTGATATTTTAGAATTACGACAAGGCATTATCTTGACAGAGTTGCCCGCTGAATTTGTGAATATCTGTACCTGTCAAGCATATAGTGGCTGTGTAATAGATGGGAGAACATTTCCATATAGTGACATAATCTGAGCATGTACTATTCTCATATACAAAATTAAAACAAACAACATAACTATGCATGAAAACAGTATTAACATAGTGTGCAATAGAAAACTGTAACATTGTAAAAACAAGCAAATCTCTAAGTCTGAAATCAGACATAAAAAGAGATATAACACAAGAAGGGGGAAGTACAATCATAAGGTCCTATATTGTGGTGACGTAAAGTTCTTGCTTATCCTAAACTAGGAGTAAGACTTAAATATAAGTTTCCTGAGGCTAGTGATAGTTCTATACAGGAGTAACACATTACTTCATGTGGTGATCAACAGTCTCATAGCATATATATGTTTATTAATGGTCTAAATACGATACCTGTCTCGGCGTTACTGCCCCATGTTCAGAGTCCGGCATGTGTCCAGTGAAATGAAACAAAATAACAATCCGTGGGATTAAACCACGGGTGGAGGTGTCAGAATTAAGAAATATATGATGTTTCTCTAGTCCTCCTCAGATTCAGAGGGGGGGTTGATTCTGGGTGAGGATTGCTGCTTCCTAGGTTTTTCTGGCATTGATATCATTTTATCCGCCTTGGACTTCTTGATGTGCCATTTTGCAGGGTTGACGCTTGATCTTTTGTTAGCTCTCTGTTGCTCTGCCGTCAGTGGTGTTAAATCCATTGAGTGGTCGATGTCCAGGTCTTTGCTGAAGGCGTTCATATCCTCAGGGTTGTTGCATATCAATCTTTTATCATCCCGTATAACCATAAGGTGGTTAGGGAAGCCCCATCTATACGGAATCTTCTTGCTTCGAAGCAATGTTGTTAAAGGAGTAAATTCTTTCCGTCTCTGCAGCGTTCTTGTTGAGAGGTCTTGGTAAATTTGTATAACATTACCCCTGAATCTCACGGGCTGTTGTCGTCTGGATTGGTTAAGAAGCATTTCTTTCTCACGAAAATTCTTGAATCTGATGATTATATCTCTAGGTGGAGCCCTGTCTGGGGGCCTAGGCTGGATAGCCCTATGGGCCCTCACCCATAAAATATCATCTGTGTATGATTTTTCCTTAATTGCAGAGAAGAGAGCCTGCAAATATTCTGGAAAGTCTCTAGGCAGGACATACTCCGGGATACCTCGTAGACGTAAGTTCTTCCTCCTGCTCCTATTTTCTAAATCGTCTATTTTGTCTAAAAGTGCCTCAATATTATCTTGTTGTGCAGTGGAATTGTTCTCTATGCGGGTAATATCTTCCCTGATCTCTTCATTATCCGCTTCCAGCATTTCTACTCTGGAGCTCATAGTTTGAATTTCTTGTTTGAGCTCAGTGAGTTCTTCTCTGAGGCATGTCCTAAAGATTTCTGAGATTTCCTGCTTAGATGCAAAATGTGATAGGAATGAAGCAGGGATTATGTCAGTCTCCCCTGATATGGGGGTCAGGTGCAGATCCTTGAGACTTTTTTGGGGGGCTGAGATTTACTTTTGTTAGACAGGACAGCTGTAGGAGAATGTTCAGTGGCAAAATAGGAAGGCATTGTATGCGCTTTATTAATTGGCAGTTTAAGTGATTTGTCAGTTTTAGTTGGTCTTCTGGATGCCATTTGATAAGCTGGAGTGAAAGCCTCCCTGTTCCGTTTAAGTTAAGCACTTATATTTGTACTGGTATTAGTATTAGTATTAGGGACACCCTTGTTTGTCAGCATCCACCATATAAGTGATAAGGAATAAGGGTTAAAGTCAGAGTTGTAGATAGCTGTGTTATATCACGTTCCTGTTCTCCAGCAACTATCCCCAGGGCATTGACCTCTGCCCGCAAGTGTCCCTCTATTTGATATGCTCGATAGGATCTATTAGGTTGCGCAGATTTATTATATGCCTCCTCTGTCAATTTATATTGTCCCCAACACTATTGGTAACACCGGGTGTCCCTGTAGCCTAAGCGCCATACAGGCGATTCCCACGTGGTTGTGATTTTTACATAGGCTCACCTCGGTATTGTTAGCAGAGGCTTTGTGGTGTGTTGTTGCTCCTTCTTATGTACGGGATAGCTACTCGACCCTCTGCACCTGCATGATGTCGTCCACAAGACAGCTCTGTGATATGCGTTACTCCGCGAGCGGAGCAAGTGTGTCAGCCCTGCCTACGTTGTCAGCAAAATGGCACCTGCAGTGCACCCAGCCGAGACCTGCGCTAGTTGCTTTACAGCTTCTCCCGGTTGTATGTGGAGTTGTGGAAGGTGCCTATGTTGTCCAGTCTTGCTCCTCTCTCTAGTGTCCATCTATATAGCGTATTATGGACATCATAAGTGGCCCCAGGTAGTGGTTTCAGGACCTTATGTGTGGAGCTCCGGTTTTATGCGACGATCGTGGTTGCTACCAAGCTCTGCCCCCCGCTGAGTCTTCTTTTTAGTGAGAGGCAGAGACCGCACTTCATCATCCTGGGAAAACAAAGTGGCATCAGTCTGGAGAGCTGCTAGTTCGGGAGTCAGTTCGGTAGGGTCAGGCTTGAGATATGGTAGCTTGGCTAGGGGGTTAACAGCACCCATGCTCCGGGACATATTCAGCAGGTCCTGGTAGGTAGGGCATCCAAGGCAGCTATCACCTCGCTCCTTCCATGCATCATGGGTGGTTTCAGGGCCTCCGTACTTCACGTCTAGTGCTGAGGGTTCAGATCTAAGTGGGGTTAGTACCTCCTTTCCATCTCCGCTATCAGGATGGTTCTCTGCGCTGTTGGGACTGTACAAAGCATGAGGTAACCCTTTGTTCTGTGTGGTGTCCCTCTGAGTAACAGCATAATTTTGTTGGGCACAAGTGGTTAGTGTGGTACGGTCTAATCGTCTGCTTATTCTCTCTTCATGGTCTTCCAGCAGCAATTTCATATAAAAGTAGAGCTCCTCCATTTTTAAGGTAAGTTAGATGAATTTCTTGAAGATCTTTATTATAGGTTTTTGCAACACAACCACGGCGTTGTGCAACAGTAGAGCTCTGACGAATCTCTACCGGGGGGGTTTGGTTGGAGGCCACAACCTCAATGTAAGCTCCGATGCTCTGGTGCTAACAACAATTTCAACAAATTTAGGATTGTCTGGTAGAGGATGATTAGCTTGATTGCAGCAAGTATAGTTTCTTGTCAAATGACGACTTATTCCAATGTTTTGTCAAGCCAATTCTATCAAGGTTGGAGCAGCACACAGAACAGGCGACCTATCATGGCCGCAACCCGAAAGTTCCCCATAACAAGTATTTTTATTTGTGCACTTCTTACCTTTATTCTTCCCAGTAGATACTATTTTCAAATATAATGTAGTGCTGAGCACTTTCAACTAATGTACAGTATATGAGTATATAACTGTGTATTCCATTCACCAAATTACCATTAGCAGGAAGTATCTGTCAGACACTTAACTTAAAGGGACAGTCTAGTAAAAATGAAACTTTCATGATTCAGATAGGGCATGCAATTTTAAACAACTTTCCTATTGCTTTTTATCATCAAATTTGCCTTGTTCTCTTAGTATTTTTTGTTAGGTTGGCTCATATGATAATTTCTAAGCCCTTGAAGGCTGCTACTTATCGGTGCATTTTGACTGTATTTCACAGCTAGACGGTGCTAGTTCATGTCGGACATATAGATAATATTATGCTCACTCCCGTAGCATTATTTACGAGTCAGCACTGATTGGCTAAAATGCAAGTCTGTCAAATGAAATGAAATAAGGGGTCATTCTGCAGAGGCTGCTATTAAAGGTTTCCATAAATTCGGCGTTAGCAGGCAATAAGTGAGCGTTGAGCAAAATTGAGCTCCATACCGCACCCAAATACCAGCACTGCTTTGAGCTGGTTTTACGTGCTCGTGCACGATTTCCCCATAGACATCAATGGGGAGAGCCAGATAAAAAAAAGCCTAACACCTGCAATAAAGGAGCGTAAAGCTCTGTAATGCAGCCCCATTGATTCCTATGGGGAAAGAAAAGTTTTGTTTACACCTAACACCCTAACATAAACCCAGAGTCTAAACACCCCTAATCTGCTGTCCCCGACATCGCCGGCACCTACATTACACTTATTGACCTCTATTCTGCCGCTCCAACATTGCAGACACCTACATTATACTTATTAACCCCAAATCTGCCACCCCCGACATCGCCGCCACCTACCTACACTTATTAACCCTTAATCTGCCGCCCCCGACATCGTTGCCACCTACATTACACTTATTAACCCCTAATATGCTGCCCCCAATGTCGTTGCTACTACCTACACTTATTAATCCCTAATCTTCCACCCCCAACCTCGCCTCCACTATACTAAAGTTATAAACCCCTAAACCTAACCCTAAGTGTAACCCTAACCCTAACACCCACTAATTTTAACATAATTAAAATAAGTCTAAATAAAAATTACTATCATTAACTAAATAATTCCTATTTAAAACTAAATACTTCCCATAAAGTAAACCCTAAGCTAGTTACAATATAAATAATAGTTACATTGTAGCTATCTTATGTTTTATTTTTATTTCACAGCTAAGTTTGTATTTATTTTAACTAGGTAGACCAGTTAGTAAATAGTTATTAACTATTTACTAACTACCTAGTTAAAATTAATACAAAGTTACCTGTAAAATAAAACCTAACCTGAGTTACACTAACACCTAACCTTACACTACAATTAAATAAATTAAATTAATTAAATACAATTAACTAAATTACAAAAAAAAACAAACAAACACTAAATTACACAAAATAAAAAAGAAATGATCAAATATTTAAACTAATTACACCTAATCTAATAGCCCTAAAAAATAAAAAAGCCCCCACCAAAATAAAAAAAAACCTAAACTAAACTACCAATAGCCCTTAATAGGGCCTTTTGCGGGGCATTGCCCCAAAGAAATCAGCTCTTTTACCTGTAAAAAAAATACAAACAACCCCCAACAGTAAAACCACCCACACAACCAAACCCCCCAAATAAAATCCTATCTAAAAAACCTAAGCTCCCCATTGCCCTGAAAAGGGCATTTGGATGGGTATTGCCCTTAAAAGGGCATTTAGCTCTTATTCAGCCCAAACCCTAAGCTAAACATAAACCCACCCAATAAACCCTTAAAAACACCTAACACTAACCCCCGAAGATCCACTTACAGTTTTTGAAGACCGGACATCCATCCTCAACGAAGCAGCAGAAGTCCTCATCGAAGCCGGCAGATTTCTTCATCCAAGCCGGCTGAAGTCTTCATCCAAGCCGGCAGAAGTCTTCATCCAGACAGCATCTTCTATCTTCATCATTCCGGCGCAGAGCGGCTCCATCTTCAAGACATCTGGCATGGAGCATCCTCTTCTGACGATGACTATCCAATCAGCCAATAGGATTGAGCTCGCATTCCATTGGCTGTTCCAAGCATCAGCCAATAGGATTTTTCACCTTTAATTCTGATAGAATTCTATTAGACAATTGGAATTCAAGGGACGCCATCTTGGATGACATCCCTTAAAGGAACCTTAATTCTTTGTTAGCCATCGTCAGAAGAGGATGCTCCACACCAGATGTCTTGAAGATGGAGCAGCTCCGCGCCGGACGGATGAAGATAGAAGATGCTGTCTGGATGAAGACTTCTGCCGGCTTGGATGAAGACTTCGGCCCGCTTGGATGAAGACTTCTGTTGGATTCGATGAGGACTTCTCCCGGCTAGATGAGGATGGATGTCCGGTCTTCAAAAACTGTAAGTGGATCTTTGGGGGTTAGTGTTAGGGTTTTTTTAAGGGTTTATTGGGTGGGTTTTATTTTTAGCTTAGGGTTTGGGCTGAAAAGGAGCTAAATGCCCTTTTAATTGCAATGCCCTTCAAAATGCCCTTTTTTGGATAGGATTTTATTTAGGGGGTTGGTTATGTGGGTGGTGGGTTTTACTGTTGGGGTTGTTTTTTTACAGGTAAAAGAGCTGATTTCTTTGGGGCAATGCCCCACAAAAGGCCCTTTTAAGGGCTATTGGCAGTTTAGGCTAGGTTTTTTTTTATTTTGGGGGGCTTTTTTATTTTGATAGGACTATTAGATTAGGTGCAATTAGTTTAAATATTTGATCATTTCTTTTTTTATTTTGTGTAATTTAGTGTTTGTTTATTTTGGTAATTTAGTTAATTGTATTTAATTAATGTCATTTATTTAATTGTAGTGTAAGGTTAGGTGTTAGTGTAACTCAGGTTAGGTTTTATTTTACAGGTAAATTTGTATTTATTTTAACTAGGTAGTTATTAAATAACTAATAACTATTTACTAACTAGCCTACCTAGTTAAAATAAATACAAACTTAGCTGTGACATAAAAATAAAACCTAAGATAGCTACAATGTACCTATTAGTTATATTGTAGCTAGCTTAGGGTTTATTTTATAGGTAAGTATTTAGTTTTAAATATGAATTATTTAGTTAATGATAGTAATTTTTATTTAGATTTATTTTAAGTACATTAGGGTTACATTTACGGTTAGGTTTAGGTGTTTATAACTTTAGTATAGTGGCAGTGATTTTGTGGGCATCAGATTAGGGGTTAATAACAGTAATGTAGGTTGCGGCGATGTTAGAGAAAGTATAGGCTGTACCGCTCACTTTTTGGCCAGACAGGCAAACTCATAATACCAGCACTGTGGAAGTCCCATTGAAAAATGATTTTTTGAAAGCCGCGTTAGTTACGTTGCGTTACAGCCAAAATAGTGTGCGGTTCAGATATACCTGCAAGACTCGTAATACCAGCGGTAGTGAAAATGAGCCATAACGCTGCTTTTTCACCCATAACGCAAAACTCGTAATCAATCAGCCATTAAAATGCAAGCTCAATCCTATTGGCTGATTGGATCAGCCAATAGGATTGAAGTTCCTTTAATTCTGATTGGCTGATAGAATTCTATCAGCCAATTGGAATTCAAGGGACGCCATCTTGGATGACGTCACTTAAAGGAACCTTCATTCTTCGTTAGCCGTCAACAGAAGAGGATGCTCCGCGCCGGATGTCTTGAAGATGGAGCCACTCTGCGCCAGATGGATGAAGATAGAAGATGCCATCTGGATGAAGACTTCTGCCGGCTTGGATGAAGACTTCAACCCGCTTGGATGAAGACTTCTGCCGGCTTCGATGAGGACTTCTCCCGGCTAGATGAGGATGGATGTCCGGTCTTCAAAAACTGTAAGTGGATCTTCGGGGGTTAGTGTTAGGTGTTTTTTAAGGGTTTATTGGGTGGGTTTTATTTTTAGCTTAGGGTTTGAGCTGAAAAAAGAGCTAAATGCCCTTTTAAGGGCAATGCCCATCCAAATGCCCTTTTCAGGGCAATGGGAAGCTTAGGTTTATTTATATAGGGTTTTATTTGGTTGTGTGGGTGGTGGGTTTTACTGTTGGGGGTTTTACTGTTTGTATTTTTTTTTAAAGGTAAAAGAACTGATTTTTTTGGGGCAGTTTAGTTTAGGCTAGGGTTTTTTTTATTTTGGGGGGCTTTTATATTATGATAGGGCTATTAGATTAGGTGTAATTAGTTTAAATATTTGATAATTTATTTTTTATTTTGTGTAATTTAGTATTTGTTTGTTTTTTTGTAATTTAGTTAAGTGTATTTAATTAATCTAATTTATTTAATGGTAGTGTAAGGTTATGTGTTAGTGTAACTCAGGTTAGGTTTTGTTTTACAGGTAAAGTTGTATTTATTTTAACTTGGTAGCTAGTAAATAGTTAATAACTATTTACTAACTAGTCTACCTAGTTAAAATAAATACAAACTTAGCTGTGAAATAAAAATAAAAACATAAGATAGCTTCAATGTAACTATTAGTTATATTGAAGCTATCTTAGGGTTTATTTTACATGTAAGTATTTAGTTTTAAAAAAATAATTATTTAGTTAATGATAGTAAGTTTTATTTAGATTTATTTTAATTATATTAGAGTTAGTGGGTGTTAGGATTAGGGTAAGACTTAGGGTTAGGGGTTAATAACTTTAGAATAGTGACAGCGATGTTAGGGGCGGCAGATTAGGGGTTAATAAGTGTAATGTAGGTGTCGGCGATGTCGGGGGCAGCAGATTAGGGGTGTTTATACTCAGGGTTTATGTTAGGGTGTTAGGTGTAAACATAAATTTTCTTTCCCCATAGGAATCAATGGGACTGCGTTACGGAGCTTTACGGTCCTTTATTGCAGGTGTTAGGCTTTTTTTTAGCCGGCTCTCCCCATTGATGTTTATGGGGAAATTGTGCACGAGCACGTAAAACCAGCTCAAAGCAGCGCTGGTATTTGAGTGTGTTATGGAGCTAGCACTGTGCCGCTCATAACGCAAAACTCGTAATCTAGCCGATAATTTTCAGAACACAAACAAAAAAATGAAAAAAAAAAGAAAAAATAATTGACACACTTTAATGCTGCTTTTTATTATGGATGATAGAATTGTTTTAACACTATGTCCCTTTAAATAACTGAAGACCTTAAATATTATTTGCAAAATAAATGATGGGACCTTAATGCAATTATTTATTTTCTTTTACCTGCATAGTATATATTAAGTCCTTTGTATATCATATAATAATAAAGTATTCAGTAAAATGATTTGCCTTTTTATAGAAATGATGTAATTGTGCAGTTACGTTATGTTGCACTTACAATGTTCTGTTAATATTTTTTATGTTAGAGTAAATATTTCAGAGAGAAAAACAATTATGTATCTTTAACATTTAAAAAGAAAGTCAAATATTCAGAATGTGATTTTCATAGTATACATCTGTTGAAATCTACAGAATGCAGTATAAAAGGAAAGATTTTAAGTTTCATTCTTTCAATTTTCAAACAATTTATTTGAAAGGAAAAAGTTCACACGAGCTAATAAAGAATAGCTATCCCTTAACCTAGATACCTAAAAGGATGTCTATGAAAAATAGTTTAAATCTGCCCTAAGGGAACTTTGTCTTTTTTAGATTCAATTTTTAGCTGCATTTGCCCTGAAATATCATACATGTTTTATGAGGAAATCATTCAGTGCAAACTGCAGAAGGTATAATAATAAATCTCAGCTTTCCTTTTACACCCTTGGGGATTTCACCAAAACATCAGTGTTCAGAAGAGCTACACAATATGTTCTTTTTGAATCATTTAACAGAGCTAAATAAACACAGAACTGTACTAATAATTCATTGCATCTTGTAGATATCTCAATATGTGTATCTAACCATCTGTAGCTAAATTGGATTGGATTATGTGATGGGATTTTTCATGACTAATTTTTTTAACCGCTTCTGTTATATTGTGAAGCTTAAGCTACATTAGTGATCAAGACATGAATGTTTCTGGTTGTGTAACTGTAATTACAATCAAATATGGACAAATATGGTAAAAATTTGCTTATGAAAAAACAGGATAACAAACGGTGTGTTATATCCTATACATTGCTACCATAAATGAATTGCAGCAGCTTGAGATAATAACATTTAGCTTTGATTGTAAATTAAAACTTAAGGATCCATAGACTGTCTGATGAAAAAAAACTCTGGCTGGCAAGCTTATACATTTCGGTGGAATACCGTAATCATAGCTGTATTTTGCCTATCACAGGTGTACATTATATACACAAACAACAAAGCCTTTTGGTTAAAATGAATGTTTAAAACCACATTCAGTCCAGAGATTTAAAGAGACAATTCACTGCTAATCTGAACCACTTTACAAGCGATGTCTGTACATAAATAAATATAATTCAAGTCCTCTTGATCATATGTATTTAATCCTAGTGTGTCGTAATATTATGTACCTTTCACATGTATAAATATGCATGAATTAAGATATGCTAATAATAGGTTATAAACAGGGCATAGTTAGGCTACAATTCAGTTTTTCTGTCCCTTATGGTCACAGATAATGTATAAGACAAACATTAAGATGATGATGAAATTCACATATATAAAATATACCCCCCATAACAAAAAGTTGGTATCAAATGGCACCTTGCAAGACAAAATAAAAAATAAATTAACAAATATATTATGGATTAATGAGTAATGATAAATTCAATGTATACAATATAAAACTTATCAATAATACTCAATTTAACTAAATTTAAAGGCATAACGTCATAGTAATTTACATATGCTTATTATGTTACTCATATATATATATATATATATATATATATATATATATATATATATATATATATATGTACAGTATATACACTTCACCTGATGTAAGATTATTCTTAAATATATTCCTATCATTGAATATCCATTATTCCCAAATTCAGAATTGAGGCCAAATGGAACCCTTGTGGAAAACGTATAAATCCACAACATTTCTCTTAGTCTAGATCCTATACAAGTCACTGCTGATAACAACAGAGTTGCTGCGATAAACCTCTTGCCATAAATAGCAGTGGGTCATACTACATATCATACATTATAGCAACTGTATTCCCTGCTGTAATTACTCATATGTCATGCAAAGTAATAATTTATGTTGACATAGGTTAAAAAGATATTTTTTGTAAGTGTGTCATTAAAATTCAGCGATAGAAATCATGGCTTTTTACAAAACGTGTTTTTCAATGTGAGAAGTTATTAAAAGCCCACTATTGTAGTCAGAAAAAGAATGTTTATGCTAGATATTAATATCTAATTCTGCTAATCTTGTTTCTAAGACCTAAACCATGCCAAATAAAAAACACTATTTGTACAATAAACAAATGTAGAAAACATGTTTATTTTTTTTATTATTATTTAATGTTTTATTGAGATAATAAGCAAACACAACAATGAAGGTATGTCCAATAACAATAATGGTACAAAATAACAATAGATCGCATGAGTTGTAGTTGTACACGTCATTTACATTTCGCTGAAATGCACTACAGATATATAGTTGAGACTATTGCGTAGTATACTTTCAGTCTTAACTGTCACTCTTGGAACTGTTTACACTAGTGAGTCATTAGTGGGATATTTTAACATGGCCAATCTTGGACCTTAGAATATGAGAATATATAGAAAATGGTAATATTGGACCTTCATACATTTTACATGGGTTAATCTAGGACCTTGGAATATAATACAAAGTATAGATTTTGAGAAGATTACAGTGATATAAGGTTTAGAATAATGCGCAAAGACAGCAAGCTAGAGCCGCTTCAATATATTATAATAAAGCAATGTGTTGAGGTTCTTAGACGATATACACCTAGATTACGAGTTTTTGGCACCATTTGCTTTTTTCACTCCCTATAGCGCTGCCATTACAAGTTTAAAAAAAGCAGTCTTGTGTCGGTGATATGGTTGCATTGAGCTCCATACCGCACCGAAAACAAGTGCTGTTTTTGACGGCCGGGCTCATGTACGATTTAAGCAGCTCTCATTCTATTGGCTAATTCAAATTAGCGAATAGAATGAGAGCTGCTTACATCATATTGACTGATTTGAACAGCCAATATGATTTTAGCAGCTCTAATTCCTATTGGCTGACTGAAATATTTCAGCCAATAGGAATGCAAGGGACGCCATCTTGGATTGCGTCACTTGCATTGAAGAATCAGTATACGGTGGCGACCGTATGAAGAGGATGCTCCACGCTGGATGTCTTTAGGATGGACCCGCTCCGCGCCGGCTGGATGAAGATCAAAGAGGCCGCCTGGATGAAGACTTCTTGCCGCCTGGATGAAGATAGAAGAGGCTGCCTGGATGAAGACTTCTTGCTGCATGGATGATGACTTCGCCAGCTGGATGAATCCTTCAAGCGGGACTTCAACAGCTGTAAGGGGATCGTCTGGGGTTAGTGTCAGATCTTTTTAAGGGTTTTTTGGGTGTTTTTTTTTAGATTAGGATTTGGGCAATGTAAAAGACCTAAATGTCCTAGTAAGGGAAATGTCCATACAAATGCCCTTTTCAGGGCAATGGTTAGCTTAGGTTATTTTAGATAGTTTATTTATTTGGGGGGGGTTGTTGGGTTTTACTTTTTTTTATTATATATAGTTTTTTATTTGTAATTAGATACTTTTTTATAATTTTTAGAGTAGTGTTACAATTTTTTAATGTGCAGTTTAGTTTTATTTAATTTGTAGTTAGTTTAATTTTAGTTTAATAAGTTTTAATTTAATTTAAGATAGGTCAATTGTAATTTTAATATAAAGTTAGGGGGTCGTTAGGTTTAGGGGTTAATAGTTTATTTTAGTATATTCCGTTGTGGGGGGCTTTCGGCTTAGGGGTTAATAGTTTATTTTATTTCATTGTGGGGGGCTTTCGGCTTAGGGTTAGTAGTTTATTTTAGTTTATTTCATTGTGGGGGGCTTGCGGTTTAGGGGTTAATATGTTTATTATAGCGGCGGTGTGGACGGATGGCAGATTAGGGGTTAATAATATTTAAATAGTGTTTGCGATGTGGGAGGACGGTGGTTTAGGGGTTAATAGGTTTGTTATAGTGGCGACAATGTTGGCGAGCGGCGGAATAGGGGTAAATACATTTTATTAGTGGTGGCGATGTTGGGAGTGGCAGATTAGGGGTTAATGAGTTTATTATAGTGTTTGAGATGCGGGAGGACCTCGGTTTAGGGGTTAATAGGTAGTTTATTGGTGTTAGTGTACTTTTTAACACTTTAGTTATAAGTTTTATGCTACAGCTTTGTAACTTAAAACTCATAACTGCTGACTTTAGATGGCGGTACGGATCATGTCGTTATAGTGTGTAATGCTCACTTTTTAGCCTCACCGTAAAACTCGTAATACCGGTGCTATGGGAGTTCCATGAAAAAACATAATTTTTACGTGTGCGGTACTGACGTTGCGTTACAGGCTAAAAGGTGTGTGGTACACCTATACCGACAAGACTTGTAATGGCTCCAGTGCTGTTTTAAAGCTCAAATGGCCATATTTTCAGTGTTACAAGCCGCAATGCAAAACTCGTAATCTAGGTGATAGGTAGCTGGGGAGGCTATATAAAATCATGGTGACGGGGGGCGGAGCCAACCACCATGCTGAGTGGATGCAAATTGAAGGAGCTCCGTAAAATTTCTCTTTTCTCAATGGGGTCCTAAGCACTATCTTCTAGATAATTGTATGCAAATACTCCTACATTTCACCAGGGACCTTGCGAGAACATGGGAATAGATTTTTTTTGTGGCGGAGTTACTAGCTTTGACTCAAAAGCACGCAGCTGTGATTGTGGCCTAACACACGATTACGGACCCTCACTGCGACATTGACTTACCATGCTATAAGAGCACTTCCTTCACAATTGGGCAACTACTTTATGTAAACCTTCAGCGTATAATCTCTTGATTGACCGCTCTGGGGCAAGCTGGATTGCTGAGGCTTGAGGGAGCAAATACTTATCACCACTTGACATTAGGGCAACCCAAGAGTGGTCTCTGTGCTGCAAGCTGCAAATTTTCCATCTCTGCTGATCACGGTGATATTCCTGACATGGATTCACAGTTATTTTATTATACCATCGGAGTCTTGTTCGCACGGCTGGAAAAGAAAATGTCTGAGCAGTTTGTGGATCTGGCTCAGTCTCAGCGGGATGCGATCATAAGACCCATCAACGACGCTATAGCACAAGAAACAGAGGAGAACCAGTAGTCTAACCCCTTACCTACTTCTCCCTCGGTACTTCCCATCCTAGACCTGCCTAACGGAGATGACCTGGTGATTGAAACCCCTATCTTGGGAACACGAGAACGGCGTAAGGAAAAGATTACCCTAGTACCCGCAAGACAGAGAGCTTCGGTCCCACTCCCGGCTTCCAGCCCCACTGTGGACTTTGTACCCCGTTTCCTGGTTTATGACAGGGAAGCCGGTCTGCAGGAAGCCTCTCACCTATTTTGGCCGATAGCCTCCATACAGCGGCAGGGACTGAGGAGGTCACAGAACAGCATGAGAATGCCGAATCATGAATACACCATACCAGAAATATTTAAAGTAGCAGAGTTGAGCACATATACGGATGGTCCTAAGAGAGCTGCGCCACACAAGTCGATCCACATAGCTGATCTAAGCTTTCCACTTCATGGATGGATAGATTCCCACAACCCCTCAAGCCTGTGTCATAGAAGCGAAGTGCGGGGCCTGGGTAGCTGGCTCTATGTGTTTTTCATTGCAGTGCCGTTGTCAGGAGCGGGAGGTACACCTGCTATGGGCATCAGTTAAAGAACATTGATACTGATAACAGCACAAACTGAATCTAAGAGTTTATGTGCTGAGACCCATATATGTATGCCACAATCTATGCTATGACACCACACGACTGGAACACTATGTATATCCACACCAAATGTTCTATCTTAAAGTATGTAATCCAAACATATTTAAAGACATATCTGCTATATTGCAGGTCCTCCTATATGTTGAACTGACTCTTTATCTATATACTACTATTTACAAGCAGATACTTAAACTTATTATCTAAACACTATATTATTACTACTATTAATATACCTTGTCCATACTACAATGTATAATTTCAGATTATTCTATATTTATGCGCTAAGGCCCATGAGTGACCATACTCATTGCTTTCTTTCCTCTCTCCTACACCATTAGACTAGACAGGTCCAGGAGAAGCCCTTTAGTCTCATGTGGAACATTGATATAGAAAAAGAGGTTTCATTTTGAGGTCCTTAGTTTTAAATTTATAGTTGTCTTCAGACCAGTACGGCTATACCTATTCATTATTAGCTGAGGCTGTCACCTATTCTATTGTATGTCTACAGCGTAGAAAGAGGGGTCTTACCGATACGTAAGGTCCATTGATATTGTGATTATATGTTTCGATTATTTACACCTCCACTACTCAACTATATATATTATGTCATCCGTAAGAAATAATATAGCCTCTATACAATGTTATATCTGCTATGTACCATATTTCTAATTTTTAAAGAGTAGCTTCTTTTTCTTATACTTTACTATACTAGTGCAGGTTACAAGACTTATTATATTGTTACTGTTTGTATAGTGAATATATCAGCTTGAAGCTTATATATACTGTATGTATTCTATCTCATGTGCATATTGTTGGTAGCTAATGTATATGTCTTCCACTTTTACATTTTATTTTTGCCATGTTATTCCCGATAGCTGGGTTTGAGACTATATGTACATAGTGCCTCTATACAAATTGTCAAGCGTAACAGGCACTTGATCTGGTTAGGATTAGTGGGCCCATAGATAATTTGTTTCTGCAAATCTGTTTACTTTAATTTCCCCACTGGCAGGAAGGTACCGGCTCTTATTTCTGTATTTTCTGTATTTCTGTATTATTATGTGTCATGTGGTCAGAAATTAGGGGAGTTATAATGTTTCAGCCTTGTATCAGCATAATGGTAAACCGTTAGATGAAGTGCTGGTTATTTGACTGAATCCTTTGATGACCATTGCTATAGCTCATTTAATTATGTGACTCAGAGCTAGCTGCCCAGATAAATAGATAAGCTTGGTTAGTTATTATTGTTAAAAATACAACCTCTACAGATCTAAAATCATTTAAGTTACCCCAACACAACTCTCAAGTGTAACTTCACATGTATAGATAGGACCCTAGAACACGAGCCTTGTCTAAGTTATTATGTCGAACAATGTTCTATATAGATATACGATATCCAACTGGGCCCTGTCATTCCTCCCCATGAAATCTGCATTAAATACTGGTTCCCCCTGTTATTCTATATTTTTGGACGGTCCCCACTTTATAATACAAAGATTTGAGGATACCTGAGACTTAAGTAAGATAGTTTGGGATACTATTTAGTAGATATGGGGTTATCTGTATAAGCTTATATAATATTTTTGCACTAAGCCAGTTAATTACATGTTATAACTTGGGGCCAACCCCAAAAGGCTCCGCCCCCCCTCCCCCCTTCTTCCCTTTATTAAGATAATATTCTAATATTTTGTCACGCAGCTTTCATATTATGGACTTACAACTATATATCTTATGATTGTGACTTAAAATCTATCCTGCGTAAGATATATCCCCCCCTTATCCATATATGCACACACCTAACATGGTGAATGTCTTATGCAGTATTAATCCGCACTTTTTCTCCAGTTATGTTTATTAATCATGCCAGTAAGCGGCTATGTATCATTTTAATTTCCTCTAGCGACATAAGCTATTAGTGATAGGTTCATGAGTGGCCTATAGACTAGACTAGGGGGAAAAGGTACCTCTCAGCTTGATTCCTTATTCTACATATGTCAGATGAAAGTATCATACCAAAGAACAGAATGCTATACTAAAGAGGTACTTCACTAGCATTCAGTACAAAAAATAAAATGAGGTATGAAAGCAAATCCTATCATGTATATATCTAGGGCATGCTAATAATGCAATGGAATATACTTGCTCTCAGAGAGTTTATCATGATGTATTACTGTTGTCTGTTATACCAATATTGAAATAACTTGTTTTGTTGTTTATATGTGACTATTGTTATTCTAAATACCTCAATAAAAATCTTTGATTTAAAAAAAAATCATGGTGAGATAGTAAGATACATGTAATATATAAAGTTGTGAAAACTTATGACTCTTTTGCTGCAGGGATGATGTGATGATGTGATGATGAAAAATTCCATAGTTGTGACTAAACATTTATGTAAATGGGTCTGCTTATGTTCTCTATGTTATTGTCAGAAGTGTAAAAGCTGCCTGAGTCTAATGACTGATGAGTGGTAGGAGCTGGACCAGTTGTCAATTCAATTATCTAGTCAGTCTAAATTGACATACTGTATATATAAGTTCGTAAGGGACAATGTGGCATAGTATGGTCATATTTAATTCAAGACTGAGACGACCAATTCCTTGTGAAATTTAAGATTTTGATAGAGAGATAAGAGGGGTGGGTGGGTAAGGAGGGCATAATATTATCTGTGTTAGAGCACAGTTAGACAAGGCATACATTGATCAGTTTTATACATTCAGATGTGGAGGAATAGTGGCTTCAATACTCAAACAGTGTATAGAAAGAACTGTAAAGTCACATATTACAGAGTACAGTTTACTTGACCATCCATCCGTACAGCAGGGAACACAAAGTCTTATGAGTCAGATGAGGGAGGATGAGATGTATACATGCTTGGGAGAACGTCTCTGTGCTAAAATTATAGATCAGACCATACTGTTCAACTTATAAAAGCTTTTAACTGTGTAACATAAAGAAGGGAAAAAACTGACTCTGAGTCCTCCAAGTATAACTGTTGGGCAATCTCTAAGTCAGTGATGGCAATAAGAAAGTACATGCAACCATGAACAACAACACAATAATAGTTTCCAACTTCCAGTTTAGTAGCTCGGTCCAGATGAAGACAAGGCAGGGGTAGGCAATAAAGACTCTGTGTTTCCCTGTTGTATATGGGGCGTTCATCCTATACCTAGTCTACGTTGACCCAGCTCCCCAGGAATAAAGTTTAACAAGTCTGTAAGAGTGTGGATTGTAGGCTGCCATAATTTGAGAGTAACCGGGGGATAACCATTAGGACTCACCCTCCTCCGTAGCAATAGGTTTGGTATGCTTGTATCCTGAGCTGAGAACCAAAATGAACAATTTTACTGTGCAATGCATATAACTTACACACCATACACCTATACCTTACAATACAGTTGTATGCAGTACATGGATTTGCTAAATGGCCATCATATTAGTGATTTGCATTTGTAGTGTAGGTTTCTGGTAACTTCATAATGGAGATGATAGTTTGTTTTAAGCTGTGGTAACTTACACTACAGGGATACTAATTCTAGAGTTACAAAAATGTATTTTCAACTAGTCATATTAGCACAACAGATGCTAACAACATACTCATATGGATTTAACTTAAGCGTGATTTATGCTTTAAATCTTGTGCAAAATACAGCTTTACTAGTAATTTAGACTTCTGTGTATGTGTGTGTCTATCCCTTCTTCTGTATGTGTGTGTGTGTGTCTATCCATTCCTCTGTCTGTGTGTATTTACCCCCATCTCTGCGTGTGTCTATTCCTTCCTCTCTCTGTGTGTATTTACCCCAACTTATGTGTGTGTGTCTATTTCTTCCTCTGTCTGTGTGTATTTACCCCTACCACTGTGTGTGTCTATTCCTCCCTCTGTCTGTGTGTATTTACCCCTACTTTTGTCTGTGTCTATCCTTCCCTTTGTCCGTGTGTATTTACCCCTACTTCTGTTTGTCTATTCTTCCCTCTGTCTGTATGTATTTACCCCTTCTTCTGTGTGTGTCTATCCTTCCTCTGTCTATGTGTATTTACCCCCACCTCTGTGTGTGTCTATTCCTTCCTCTGTCTGTGTGTATTAACCCCTACTTCTGTGTATGTCTATTCCTTCCTCTGTCTGTGTGTGTCTATCCTTCTCTCTGTCTTTGTATATTTACCCCCACCTCTGTGTGTGTCTATATCTTATCCTCTGTCTGTGTGTATTTTCCACTACTTCTGTGTGTGTTTATCCTTCACTCTGTCTGTGTATATGTACCCCCACCTTTGTGTGTGTCTATCCCTTCCTCTGTCTGTGTATTTCCGTACTCTGCAGGCCTGCAGAGTATGGAAGCACATAGTGCATATAAAATTGCTTATCATCTGTTGCATCACTTACCACAGAATTTCAAACTGCTTCTAGAAGCAACATCAGCACAATAACTGTGTGTTGTGAGATCCATGAAATGACTTTACATGGTTGAGCAACTGTGCACAAATCTCATGTTGCAATGCCAAGCGTCAGCTGGAGTGCTATAAAGCACTCTGCCACTGAACTCTGGAGCAGTGGAAATGTGTTCTCTTGGATTGATGAATTACTCTTCACTATCTAGTAGTCTGGGCGTGGAGGAAGTCAGGAGAACTCTTCCTACCAAAATGCATAGTGTCTACTGTAAAGTTTTGTGGAGAAGGGATAATGGTCTAAGGGTATTTAATCTACCTGGTTTATTTATTATATGGAGTTTTATATCCATCTTTTAGTGGGTGACTATTACAAGCATAACACTCTCCTGACAGACAAGTCACTTTCATCTTCAGCTAAGCACTAACATTCAACTGACAGGTCACATGCTCAAGTATCTATAAAGTTATACCCTGGCATCATTGATCATGTCATAAAACCATAAACATGTAGAGGAAATCTATTGAAATGTGGTAGCCCATTTCTCCCTACCCACAAAACAAAGAGATACACTGAGCCCTTCTAGTTGTCTTCTATCAAGAAACCTGTCAAACATTCAATTTCTATTTGAAATAAATTCCAAATTAGGGGTCAATTATCTTGTATCTTTCTGCCCCACACCTGTATAGTGGAAGTAACTATGTGTGGTTTGAACTTAGATCTTTCAGTTATTAGTGCTGAAGCTCTACCATTCAGCCACGACTCAGCTATTACTGCAATTTCTCTGTTCAGTACTTTTGCTTTTTGGGCTCTCTGGCTCCACCTGCCTGCCAGCTGCAGTAAAGCTGCAATCAACCCAGTCTTTAAATACCCAGCACTTCCCCGTACGCGTATCCCGTTTATTTAGATTCATTTCCTGGAAGTGCTGTTCCTCACTGCTGGATTTTCGTTGTGACTTTTGCCAGATTCCTGACAACTCTTCCACCTGCCAATTCTGAACTTTGCTGCCAGATTGTGTAAAGACCTCTGCCTGTTCTCGACTACACTTGTGGATCATGATATCGGGCCAGATCACAAGTGGATCAGTATTTAACGCTAGGTTTTTGCGGTTGTTGGGTAGCGCTCGTATTACAAGTTAAAAGTAAAGAGTTTTCAATTGCAGCCTAACTTGATGCACGCAAAATGTATAACTGTAATGTATTCCCACATGGAAGTCAATGAAGCAAAAAAAGTGGGAAAAAGCCTAACACAGAAAAACAGATTGCACATTCTGAAGTTCGTTAACCTGACATGAAAATATGAATATTTCACATTCCAATGTCCTTCACATAGAATAACATGTTCTATTTATTTGTTAAATACATATTTCTACACACACACACATATATATATATATATATATATAGCAAAGAAACAAAGTAAAGCACTCACTGGACTTTGGATATCTGTGAAAAAAAGTATTTATTTTTCACAGATATGCAAAGTCCAGTGAGTGCTTTACTTTGTTTCTTTGCTACATACTTCTTAAGAGCACCCTGGCAGCTGCAGGACGGTGGTGAGAGTACAAATACCCTTTGAACTTTTTGATTATATATATATATGTAAGTACACCCCTCACATTTTTGTAAATATTTTATTATATCTTTTTATGTGACAACACTGAAGAAATGACACTTTGCTACAATGTAAAGTAGTGAGTGTACAGCCTGCATAACAGTGTAAATTTGCTGTCCCCTCAAAATAACGCAACACACAGCCATTAATGTCTAATCCGTTGGCAACAAAAGTGAGTATACCCCTAAGTGGAAATGTCCAAATTTATATAGTTATTTGTAGGTAGTTTATTTAATTTATTTAATGATAGTGTAGTGTTAGGTTTAATTGTAACTTAGGTTAGGATTTATTTTACAGGTAATTTTGTATTTCTTTTAGCTAGGTAGTTATTAAATAGTTAATAACTATTTAATAACTATTCTAACTAGCTAAAATAAATACAAAGTTACCTGTAAAATAAATATAAATCCTAAGGTAGCTACAATGTAATTATTAATTACATTGTAGCTATCTTAGGGTTTATTTTACAGGTAAGTATTTAGTTTTAAATAGGAATAATTTATTAAAGTATAGTGTAGTGTTAGGTGTAATTGTAACTTAGGTTAGTTTTTATTTTACAGGTACATTTCTCTTCATTTTAGCTAGGTAAGCTATTAAATAGTTAATAACTATTTAATAGCTATTGTAAGTTACCTGTAAAATAGAAATAAATCCTAATTTATTATTTATATTGTAGCTATATTAGGGTTTATTTTACAGGTAAGTATTTAGTTTTAAATAGGATTAACTTAGTTAATAAGAGAAATATTATTTAGATTTATTTAATTAATATTTAAGTTAGGGGGGTGTTAGGGTTAGTGTTAGACTTAGGTTTAGGGGTTAATAATTTTATTACAGTGGCGGCAGTGTAGTGGGGGGCAGGATAGGGGTTAATAAATTTATTATAGGTGGCGACGGTGTAGGGGGGGCAGGATAGGGGTTAATAAATTTAATATAGGTTGCGGCGGGTTCAGGGAGCGGTGGTTTAGGGGTTAAACTATTTATTTATTTGCGGCAAAGTCCGGGATCAGCAGGATAGGGGTTAATAACTTTATTATAGAGGGCGGCATTATAGGGGGGGCAGGATAGGGGTTACTAGGTATAATGTAGGTGGTGGTGGGCTCCGGGAGCGGCGGTTTAGGGGTTAAGACATTTATTATAGTTGCGGTGGGCTCCAGGAGCGGCGGTTTAGGGGTTAATATATTTAGTATAGCTTGCGGTGGGCTCCGGGAGCGGTGGTTTAGGGGTTAACATATTTAGTATAGCTTGCGGTGGGCTCCAGGAGCGGTGGTTTAGGGGGTAATAACTTTATTTAGTTGCGGCGGTGTAGGGGGGCAGATTAGTGGTGTTTAGACTCGGGGTACATGTTAGGGTGTTAGGTGCAGACATCTCCCATAGGAATCAATGGGATGTCTGGCAGCAGCGAACATGAACTTTCGCTATGGTCAGACTCCCATTGATTCCTATGGGATCCGCCGCCTCCAGGGCGGCAGATTTAAAACCAGGTACGCTGGGCCAGAAAAGTGCCGAGCGTACCTGCTAGTTTTTTGATAACTAGCAAAATTAGTCAGATTGTGCCGCACTTGTGTGCGGAACATCTGGAGTGACGTAAGAATCGATCTGTGTCGGACTGAGTCCGGCGGATCGAAGTTTACGTCACAAAATTCTACTTTTGCCGGGATCTAGCCTTTGATAACTAAGGCGAATCAGCCTCGCCACAAATATGCTGCGGAATTCCAGCGTATTTGAGGTTGACGGCTTGATAACTAGGCCCCAAAGTGTCATTTCTACAGTGTTGTCACATAAAAAGATATAATAAAATATTATATATATATATATATATATATATATATATATATATAAAAGCATATTTATGCAATATTTATATTTAATAAAGTGTTGTACTGTGTATTTGCTGTAAATATTTCACACCCAATGTTCTGCACATAGGGGAATATGTTCTAAGTATTTTTAAATAGATAATTTTATATATATATATATATATATATATATAGAGAGAGAGAGAGAGAGACGGCTAGATTTAGAGTTTTGTTGGTAACGACCCGCGTAGCTAACTCTGGCTTTTTTCTGGCCGCACCTTTAAAATAACTCTGGTATTTAGAGTCCACAGAATTGCTGCGTTAGGCTCCAAAAAAGGAGCGTAGAGCATATTTAACGCAACTTCAACTCTCGATACCAGAGTTGCTTACGGACGAGGCCAGCCTCAAAAACGTACTCGTGCACGATTCCCCCATAGAAAACAATGGGGCTGTTTGAGCTGAAAAAAAACCTAACACCTGCAAAAAAGCCGCGTTCAGCTCCTAACGCAGCCCCATTGTTGTCTATGGGGAAACACTTCCTATGTATGCACCTAACACCCTAACATGTACCCCGAGTCTAAACACCCCTAACCTTACACTTATTTACCCCTATTCTGCTGCCCCCGCTATTGCTGACCCCTGCATATTATTTTTAACCCCTAATCTGCCGCTCCGTAAACCGCCGCTACTTACATTATCCCTATGTACCCCTAATCTGCTGCCCCTAACACCGCCGACCCCTATATTATATTTATTAACCCCTAATCTGCCCCCCACAACGTCGCGTCCACCTGCCTACACTTATTAACCCCTAATCTGCCGACCGGACCGCACCGTTATTATAATAAAGTTATTAACCCCTAATCCGCCTCACTCCCGCCTCAATAACCCTATAATAAATAGTATTAACCCCTAATCTGCCCTCCCTAACATCGCCGACACCTAACTTCAAACATTAACCCCTAATCTACCTACTGGAGCTCACCGCTATTCTAATAAATGTATTAACCCCTAAAGCTAAGTCTAACCTTAACACTAACACCCCCTAAGTTAAATATAATTTTAATCTAACGAAATTAATTAACTCTTATTAAATAAATTATTCCTATTTAAAGCTAAATACTTACCTGTAAAATAAATCCTAATATAGCTACAATATAAATTATAATTATATTATAGCTATTTTAGAATTTATATTTATTTTACAGGTAACTTTGTATTTATTTTAACCAGGTACAATAGCTATTAAATAGTTAAGAACTATTTAATAGCTAAAATAGTTAAAATAATTACAAAATTACCTGTAAAATAAATCCTAACCTAAGTTACAATTAAACCTAACACTACACTATCAATAAATTAATTAAATAAAATACCAACAATTACCTACAATTAAACCTAACACTACACTATCAATAAATTATTTAAATACAATATCTACAAATAAATACAATGAAATAAACTAACTAAAGTACAAAAAATAAAAAAGAACTAAGTTACAAAAAATAAAAAAATATTTACAAACATTAGAAAAATATTACAACAATTTTAAACTAATTACACCTTCTCTAAGCCCCCTAATAAAATAACAAAGCCCCCCAAAATAAAAAAAATGCCCTACCCTATTCTAAATTACAAAAGTTCAAAGCTCTTTTACCTTACCAGCCCTGAACAGGGCCCTTTGCGGGGCATGCTCCAAAGAATTCAGCTCTTTTGCCTGTAAAAAGAAACATGCAATACCCCCCCCAACATTACAACCCACCACCCACATACAACTAATCTAACCCAAACCCCCCTTAAATAAACCTAACACTAAGCCCCTGAAGATCTTCCTACCTTATCTTCACCCTGCCAGGTTCACCGATCCGTCCTCGGAAGTCTTGATCCAAGCCTCGGAAGTGTTGATCCAAGCCCAAGCGGGGGGCTGAAGAGTGACTTCCATCCTCGGGCTGAAGTCTGGATCCAAGCGGCGACTGAAGAAATCCATCCTCGGGCTGAAGTTGGAAGTCCATCATCTGGATGAAGTCTTCTATCAAGCCGCATCTTCAATCTTCTTTCTTCTGGAGCTGAGCGGAACCATCTTCTTCCAAGCCGACGCGGAACATCCTCTTCAACCGATGACTAGACGACGAATGACGGTTCCTTTAAATTACGTCATCCAAGATGGCGTCCCTCGAATTCCGATTGGCTGATAGGATTCTATCAGCCAATCGGAATTAAGGTAGGAATATTCTGATTGGCTGATGGAATCAGCCAATCAGAATCAAGTTCAATCCGATTGGCTGATCTAATCAGCCAATCAGATTGAGCTCGCATTCTATTGGCTGTTCCGATCAGCCAATAGAATGCAAGCTCAATCTGATTGGCTGATTGGATCAGCCAATCGGATTGAACTTGATTCTGATTGGCTGATTCCATCAGCCAATCAGAATTTTCCTACCTTAATTCCGATTGGCTGATAGAATCCTATCAGCCAATCGGAATTCGAGGGATGCCATCTTGGATGACGTCCCTTAAAGGAACCGTCATTCGTCAGGAAGTCGTCGTCGGAAGAAGATGGGTCCGCGGTGGAGGTCTTCGAGATGGAGCCGGTCCTCATCGGATGAAGATAGAAGATGCCGCTTGGAAGAAGATGGTTGCCGGTCCGGATCTACTCTTCTTCCCGGATAGGATGAAGACTTTGGAGCCTCTTCTGGACTTCTTCAGCAGTCGGATGATGGATGTCTAGCCCCCGCTTGGGCTTAGATGAAGATATCGGAGCCAGGATGGATCGGTGTGATACCCGATGAGGTGAAGACAAGGTAGGAAGATCTTCAGGGGCTTAGTGTTAGTGTTAGTTTTATTTAAGGGGGGTTTGGGTTAGATTAGGGGTATGTGGGTGGTGGGTTGTAATGTTGGGGGGGTATTGTATGTGTTTTTTTACAGGAAAAAGAGCTGAATTTCTTGGGGCATGCCCCGCAAAGGGCCCTGTTCAGGGCTGGTAAGGTAAAAGAGCTTTGAACTTTTTTAATTTAGAATAGGGTAGGGCATTTTTTATTTTGGGGGGCTTTGTTATTTTATTAGGGGGCTTAGAGTAGGTGTAATTAGTTTAAAATTGTTGTAATATTTTTCTTATGTTTGTAAATATTTTTTTATTTTTTGTAACTTAGTTCTTTTTTATTTTTTGTACTTTAGTTAGTTTATTTCATTGTAGTTATTTGTAGGTATTGTATTTAATTAATTTATTGATAGTGTAGTGTTAGGTTTAATTGTAGGTAATTGTAGGTATTTTATTTAATTAATTTATTGATAGTGTAGTGTTAGGATTAATTGTAATTTAGGTTAGGATTTATTTTACAGGTAATTTTGTAATTATTTTAACTATTTTAGCTATTAAATAGTTCTTAACTATTTAATAGCTATTGTACCTGGTTAAAATAAATACAAAGTTACTTGTAAAATAAATATAAATCCTAAAATAGCTATAATATATTTATGATTTATATTGTAGCTATATTAGGGATTATTTTACAGGTAAGTATTTAGTTTTAAATAGGAATAGTTTATTTAATAAGAGTTAATTTATTTTGTTAGATTTAAATTATATTTAATTTAGGGGGGTGTTAGTGTTAGGGTTAGACTTAGCTTTAGGGGTTAATACATTTATTAGAATATCGGCGAGATTCGGTCGGCAGATTAGGGGTTAATAATTGAAGTTAGGTGTCAGCGATGTTAGGGAGGGCAGATTAGGGGTTAATAAATATAATATAGGGGTCGGCGGTGTTAGGGGCAGCAGATTAGGGGTACATAGCTATAATGTAGCTGGCGGCAGCGTGCGGACGGCAGATTAGGGGTTAATAAGTGTAGGTAGCTGGCGGCGACATTGTGGGGGGCAGATTAGGGGTTAATAAATATAATATAGGGGTCGGCGGTGTTAGGGGCAGCAGATTAGGGGTACATAAGGATAACGTAGGTGGCGGTCGGCAGATTAGGGGTTAAAAAAAATTAATCGAGTGTCGGCGATGTGGGGGGGCCTCGGTTTAGGGGTACATAGGTAGTTTATGGGTGTTAGTGTACTTTAGGGCACAGTAGTTAAGAGCTTTATGAACCGGCGTTAGCCCAGAAAGCTCTTAACTACTGACTTTTTTCTGCGGCTGGAGTTTTGTCGTTAGATTTCTAACGCTCACTTCAGACACGACTCTAAATACCGGAGTTAGAAAGATCCCATTGAAAAGATAGGATACGCAATTGACGTAAGGGGATCTGCGGTATGGAAAAGTTGCGGCTGAAAAGTGAGCGTTAGACCCTTTTTTGACTGACTCCAAATACCGGCGGTAGCCTAAAACCAGCGTTAGGAGCCTCTAACGCTGGTTTTCACGGCTACCGCCAAACTCCAAATCTAGGCCACAGAGAGTATATAAATAATGTATAAATGTGTATATATATATATATATATATATATATATATATTTATTTATACTGTATGTTTGTATCTCTATGTTAAAGCCTTTTGCCTGCCTTTTTTTTCTAACACCTAAGACCACACATTTTTGAGCCCTTTTAACTTTTTATTGCAATATTTTTTTATTAGATAGTGTTATTATGAGTGTAACTGTACTTTGTAATGTATTTTTGTTGTGTTTTCTGGCACTTTTTTGTTTTGCAAAACACTTGACCAAAGCTCTGATGAGAGTTACCTTTAATTGTGCTAAAGCGATCACATTTACTTTCAACTTGTAATATGAGCGCAAACCCAGACGAGCGCAAACAGACGCGATAAACTCTTTTTCACTTGCACGTAGTTGTTAGCGCGCCACTCGTAATCTGGTCCAGTGTTTCATTTGAATATTTGGAGAATGGTGATTTGTACAATGTTTATCATACTAAAAGTCACTTTTTTAAAAATGATTTTTCTGGGTAGCTCATATAAAAGACACTGACACTGATGTTTAGATGTAAATTATTGAAATTACATTTATTTGCATTCATGTGTTATGAGTCAGTGAGGATTTAATTAACAAAAAGTTAAAAGATGCTTTAAATTGTTAGCAAGAATTAAAATTTGTCACTATATTGAGAGATTTCATGGCCATTTAAAAATACATGAAAATAGCCAGTTGTACCTTTATTTTTAAATATATTTTATTTAATAATAAAAATAGTAGTGTACAGTAAGGTAAACAGTTAAGATAAACATGTACAGTATATAGCCTACATTCATTTTCTATATAATTCTAATATATTCAATATGTAAAGAAAACAAATGCATTTCCTTTTTGTATGAATCAGTAGCTTTTAATGTAGGTAGTTTTCTACAGCCCCATAAACTGAATATAGCAGCTAAATATCAACAAAATAGAATTAAAAAGGCAACATACTGTGAAGAATGAAATAGTCTAATTTAACAGATGAGAAATTGCAAATAACAAAACCTAGTTCAAACAGAGATATAATGAAATATGACATGTTGTATGGAGTTTTTCATCAGGTATAATCAATTTAGCTTATGGACCCATAAGTATGCACATTAATAGCATATTCATATCTTGCTCTGCTAGATTTGTTTGTTGTTTCACTTTGGAGACTGCATGTGACAATACTTTCTCAGTAAGAAATGTATATTTCCATCAAAAGGGGAGGAGAGTCCACTGCTACATTCATCACTTGTGGGAAATAAGAACCTGGCCACCAGGAGAAAGCAAAGACACCCCAGCCAAAGGCTTAAATACCTCCCCCACTTCCCTCATCCCCCAATCATTCTTTGCCTTTCGTCACAGGAGGTTGGCAGGGAAGTGTCAGAAGATTCGGAGTAGTATTTTATGGAGGGTAGTACTCTTTGCAATAGGACTGGAGTTTTAAGTAGTCCTGCCAGCCTCTCAGTGAGAGCATGGGTGAAAGTTAGAGTCCGCAGATGCAGGGGGAGGTCTTCTGCAAAACCATCCGACTCATATTAACAGCTCCTTAAGCATTAAGCGTTGACGTGTTTCGCTGCCTGCTTTTATTCTCTTAAGTCCATGTCAGGAGCGATGCTACTAACCTGTCACACTTGAAGGGCCGTGTTCCTGTTCCATGGTGTTGATTCTGGTAATATTGTTTTATTATATATATATATATATGTGATAACGCAAGAAGACAGGGTCATAGTGTGACTACTTTTATCTGTATAGAATCTAGGGTAATACCCTCAGAAGGGGGTTATGGAACAGGAGGGATTTTAATATACGTAATAATGTTTATTGTGTTTTTTGCTGCACTTGTGTGAGATAAGGCTCTGTCAGTGTGGGACAGTTAGAGAGAGAATGAGGCAGGCTTTTTTGGCGTGTCTCTTGCTCAGTGCAGGGGCGATCCTGCATGGCACTCCATGTGACCGGGTGTGGCCTCAGTAACTTCCTCTTTCTCGACCTGTGTTCGGAGGAGATGAAAACTGTTTCTTGTAGTCCGGGTCATAGGAGGTGGTGAGTGCCCCGGCCATTGAGATATAAAGGTGCCATTTAATCAATAATCAAGTCGGTAATAAAGGCACAAGCTATGGCGGACTCTGATATGTTGGAGGATACTCCTTCTTTATCTAAACCTACTAACTCTTTATACTGTGAGGAGGTACCATTACAACTCTGTTCCACATGTTTTGACAATATTACTACTTCCAAAAAGAATAAAGTATTTAATACTCCATCCCGCAAGGTGCCTTCCTTACAAGCATTTCTGATTACACAAGCAGTTCCCCAGGGCACTACTAACCCTCCCACGGGAGGGGACCTTTGGCCTCCAGACTTTGCTGATCAGTTGCAGACGGCAGTTTTAATGCCTTGCGGTGCCTTGTCCTACTAAGCGCAAGCAGAAAGTATGGCACTGCTATCCATCTCAGGGGTCTTTGACTCCATTGGATATCTCAGACAGATTATCAGCTGAGGAGGACAATTACGACTTATCGGAGGATGTCGCTTCTGGGTCGGAATCGGCTACTTTTAGGCCTCCGTCCACAGAGGAACCAGATTTTAAATTTAATTGGAGCATTTACATTTCCTGCTGAAGGAAGTGCTTGCTATGCTGGAGGTTCCGGAACCGAAGCTCCCGGAGGAACCTTCGATCCCTAAACTGGATAGGGTTTATGAGGACAGGGTAATGCCCCAGGCCTTCCCGGTTCTTACCAAAATGGCGAACATTATTAAGAATGAATGGGAGAAACTGTGTTCGCCTTTTTCTCCCGCGTCTTCTTTTAAGAATATTTTCCCCATTCTGGACGCGCAGCTCAAATTGTGGGGAACAATCCTTAAGGTGGATGGTACTATCTCCACACACGCTAAGAGAATGACCATTCCACTTGAGGATAGCTCCCCTTTTAAGGAACCCATGGATAAAAGGATGGAGTCCATGTTGCGGAAGATGTTCCAACAGAAAGGGTTCAATTTCCAACCGGTGGCGGAAGTTGCTGCGGCGGCTGGTGCAGCTACCTACTGGTGTGAGGCACTATCAGCAATGGTCGAGGTGGAGACCACCCTCGATGAGATTCTGGATCGAATCAAAGCCTTAAGGGTAGCGCATTTGTTCGTTTGTGATGCTAACATGCAGATTATTTGCCTAAATGCCAAGACGTAAAGGTTTTCTGTTTTAGCTCGCAGGGCTCTGTGGCTAAAATCGTGGTCTACTGACATGACGTATAAGTCTCACTTTCTTTTCCTTCCATTCAAGGGTAAGGTTTTGTTTGACCTGGATTCTATTATATCTATAGTCACGGGTGACAAGGGTGCCTTCTTACCTCAGGATAAGAAAGCCAAACCTAAGGGATCTACTTTTCATCCCTTTCGTGCAGACAAGTCTTAGCGCCAGCAGCCTTCCACAAAATCTGAGCAATCCAAGGGATCTTGGAAGCCAGCAAACTCTTGGAACAAGTCCAAGCAGACCAAGAAGCCCGCCAAGTCAAAGTCAGCATGAAGGGGTGGCCCCCGGCCCATCCTTGGACCAGGTAGGGGGCAGACTATCTCTTTTTGCGGGGGCCTGGAGGGGAGATGTTACAGACCCTTGGGTCCTGGAGGTCATCGCCCAGAGGTACAGAATAGGTTTCAAATCGTATCCACCCAGAGGCAGGTTCCTCCTGTCAAAAATATTTTCAAGACCAGAAAACAGAGATGCCTTCATGGGGTGTGTAATCGTCCCAGTTCCTCCAGCAGAAAGAGGTCTGGGGTATTATTTAAACCTTTTAGTGGTCCAAAGAAGGAGGGCACGTTTCGTCCAATTCTGGACCGAAAAGTCCTAAACATATTTTTGTCAGTCCCATTGTTCAAGATGGAGACGATCAGGTAAATTTTGCCCCTGGTTCAAGAGGGGCAATTCATGACGACTATAGACTTGAAGGATGCTTACCTTCATGAAGGATGCTTACCTTCATGTTACAATCCACAAAGATCACTTCAAATTTCTAAGGTTAGCCTTCCTGGACCAGACCCCAAGAGTCTTTACAAAGGTTCTGCGAGCTCTTCTCACAGTAGCGAGAGCCAGAGGGATTGCAGTGGCACTGTATCTGGAGGATATCCTGGTCCAGGCTCCATCCTACAGTCTGGCGGAGGATCATTTGAGAGCTCTCCTCCTTCTACTTCGGTCCCACGGGTGGAAGATAAATGAAGGAAAGAGTTCATTGGTCCCCAGCAACAGGGTGGAGTTCCTGGGTATGATACTAGATTCTTCTGCAATGAAGATATTTCTGACAGACCAGAGACCTTGAAAGCTTGCGTCCAACTGTCTAGCCCTGCAGACATCCTCCAGGGCATCTGTGGCCAAGTATATGGAGGTAATCAGGCTCATTGTATCCAGCATATATGTCATCCCCTTCGCCAGGTTCCATCTCAAACTTCTTCAGCTGTGCATGTTGAGACAATAGAACTACGATCATTCAGATATGTCCCAACAGATATCTCTGGACAGACCGGTGAGGGAGTCCCTGTCTTGGTGGACCCAACTGGGACAGTTGTCTCAGGGGACTTCCTTCCTGAGACCATCCTGGGAGATTGTAACAATGGATGTGAGCCTATCTGGATGGATCGTCCCAATTAATCAGATTTCAATTGGACAACATCACCTCGGTGGCTTACATAAACCATCAGGGGGATGAGAAATATCTTGGATTCTTGATTGGGCAAAGACTCACAATTGTTCACTCTCAGTGATCCACAATCTGGGTGTGGACAACTGGGGAGCAGATTTTCTGAACAGACAGATGTTTCATCCAAGGCAATAGTCTCTCCACCCGAGGTGTTTGCGGAGATCTGCAGCAGATGGGGGACGCCTGAAATATAATCTTATGGCATCCAGACTCAATTGCAAGCTACCCAGATCCCAGGTGGAACTGATAGGTGCCTTGGCGGTACCCTGGGACCTCAACCTAATCTAAATATTTCCACGGGTGCCTCTTCTACCTCGAGTAGCGGCCTGCATCAAGCAGGAGCAAGCATTGGCTATTCTGATTGCTCCATCGTGGCCACAGAGGACATGGTTTGCGGATCTAGTGACGATGTCATCATATCCACCGTGGAAGTTACCTTGTCACAAGGATCTGCTAGTTCAAGGTCCTTTTCTACATCAAAATCTTGATTCTCTGAGGCTGACTGCGTGGGGATTGAACGCCTAGTATTAGTCAAAAGAGGTCTTTAGGAGAGAGTGATCAATACTCTCGTCCAGGCCAGGAACCCTGTCACTAGACGCATCTACCACAAGGCCTGGTGTGAGGAACAAGGATACCCATGGCACAAGGTCAAGGTAACCAGAATTTTGGCCTTTCTCCAAGATGATCTGGATAAGGGTCTTTCCGCCTGTTCCCTAAGGGGACAGATCTCAGCTTTATCGGTACTGTTGCAAAAGATTCTTGCGGAGCTTCCTGACATTCAGTCCTTTGTTCAGGCTCTGGTTAGGATTAGACCGGTCTTTAAGAATATGGCTCCTCCTTGGAGCTTAAACTTTGTGCTTAAGGCTTTGCAGAGAGCTCCGGTTTCAGCCTATGCATGCCATGGACATTAAGATTCCCTCATGGAAGGTCCTGTTGTTATTTGCTATTGCATTGGCATGTAGAGTCTCTGAGTTGACGGCATTACAATTTGAGCCTCCTTACTTAGTTTTTCATGCTGACAAAGCCGTTCTGTTACCAGGTTTGGGATTTCTTCCTAAGGTAGTGTCGAGTCATAACATTAACCAGGAAATAGTGGTTCCTTCCTTGTGTCCTAACCATTCCTCTTCAAAGGAGAGGTTACTTCATTATCTGGATGTGGTTCGAGCCTTGAAGTTTTATCTTCAAGCCACGAAGGAATTCAGACAGACGGCGTCTTTATTCGTTGTGTACTCTGGAAGGCACAGGGGGCAGGGAGCTTCTGCAACTTCTCTATCCTTTTGGTTGAGGAGTATGATCCATCTGGCTTATGAGACAGAGGGACACAAGCCTCCTCAGAGGATTACAGCTCACTCGACTAGAGCTGTATCTTACTCTTGGGCCTTTAAGAATGAGGCTTCGATGGAGTAGATTTGTAAGGCAGCCACCTTATCATCCTTACATACTTTTGCAAGATTTTACAAATTTGATGTTTTTGCTTCAGAAGCAGCTTTTGGGAAAAAGATTCTGCAGGCTGTGGTGTCCTCAGTATAGGGTCTGCCTCCTTTACCACATCTGCCTCCGTTTTCAGCCTATGCATGCCATGGACATTAAGATTCCCTCATGGAAGGTCCTGTTGTTATTTGCTATTGCATTGGCATGCAGAGTCTCTGAGTTGCTGGCCTTACAATTTGAGCCTCCTTACTTAGTTTTTCATGCTGACAAAGCCGTTCTATTACCAGGTTTGTGATTTCTTCCTAAGGTAGTGTTGAGTCATAACATTAACCAGGAAATAGTGGTTCCTTCCTTGTGTCCTAACCATTCCTCTTCGAAGGAGAGGTTACTTCCTTATCTGGATGTGGTTTGAGCCTTGAAGTTTTATCTTCAAGCCACAAAGGAGTTCAGACAGACGGCGTCTTTATTCGTTGTGTACTCTGGAAGGCGTAGGGGGCAGGGAGCTTCTGCAACTTCTCTATCCTTTTGGTTGAGGAGTATGATCCATCTGGCTTATGAGACAGCGGGACACAAGCCTCCTCAGAGGATTACGGCTCACTCGACTAGAGCTGTGGCTTACTCTTGCGCCTTTAAGAATGAGGCTTCGATGGAGCAGATTTGGAAGGCGGCCACCTGGTCATCCTTACATACTTTTGCAAGATTTTACAAATTTGGCATTTTTGCTTCAGCGGGAGCAGCTTTTGGGAAAAAGGTTCTGCAGGCTGTGGTGTCCTCAGTATAGGGTCTGCCTCCTTTACCACATCTGCCCCCATTTTCAGCCTATGCATGCCATGGACATTAAGATTCCCTCATGGAAGGTCCTGTTGTTATTTGCTATTGCATTGGCATGCAGATTCTCTGAGTTGCCGGCCTTACAATTTGAGCCTCCTTACTTCGTTTTTCATGCTGACAAAGCCGTTCTGTTATCAGGTTTGTGATTTCTTACTAAGGTAGTGTTGAGTCATAACATTAACCAGGAAATAGTGGTTCCTTCCTTGTGTCCTAACCATTCCTCTTTGAAGGAGAGGTTAATTCATTATCTGGATGTGGTTCGAGCCTTGAAGTTTTATCTTCAAGCCACGAAGGAGTTCAGACAGACGTTGTCTTTATTCGTTGTGTACTCTGGAAGGCACAGGGGGCAGGGAGCTTCTGCAACTTCTCTATCATTTTGGTTGAGGAGTATGATCCATCTGGCTTATGATACAGCAGGACACAAGCCTCCTCAGAGGATTACGGCTCACTCGACTAGAGCTGTGGCTTACTCTTGGGCCTTTAAGAATGAGGCTTCGATGGAGCAGATTTGTAAGGCGACCACCTGGTCATCCTCCTTACATACTTTTGCAAGATTTTACAAATTTTACGCTTTTGCTTCAGCGGAAGCAGCTTTTGGGAAAAAGGTTCTGCAGGCTGGGGTGTCCTCAGTATAGGGTCTGCCTCCTTTACCCTCCTGTTTTCTTTATTCAGTGTCCTCTAGAGCTTGGGTATTTGTTCCCAAAATTGATGAATGAAGCAGTGGACTCTCCTCCCTTTTAGATGAAAAACATAAATTATGCTTACCTGATAATTTCATTTCCATTGTGGGGAGGAGAGTCCACTGCACCCGCCTGTTCTCCAGTGGGCGGACCTAGATTTATTTTTGTTCTTCTGGCACCATTTATACCCTGATATTTCTCCTACTGTTCCTTGTTTCCTTGGCAGAATGACTGGGGGATGAGGGAAGTTGGGGAGGTATTTAAGCATTTGGCTGGGGTGTCTTTGCCTCCTCCTGGTGGCCAGGTTCTTATTTCCCACAAGTGATGAATGAAGCAGTGGACTCTCCTCCCCATGATGGAAATGAAATTATCAGGTAAGCATAATTTAGGTTTTTAAATTAGATCTGTTAGTGTGTGTGTTTATTTCAATGCCAATTCTTAATTTTTAAATTACAGAAAATAATGTAAACTTGTCAGTTTGATCTTATGCTGACTAATTGTTTTTAATGACAACTGTATCATATTAACATGTAAAAAAAACTATTATGTATAGAGAGCTTCATACACAGATGTCTGATAAACTACAGTATTTGTCACAGCTACTTAAAAAAGCATAGAGCTAGATGCATACAACCTGCTACTGATAGTTTTACCAGAACAACAACGTTGCAGAAGTGTCACTATCAGTAGCAGGTTGCAAGCAATCACAATCACTCAAACTACTCAAAATGTGAGTGGCTCAAACAGTGTGGTAGTTCACAAGTAGTAGTGAAGACTATTACTTTCTACTGGAACTATCATAACATAACAGTAATAATATACTATATCTGTCCATCATGTTTAGTAGTGTACACTACTCTCAATGATTCATTTCAAATTTAGTCCAAAAAGTAGTCATAAACTTGGGAAAAATCAATGCAGAAGATCAAAAAATTATTATCCCAGTCAATTCCCAAGCATATTTTAACTCTAACCATTCATCTGGTCCACAAAACAAATATATTGAACCACTACCTCCTCCTGCAATCTACTACCTACCACTACCTACTGCAATCAGCACTAACCATGACCTCTTCTTTACTTATAGCTATAATAGAATCTGAACTCCTCCAATTAAAATATCCCCAGTGCCAGATTGGCCAGCTGGGATACTGGGACTTTTCCTGGCAGGCTGGTGCGCCACCGTGGATGTAGGGTTGCATCCTTCATCAGTGAGGTCATGCAGCGAGCCTTGTGCACAGGCATAGCACATTTCTTCAAGGCTGTTCCACTCCTGAGGAGGTTCTGTGCACCTGTAGAGGCAAAATAAAGACCCTAGGCAAGATAGGGGAAGGATAGGTTGGGGGGGGGGGGTTGGGCCAGTGGTGGATGCGGGGGTGGGGGTGGGTTCTAGGGCCAGTCTTCAAACATTTCCAAGGATGTCTGATTTCCCAGTCCAGCCCTGAATATCCTTAACACCAGTCTACCCCACAATAATCAGCTGTAATGACTGATGATCTACCAAAATGACTCCTTTCAGTGTCCTCATCCTTGTGCCATTAGCTATATTGGCTGACCCAATCCCTCCCCAACTCAATTAACCCTTTTACTTTGAACACCCAAAAGACTCCCACCACTGAAAACAACCCTCATTATTATCTCACTAAATGGAAAGCTTGGTTGTATGGTCTAGAGTTTATGCAGTCTAAGTCGAAGCATATATTGGCAAAATTAGGTTATGTCGCCAATGCCACTAATGATTAGATCAGCTGTATGATATCCGTCATCTGCAATTTTCTATGTAGCATAAAGCTGTAACATAAAAACAAGGCCTATCAGTCAAATAAGCATCTATACATTCATTCAGGATTAAGTTTTTTTAAAAACTTGTTTGTTGCAAAACTGCTGCCATTTAGTACTACCTTCCTATTTTTCAGCAAAGGATACCAAGAGAAAAAGAAAATGTGATAATGGAAGTAAATTGGAAGTTGTTTAAACGTATGTGCTCTATCTAAAACATGAAAGAAAAAATGTCTGTTTAATGTCCCTTTAACAATAAACTCCAACATTCTCACTTTTATAAATAAAACATTTATAGCAAAGAAAAGGTAATATTAGTAAAAATAAAAACAAGGTTGGCAACTGGACATCCGGAAAAGATCTGCATACCAAAACCTGTGAGGCCATGCTGGAGCTACCAGAAACCCAAATGATTGTTCCATGATGATCTTGGAGATCACTCTTGGAATAAGAACTAGAGGCGGGAAGATATAAGAAGGTTAGTAAAACCAAGGAACTGCTAACGCATCCACCGACTCCACCTGAGGATACCTGGACCTGGACAGGTACCTGGGAAGTTTCTTGTTTAGATGGGAAGCCATCAGATCTATTTCTGGAAGACCCCACATCTGAACAATCTGAGAAAACACATCTGGATGGAGTGACCACTCCACCGGATGTAAATCTGATGGCTGAGATAATCCGCTTCCCAATGGTCTACACCTGGGATATGTATGGCAGAAATTAGACAGGAGCTGGATTCCGCCCAAGAAAGTATCTGAGATACTTCTTTCATAGCTAGGGGACTCTGCTGGAGACCAGAGGAAACGCGTTGAGGCATCTTTGCTCTCCCCCCGCACAGACTCTGAAACAGCTGACCAGCTGTAGAACGAACTTACTATACGTTGAAGGTTCTGGCGAATCTAGCTGTGCTAACTTCATCTTTGGCGTGGGGGAGTTTCCCATGGTGATATATTCACACATTGCTCATACTGTTTTTAATTTTGTACGTAATTTCTTATACATTGTGCTTTTATTATTCAGTAAAAACTTTTACTCTTAAAGAGTGTGTTGCGCTCTTGTCCTTTTTTCTTTTCCAGCTTTTTAGATACCATGCCAGTATTCCAATATTTGAGCCACAAAGCTCTTCTAGCTAAAATAGCTAAAGACATAGATCTAACATCAATTTTGATGATATCAAAATGGCATCACAGATAAAATGATTAGCATGGTGAAGCAAGCGAACAATGCTAGACAAATCAGGATCCATTTCCTATTGCGCTAAACTTTCCAACCAAAAAGTTGATGCAGCTGCAACATCAGCCATAGAAATGGCAGGCCTGAGAACATAGCCAAAATATAAATAAGCTTTCCTTAGATAAGATTCAAGTTTCCTATCTAAAGGGTCCTTAAAGGAAGTACTATCTTCCATAAAAATAGTAGTACATTTGGCAAGAGTAGAAATAGCCCCATCAACTTTAGGGATCTTTTCCCAAAACTCCAATCTAACTGCTGGCAAAAGGATACAATTTTTTAAACCTTGAAGAAGGGATAAAATAAGTACCAGGCCTATTCTATTCCTTAGAAATCATATCAGAAATAGCATCAGGAACTGGAAAAACCTCTGGAGTAACCACAGGAGGTTTATAAACAAAATTTAAATGTTTACTAGTTTAAGTATCAAATGGAATAGTTTCCTCAGTATCCAAAGTAATCAACACCTCTTTAACAAGAAACGAATATACTCCATCATAAAGAGAAAAGTAGATTTGTCAGTGTCAATATTTGAGGTAGGATCTTCTGAATCAGATAGATCCTCATCAGAGGAGGATAAATCAGTATGTTGTCGGTCATTTGAAATTTCATCAACTTTATGAGAAGTTTTAAAAAACCTTTTATGTGTATTAGAAGGTGGAATAGCAGACAAAGCCTTCTGAATCGCATCAGCAATAAAATCTTTTATATTCACAGGGATATCATGTACATTAAATGTTGAAGGAACAGGCATTGTACTAGTACTGATGAATACATTCTCTGCATGTTAAAGCTTATCATGACAACTATTACATACCACAGCTGGAGATATAATCTCCACAAATTTACAACAGATACACTTAGCTTTGGTAGAACTGTTATCAGGCAGCAGGATTCCAACAGTGTTTTCTGAGACAGGATCAGATTGAGACATCTTGAAAATGCAAGAGAAAAAACAACATATAAAGCAAAATTATACATTTCCTTATATGGTAGTTACATGAATGGGAAAAAAAATGCAAACAGCATAGCCCTCTGAACATAGAAAAAGGCAAGAGGCATATAGGAAATGTGGTTAATATAATTAAATTATTTGGCGCCAAGTATTACAATCCAAAATGAAATTGTTTGGCGCTAACATCCAGAAATTACACACTTGCTTCATTGCAGATGCAACCTTGTGCAAGGAAACTCAACGACAACTAAGATGCCGGAAATGACGAATTTGCATCACTGGACGTACATTTGCGCCAAAAAAATTCTTACACTAAAAATTACGCAATAAACATCAGCATTTTGCGACCTTGCAAGCCTAATTTTGCCTGCAAAAAAATTATGAAAAAGCAGTCAATTTGAAAAAAGACTATACCCCAGATAAGAAAAATATTTTCCTGAATATGTTTTTTCCCAACTATGAAACTGATAGTCTGCAAAAGAAAATATACATAAACCTGACTCATGACAAATATAAGTACAATACATATATTTAGAACTTTATATTAATACATAAAGTGCCAAACCATAGCTGAGAGTGTCTTAAGTAATGAAAATATACTTACCGAAAGACACCCATCCACATATAGCAGATAGCCAAACCAGTACAGGAACAGTAACAGTAGAGGTAATGGAATATGAGAGTATATCGTCAATCTGAAAAGGGAGGTAGGATATGAATCTCTATGACCGATAACAGAGAACCTTTGTAAAGATTTCCCATGAGGAAAACCATAAAATCACTAAGCGATACTCTCTTCACATCCCTCTGACATTCACTCTACTCTGAGAGGAAATGGGCTTCAAAATGCTGAGAAGCACATATCACAGAAGAAAATCAAACACAAACTTACTTCATCACCTCAATAGGGAGGCAAGCGGCCAGATTACGAGTTTTTCATTATGAACTGTGCGGTGCTAACAAGCAGTTTTTTCTCACCGCTCACTTACATGCAGTGCTGGTATTACGGGTTTTTACAAACCCTCGTTAAAAGACAAAAAGTGAGCGTAGAGCAACTTGTGCTCCATACCACACTTCAATACTAGCGCTGCTTAAGTCAGTGGTGAGCTGGTCGTACGTGCTCGTGCATGATTTCCCCATAGACATCAATGGAGAGAGCCGGCGGAAAAAAAGTCTAACACCTGCCAAAAAGCAGCGTAAATCTCAGTAACGCAGCCCTGTTGATTCCTATGGGGAAACCAAAGTTATGTTTACACCTAACACCCTAACATGAACCCCAAGTCTAAACACTCCTAATCTTACACTTATTAACCCTTAATCTGCCGCCCCCGACATCGCCGCCACCTACATTATACTTATTAACCCCTAATCTGCCGCTACGGACATCGCCGCCACCTACATTATATTTATTAACCTCTAATCTGCTGCCCCAAACATCGCCAACACCTACATTATATTTATTAACCCCTAATCTTATGCCCCCAATGTCGCCGCGACCTACCTACATTTATTAACCCCTAATCTGCCTCCCCCAACGTCTCCGCCACTATATTAAATGTATTAACCACTAAATCTAAGTCTAACCCTAACCTTAACACCCCCTCAAATATAATTTAAATAAATCTAAATAAAATTACTATTATTAACTACATTATTCCTATTTAAAACTAAATACCTATAAAATAAACCCTAAGCTAGCTACAATATAACTAATAGTAACATTGTAGCTAGCTTAGGGTTTATTTTTATTTTACAGGCAAGTTCGTATTTATTTTAACTAGGTAGAATAGTTATTAAATAGTTATTAACTATTTAATAACTACCTAGCTAAAATAAATACAAATTGACCTGTAAAATAAAACCTAACCTATGTTACAATAACACCTAACACTACACTATAATTAAATAAATTCCCGACAATAAATAAAATACAATTAAATTAAATTAAATTAACTAGATCACAAAAAAACACTAAATTACAGAAAATAAAAAACAAATTACAGATCTTTAAACTAATTACACCTAATTTAATAGCCCTATCAAAATAAAAAAGCCCCCCCCAAATAAAAAACCCCTAGCCTAAACTACCAATAGCCCTTAAAAGGGCCTTTTGCGGGGCATTGCCCCAAAGAAATCAGCTCTTTTACCTTTAAAAATAAATACAAACAACCCCCCAACAGTAAAACCCACCTCCCACACAACCAACCCCCCAAATAAAAGCCTAACTAAAAAAACCTAAGCTCCCCATTGCCCTGAAAAGGGCATTTGGATGGGCATTGCCCTTAAAAGGGCATTTAGCTCTATTTCAGGCCCAAAGCCCTAACCAAAAAAATAAACCCACCCAATACACTCTTAAAAAAATCCTAACACTAACCCCCGAAGATTCACTTACCGGGAGAAGTCTTCATCCAAACGGCAAGATGTCCTCATGGAAGACGGCAGAAGTGGTCCTCCAGACGGGCAGAAGTGGTCCTCCAGATGGGCAGAAGTCTTCATCCAGATGGCATCTTCTATCTTCATCCTTCCGGCGCGGAGCGGGTCCATCTTCAAGACATCCGACGCAGAGCATCCTTTTCATCCGACGGACTAACGACGAATGAAGGTACCTTTAAATTACGTCATCCAAGATGGCATCCCTTAGATTCTGATTGGCTGATAGAATACATATAAAGGCTTTAACATATACATCTCTTAAATCTCTTAAGATGTATATGAATGTATGTATGTATATATATATATATATATATATATACTGTATATATATATATATATATACACAAAACACAGGAATGGACCTCACTCACAGACTTGACTGGGTACACATCCTAAGCCACAGCAAACTCCACAGCCCTGAACACTGAAAAAAAGAACATTGGAAAATGAAATATTTATAATTTCATGTTGGGTTAGCGCTTATGATAATATGTTACATTTTTTGGTTTTATTTAAACTTTTTTCTCCATTGACTTATATGGAGGAATGCGATCGCGATTTTAAATTTTCAAACTTTATCCCAAATCAGGCTATCACTGGAGTTTACTTTCAACTTGTAATACCAGTGCAACACGACTAGTGCAAAAATTAAAATCTTAGCGGAGTTTTCACTATAGCAAAAATGCTAAATACTGCTCCACTTGCAATCTAGCCCTAAATGTGTTAAGTGGGGTAGTTTAGCTCTTATAACTAAAGGATAGCATTAAGTTCTGTAGTCAAAATATCTAAGGCCAATGGCTTGTTTCAAATTTGTAGGCTGTGCTATCCATGTGGTTAAGAAAACATATACAGTACATATTTTAGACATAAGTGTGATGAGAGCAGGATGTGATGTCACTGTTTGTGGGCAGGGCTTAGATCCGGTTGTCTGTGTCGCAGTTAGTTAGTGAAATCAACCTGACTAGATGTATGTTTCTATGCTCTGTAATAAAATAGAGTTGTACCATCATTGCTGTGTCCTGCATATGTCCTGCATCTCATGACATGGTGTCAGAAGTTCTTGCCTGCGCTTCTGTTCCTGATCGATGACGATGTCAAAGTTTACCCCACCTGAGCCTTTTGACTTCTCTCAGCCTGCAGCTTGGCCCACATGGCGTCAGCGGTTTCAGCGCTTCAGGATTGCTTCCAAGCTGGACAAGGAGAGTGGTGAACTACAAGTAAATTCTCTTTTATACTCTACAGTATAGGAAGGATGTGGAGCCAATGTTCAATGCTTTTACTTTCCAAGAAGGGGAAGAATTTAACTTTGATATAGTTATGGATAAACTCAGTGCCCACTTTGTGCCCAAAAGAAATGTGATTCATGAGAGAGCTTGTTTTCACAAATGTGATCAGCGTGTGGGAGAATCTGTGGAGTCATTTGTGCTCAGCCTGTATGAACTAGCTGAATTCTGTAAGTTTGGTGTTGCTAAAGAAGAGCAAATCAGAGACAGAATAGTTATTGGAATTGCAGATGCTGAAGTCTCACTGAAGCTGCAGTTAGAGCCAGATTTAGCATTAGATGGGGCTATTAGGATGGCCCGCCAGAGTGAACTGTGCTGATCTGACGTATGAGAGTATTGTGGATGAAGTGCAACAGTTCAGGAAAACTGCTAGTGAAAGGCACAGTGTGAGTGGTAGATCAAAAATAACGGATAGACCTAGAAGTGGATGGGCGCAGCATGCCTGATGCACACGGTGCAACCGTGCCCATGATCAGAGTGCTATATGCCCGGCCAGAGATAAAAGATGCAGAAATTGTAACAGAATGGGCCATTTTGAAGTGGTGTGTAAAACTGAATACATTAAGGAGATGCAGGTGGATAGTGATCAAGAGGGTCAGAAAGTGTCTTTTGTGGGGTCTGTTGTGGAACGGCCAAGCTCAGAGGAAGATTGGAAGGCTACCTTTACTGTAATGGGAGCCAAAGTTGATTTTAAGATTGACACAGGAGCAGATATCACTGTAATGTCTCTTGCTGCATTTATGAAACTGCCTTGACATCCCCAGCTGGCGAAGGTTACTACCAATGTCCATAGTCCTGGTGGCCGCATTGATTGTGTTGGGAAATTTCTTGCCAGCTGTGAGTACAAGCAAAGGAAATTCACTATGTGGGGGCATGTGATTTGAGGTCAGTGTGTTAGCAATTTATTGAGCAGAAAAGCAGCCGATGACTTGGGCCTAGCGGCCAGAGTGAATGAGATCTCTGAAGATATGTTTGGCGAATTGGGCCTACTAAATTGCAAGCCAGTCCGTATAGCACTTAAAAGTGACGCAGTCCCATACAGTATTTCTACTCCCTGTAGAATTCCGTTCCCGCTTATGCCTCAAGTGGAGAAGGAGCTTATGCGCATGAAGTCTATGGGTGTTATTGAAGAGGTTGTTGAAGCAACTGATTGGTGTGCCCCCATTGTTCCTGTTGCAAAGAAAAACGGAAAGGTGCCCATCTGTGTGGACCTGAAAAGGTTGAATGAGGCAGTGAAGAGAGAGATTGAGATTTATGCTGCCGACATTAGAAGATATAGCTCCAAAGTAGGCTGGGGCGAAGTTCTTTTCTACATTGGACGATATTCTAGTGTATGGGTCTAGAGCGGAGGAGCATGATCAGCATTTAAGTTGTGTGCTGCAGGCTATCAAAGAGTCTGGGCTGAAGTTAAATAAAGAAAAATGCCATTTTAGGAAAACTGAATTATGTTACTTTGGGCATATTATCAATGGGGATGGCATCAAACCAGACCCCGAGAAAATTCTTGCTATTGAACAGATGAAAAGTCCTTCTGATGTACATGAGCTAAGACAAATATTGGGCCTTGTAAATTATGTGGGCAAGTTTCTGCCAGATTTATCCACAGTTCTACACCCTATCACAGAGTTGCTAAAGAAATACGTTGCCTCGGTCTGGGGACCTTCACAAGAAAAATCCTTTATGCAGGCAAAGTCCCAGCTGGGGTCTGCCCCAGTGCTGGGGTTCTACGACCCTTCCAAAAAGACTGTGGTTAGTGCTGATGCAAGCAGTTATGGGTTGGGGGCTGCTCTCCTGCAGTTAAATGAAAATAAACTACAGCCCATCGCCTATTGTTCCCGCACACTGACGGCTGCCGAGTCAAAATACGCTCAAATTGAGAAAGAGTGCCTGGCTGCGGTTTGGGCCTGTGAGCGCTTTTAGCGTTACCTTGTAGGTTTGGAGAAATTTAGTCTAGAGACTGATCATAAACCGCTCGTCCCTCTAATCAACTCCTACGATATCGACAAAACACTCTTAAGATGCCAGAGACTTTTAATGAGACTACTCAGGTTCAATGTTCAGGCAGTGCATGTGCCGGGGAAGCAACTGGTTGTGGCAGATACACTAGCCAGGTTCCCGCTGGCTGCTGCTGAAGAGTCTTCAACCGAATCGGATGTGAAAGTGTATGTTGATTCGGTTCTGGCCTCAAAGTCCATTTCTTCAAGGAAACTGGAAGAAATAAAGAAAGAGACATATTTGGACACAGATCTGCAAGAGGTTATAAAGTACATAAAAGAAGGCTGGCCCGAGAGCCGGGCAACCTGGTTGTCTTTAAGTTCTTACCAGTCAGAGAGGTCGCAGCTCATGGAGCTGGAGGGGTTTGTGCTGTTCCAAGACCGCATTGTTATTCCTGTCAGCATGAGGAAGGAGATGTTAAACAGGATTCACGATGGCCATTTAGGTATTACGAAGTGCAGAGAAAGGGCAGCTACAGCTATGTGGTGATCTGGGATCAGCTCCGACATTGCAAATCACGTGTCTAAATGTGCCTTCTGCCAGGAGCGCCGGCCTACTCAGAGAAGGGAGCCCTTGATTTCTACTCCACTGCCTGCAGGGCCGTGGCAGAAAATAGCTGCTGATTTGTGTGAACTGCACAGGAAAAAGTTCCTTGTTGTGATCGACTACTATTCCAGGTATTTGGAAATTGCACCTTTGATTGATATCACAAGTCAAGCTGTTATCATTTGTTTGAAGATCTTGTTCGCCCGGTGGGGCATTCCAATGGAGCTGGTGAGTGATAATGGTATGCAGTTCGCTTCTACAGAGTTCAGTGCTTCCAGCAGGGAATATGACTTTGTACATTCCACGTCAAGTCAACATTACCCACAGGCCAACGGAATAGCTGAAAGGGCAGTTCAAACAACAAAGTTAATTTTAAAGCAATCTGAGCCACACCTAGCCCTCTTGTCCTATAGGGCTACGCCCATCCAAGTCACCGGGTTTAGCCCAGCACAGCTGATGCTAGGACGCCAGATTCGCACCACCTTACCCTCAGTGGGTGTCTTCAAGCCGACTGACTCTATTCCTTGGGACGAAGTCCTTAGGAGGGATGAAGAGGCTAAAAAGGGCTATCGTTTCTTCTACGACAGGAGACATTCTGTCAGGCCCTTACAGGAACTAAATACGGGGCAAAGTGTCAGAATTATTGGATGATGAGAAGAAATGGAAGACACCTGCTACGGTAATTGGATGCTCTCCAGAACCAAGGTCTTATGTAGTCCTTACTGATGGAGGGACGGTTACACGCCATAACCGAAAACATCTTCAACCTGTACCTGAGAGTTTGGAACTGGATGCCTCAGTACCACCGCCGGTGGGATCCCCTGTTCTAAAAGGGGTGCCTTCCCCTCAGCAAGATCACAGTGGGGATATGTCTTTGCCTCCAGCGGACTCTTGTTCACCTTCTTCTGTATCAGAGGATAGTTCATGCAAAGTTACATCAAGCGGAAGGGTGGTGAAACTTCCGGCCCGATATCGGGACTAACTTTAGCTAGAACAGTGACCGGAAGTATGGGCAGAATAATCGCATGGTCACTGTGGACTAGGGTAGTCTACCCCGATGTTCAAGTCAGGATGTAATTTATGTTGTTCATCTTTCCTGTAACCTATTTGTTATATACTGTTCAAAAATGTTGTTGTATACTCTGTTTGTATGCCATGTAATTTGTTATATTCAAGTATATGCTTCGCCCTTTGAAAAGGGGGAAGATGTGATGAGAGCAGGATGTCATGTCACTGTTTGTGGGCGGGGCTTAGGTCCGGTTGTCTGTCGCAGTTAGTCAGTGAAATCAACCTGACTAGATGTATGTTTCTATGCTCTGTAATAAAATAGAGTTGTACCATCATTGCTGTGTCCTGCATATGTCCTGCATCTCATGACAATAAGGTATTAATATTTATCCATTGTTTCTTTCTAAAGACCACTTCCTCTTTGAAAATCTGCTAACAAGAAGAAGAAAAAATGTCTTGAAACAATGTGAGAATATTGACCATTGAAGTCAATCACTGGAAAACTATTTTAATGGACAATGATTTCCTTTAGGGAATATATACTTCATGGGGTTACATATACCATGGTGCTCCGTATGTCCTTATAACAAAAAATTGCATTTTTTTGTTCAGTCATAGCAATGGCACATAAGTAATCTAGTAAAATACAACCTATTTTCTGGCTAAATCAGCTATGGTAAAAATTAAACAAACACATTTTCTCCTCACTGCTATTTGCTCAGACCTTTTCTGGATTATTATATTGCTTAAGGTGTTAACTTTTAGAAAATATATTGTATGATGTTAAAAATTATCTGTGGAGCTCAGTATCTGTGAACTGAGTAGACGTTTACTATGAGTTTAACCCCTTTAGTGCAATAATAAAATGCTATGACACATTACATAATTGTTGTGCTGTGTGCCTTTAAGTATTTTCTTAGTATAACTATCTTCAATATTTAGTTTTCCTTTAAATAGTTGCATTTCTGATAAAATGGAACAAGAAAAGTAATATCTGACCCATACTTATGTTAGACTTCTGAGTTAATACAAAATAATTATGCTTGAAAAAGAGGGATGAAGCAATTTAGGTGATATAAGGTGAATAAAAATGTACTTTTTTTTTTGCCTGAACACTCTATTTACTTCATAAAAAAACATTATGCAGCCTAAATGTCATTTTATGTATATTTATGCAATCCACAAATTCTGCTACAGAGATATATTTATTCATCATTCTTTATTTGCATAAATGAAGAAGCACGTTCAGTTCCAAGTCTTTTTCAAATTGGATAAATGACTGAAAAATTATGAAATTATGAAGAATATTCTATTAGGAATCTTTCAACAGCTTTATAAGAAATATTTTAATTGACATAAAATGTCTAGACTTGCCTTATGTACAGATTATTGCAGCAATGAATCTTCAGTATTATATACTGAAAATGTAGAAAATAGGATATAAACGATAATAATGGAAAAGAAAAATATACATATACTAAAATTCAATAAACATTTTTAAAAAGAAAAAGAAAAATTGCAGCCAGAATGCAGATGCATATATGATTGGTCATTCTTAAAACGATTAAAAGCAAATTGTCAGAGAGATTTTTTATTCTATCCTTCTCCTCAAATAATTCTCTGATTTACTCCCCCTCTGTCTTACCATCTGCCCATGTTTTAATTTGCCACTCTTTGTCACTACCGTCCTTACCCCCCCCAATTAAATTTGTACTCATACTGTATAAAAATAAAACGTTAAAAATGGTGTGTGTATGCATTGTATGTAGTGTTGTGTATTTATAAGTATATGTTTATGTATATAGTTGCAGGGTATGTATAATAAATATACTGAAAAATAAACATTCTGTTTTGCTGGGTGCTCTAGTCTGTCTGTTTATCTCAGTGGAATGGTAACTATACAGCTAAAATGAATATCATAAAAATAAGCTTATATAACAAAAACAAATACATCACGAAACAATGTGCCACTACATTGCAATTTGACAATGTGCAATTTGAAGAGGTTTGTTCATATTCCTTGTCACAAAAGTAAGTTGAAAGATCAGCTTCATTATAATCAGTGAAGCAGAGCCATTCACTTGTTTCCACAAAGAGCAAGCTCCACTGGCTAGTAAAACTTCAAAAAACAGATTTTTAAAAAAGCAAAACAAAAACTTATTATATAACAGTCCACTGTAATTTAATATATGCACAAAAGAAAATTTGGAAAAAGTACAAGAAAAATAAAAAAAAAAGATGGTGATTCAGCAGTTGGACAAGACTTCATCAGGGCAATAGTATGCTTATGAATTCTGCATGCTTGGCCAAGTTTTGGGTAAAAAAACCTCACTCAAGACCCTTGAACACTCACGGTCAGCCCATTGTTTTATCTTCAATTTTTTTTTAAATATCTTTTCTTATATCTTCAAGATATATTGTCTTTTCCCATTGCTAGCAGTTTTTTTTTGTTTAATATTCCAGATATAGGGGCCCATTTATCAAGCTCCGAATGGAGCTTGTGGGCCCGTGTTTCTGGCGAGTCTTCAGACTCGCCAGAAACAGCAGTTATGAAGCAGCAGTCTAAAGAACGCTGCTCCATAACCCTGTCCGCCTGCTCTGAGCAGGTGGACAGGAATTGCCGGAAATCAACTCGATCGAGTATGAGTAAGGCTTGTTATCTTGATGAGTTTATGTATAAAAGTAGTGTATTTTCACAATAAAGGGTTCCTTTTGTGTTTCACCTGAATGCTAGTCTTTCAAGTTATTTGGGTGGGCACTGCTATAATCACTTTCTCCACTACATAGCAGCATGTCCCAGGTATAGAAAGAATCTTTTGGCAGAGCTACACAGTCGGGGTTGCCAGAGTCTGTAACCTTTGGTGGCAGAGGTGGGATCTGCTTCTTCCACATGGTTCCTGCTGACAGAGGAAAAGTGCCACAGTAGCCGGTAACCATGGAAGCCAAGTTCCAATGGAGAATGCAAGAGGTGATGGCCCTGATAGACAATCCTGATTTGGAACAGGATGTTCTGGAAGAGAGTAACATGGTCCACTGGGACCTCTGGTGGGAGACTCTTCAACAGGAGCAGGACTGTGATGGGAAGGTCCTCCCCACTAACAAGGAAAGGTACTGGTTCCAGATAAATTCAGCCCAGGAGGGAATGGTTGTCTGCATTGGATGGACTGATCCAGGAAGAGATGGAGGTAGAGGAAGGGTACCGGGCACTGTGGTGGTATGTGGCCCAGGTATGCCCGGAGATGGGGACGGATGCTCCTACAGAGGGCTTTGGCTATGGCAGCCCTAAATTATTATTTGAAAAAATGGCAAATGACCCAGACTTTGGGAGCGAGATGGACCAGGGACTGGAGGACATTTGTGATTCCGAGAGAGACTGCTGGACCTCTTGGGGGTACCCTGGCTATGGGCTGATCTGGAGTACCTAGCTGCCCATGAATGGGCAGTGGAAAAGGAATACAAGATTTCTGCTAGTTCTCGTTCAGCAGCATGCCACAGATTCTGCATGGAGTTGTGGTGCAGCAGTCTGGGATTCATGGAGACTGGCCTCAGAGGAGTGGTCACAAGGAACGAGCTACCAAGAGCTGCTAGATCCTGATCAGCAGCCTGGCACCCAAGCTTATGGTCCTGGACAATGGAGAGAGCCACCAACTTCTGCTTTACATCCGAACCTGTTTTTGCACAGGTCAAGATGGGATGGAGGGATGCATTTACCCAACAGCTGGTTGAGTATTCAAGGGATGGAGAAATCGTCTCATCTCCCAAGCTGCAGATCAGTTTCCAGAAAGCGGAGGTAGCCGACCTCTCTCCCCACCAACAGAACCCCTTCTTGGGAGAGGAGACCGTCAGTCTCTGTCCCGAGCGGCAGAGTGAGGTCCAAGGAGACAAGACAGTTGGTTTCTCTCCCCAGTGGCAGAGCCAGGTCCAGGGAAAGGAGACAGTCGGTCTCTCTCCTCAGTGGCAGAGCAAGGTCTAGGGAGAGGAGACAGTCCCCAGTGGCAGAGCCATCCCCAGGGAGCTAGTTGACCTCCATACCCAGCAACAGAACCCCTTCCCTGGAGAGGAGACAGTTGGTCTCTCTCCCCAGTGGCAGAGCCAGGGAGAGGAGACAGTCAGTCTCCATCCCCAGTGGCAGAACCCCTTCCAGGGGGTGGAGACAGTTGGCCTCTCTCCCCAGTGGCAGAGCAAGGTCTAGGGAGAGGAGACAGTCCCCAGTGGCAGAGTCATCCCCAGGGAGCTAGCTGTCCTCCATACCCAGCAACAGAACCCCTTCCCTGGAGAGGAGACAGTTGGTCTCTCTCCCCAGTGGCAGAGCCAGGGAGGGAAGACAGTTGGTCTCTCTCCCCAGCTGCAGAATCAGGTCCATGGAGAGGAGACAGTCAGTCTCTCTCCCCATCGGCAGAGCCATCCCCAGGGAGCGGAGGTTGCTACCTCTCTCCCCACCAGGGGTTGGAGACAGTTGGCCTCTCTCCCCAGTGGCAGAGCAAGGTGTAGGGAGAGGAGACAGTCCCCAGTGGCAGATCCGTCCCCAGGGAGCTAGTTGTCCTCCATACCCAGCAACAGAACCCCTTCCCTGGAGAGGAGACAGTTGGTCTCTCTCCCCAGTGGCAGAGCCATGGAGAGGAGACAGTCAGTCTCCATCCCCAGTGGCAGAACCCCTTCCAGGGAGAGGAGGTAGCGAACCTCTCTACCCAGTGTCCGAACCCCTTCCAGGGAGCGGAGACAGCCAGTCTCCCTCCCCAGTGGCTGAACCCCTTCCAGGGAGTGGAGATAGTCAGTCTCTCTCTTCAGCAGCAGAGCCGTCCCCAGGGAGACAGTCTCCCTCCCCAGTGGCAGCACCATTTCCCATGGAGCGGAGGTATCTGACCTCCTTCCGAAGTGACAGATCATCCTCCTGGGAGAAGATACAGCCAGTCTCTCTCCCCAGTGACTGGGTATGATCTCTACCCTTTACCTGCCCAGGATGATTTCCTACAGGGGGCAGACATTGCATTGGGCCAGGGGGATACTCATCCCTGCAATTGGTGCCACAAGTTGGGGCACCAAGTTTTGCCTGCTCCACCAAGGAGCAGCCGCAGCATGCAGCATGGGGTGGGAATACAGCCAGGAAACCTACAACGTCTTTGGTTGTGGGTGGGTCGGCAGGTCATCAGCAGAGTATCACAGATGGAGACAGTGTGACCAGGAGACTTCAGGTTACTGGGGCTTGATACCGCTTAGTGCGCCCTGAAATTGCAGAGGATATTATCCCGGCAGAAACTGTGGATAATAAAGAAGTTGGTGGGGAGTGCCCTGCAGTGCCTGTGGCATATGTACCCCTGGATGGGGGTGAGGAAAAAAGTTTTCAGGAGGTAGGGATCTCTGAGGATGTCCCTGTTAACGTGCTGCTGGGGAATGATTTGGGTTGCAGTGTGGTTATGTCCCAGAACACAACACCTACCTACAGGGAGGGCTAAAAGAGAGCCCAACAAAACCTAAGGTACTATTAAGAACTATTGGGGACAATGTGGAAAATAAATACTGGGAGGAAAACAGGGGGTAGATAACTTACCAGACATATGTACCTGCTTTGAAATGTGTGCCCGATGCCAGTCCCTAGGGAATGGGAGTTGGATAGAGGGCTTGGGGTAACCTTGGTACTGGCAGCAACTTAAATGGAAGGATTTAGCCCACCCAACCAGCAGGATTTTTCACTGAGGGCAATGGAGATTACAGTCCCCACCTGGGAACTCCAGGAATGCTAGGCAGTCTGCCCGGATCCCAAACATTGGGTTGCAGCAAACCCAGCTGACCTGCCTTCTCTCTGGCAGCTAAGGCCTTTTCTGGGAGGGTTTGGAGGCCCCTTTGTGATTGTGACTTGTGGGTGGGCAAATGTTTTGGAGCAGGCCTTGGAAACTTGGTTTAGGACTATGCATTGTGTGACTATCCCTGTGCCCAGGGCGCAAGGGATGAAGGCTAGTGGGGAGCATCAAGAATGCCCCAAGCCCAGGAGGGATGGAATGACACCTCCCAGCAACCAACGAACAGCCCCAAGCGAAACTGTTGGGGGTCTAGCCTGGTCTGCCGGACTAGAATGGGGGAGATTCTGCCCTTATACTGTCCTCCTGCCTCACTACCTGTCCCCTCGACTCCATCCCCTCACAGCTACTCCCCTCCCTCTCTTCTACCCCCACCCCCATACTAACACACATTTTCAACCTCTCCCTCTGCACTGGTATATTTCCCTCATCTCTAATCACACCTATCCTCAAAAAACCTTCCCTCGATCCAACCTCCCCATCCAACTACCATCCTATTCCCCTACTCCCTCTTGCCTCAAAGCTCCTCAAAAATCTAGTATATGCACGTCTATCCCATTTCCTTACACTAAACTCTCTTCCTCTTGATTCACTGCAATCTGGATTTCATCCCATCACTTCACAGAGACAGCAACTGTCAATGTTACCAACGACCTACTTACAGCAAAATCCAAAGGCCACTTCTCTCTGCTTATCCTCCTTGACCTGTATGCAGCCTTTGACACTGTTGACCACCCTCTTTTGCTCCAAACCCTCTAATCCTTCGGCATCTGCGACACAACTCTCTCATGGTTCTCTTCCTATCTATCTAACTGTACCTTTAGTGTAGCCTTCTCTGAAGCATCCTCTGCCCCGTTACAACTTTCTGTTGGGGTAACTCAAGGCTCTGTCCTTGGTCTCCTTCTATTTTCAATCTACACATCATCATTAGGTTCCTTAATAAAGTCCCACAGGTTTCAATATCATTTGTATGCCAATGACACCCAAATCTACCTCTCTGCACCAGACCTACCTCCTTCCTAACCCGTGTCACTAACTGTCTTTCTCATATCTCATCTTGGATGTCCTCTCACTACCTTAAGCTAAATCTCTCCAAAACTGAACTCCTTATTTTTCCCCTTTCTTACAAAATTTCTACCCCCCAATTTTCTATAACTTTTGATAATTTCAACATTAACCCTACCCTGCATGCCTGATATCTTAGGGTCACCTTTCCTTCACTCCTCACATTAAGTCCTTGGCTAAAGCCTGCCACTTCCACCTTAAAAACATCTCTAAAATTAGAAATTTCCTTACACAAGACACAACTAAGATTTGAATCCACTCTCTCGTCCTTTCCAGTCTTGACTACTGCAACTCCGTCCTCTCTGGTCTACCTAGCTGCCACCTAGCTCCTTTACAATCCATAATGAATGCCTCTGCTAGGATCATCTTCCTTACACGTCACTCTTCATCTGCTGCACCTCTCTGCCAATCCCTTCACTGTCTTCTTCTTGTCTCCAGGATTAAACACAAAATACTCACTCTGACATATAAAGCCCTCAACTGCACTGCCCCCCCCCCCACATTTCAGACATTGTCTCCAGATACTCTCCCTCCCATCCCCTTTACTCTGCTCACAATCTCCTACTCTCCTCCTCTCTTGCTACTTCCTCACATTCCCATTTGCAGGACTTCTCCCCCCATCTTGTGAAACTCCCTGCCTAACTCCACATGACTCTCCCCTATTTTTAACAGCTTCAAACGCTCCCTAAAGACTCTACTATTCAGGGATGCATACAACCAACATTAACCTTTCCTAACTCCATTGCTTTCCCCTTGAACCCATTAGAATGTAGGCCTATGAGCCCAGCTGTTTGCAGATCACCTTCATAAGAGCCGACTACAACAGTTCAACTCTCGGCTGGGCCCTCGACCCATTTTATCCCTATAAATGTTATCCTGTATACCAACTATGTTTATAGGACTGCGGAACATGTTGCCACTCTACAAATACCTGTTAATAATAATAATAATAATAATAATACCAGACCACCAAGGCTGCCCGCACCCCCTACTACCTAACTCCTTTTTACTTTGGATTTGGCCCTTTCATGGCTTACAGGATCTCCTAGTCTCTTGCTGTCTGTTGTTTTGCTATGTGTACTTTGTCAGGAAAGAGCTGAACTCTGACTGGGAAACCCTATTTATTTAAGAATAAATAGAACATATTCAGGTATGTGAAGAACTATTGGAATGTGAAATATTCATATATTAATTTTAGTGCTTTTGAGAAAACAGATTGCGTGCAAGTAATTGTGCTAGTTTTTTTTTCTTCTTTTTGCACTCCATTGAATTCTAACGGGCAATAAGTTAACAAGGTCACAATATTCAAAGTTCAGATTCAACCTGTAATACACATGAAAAGCTGACATCCAGCGGGGTTAACGCTCAAGTCGGAGCAGTAAATAGCTCTCCACTCGTAATCTAGGCCTAATTAGGATACTTAATGTAATACATTTGCCATGGAATTTAAATAGTCCCCAAGGTTGAACTATACATTTCAACCAAAATGAATCAATATCTAGCATACATTTCTAAGCAGATCACTAAAATATATATTTTAAAAAACTCTAATTTACATATCATAGGGCTAGATTCTGTAGTGCATCTGAGTGGAAACCTACATATCTGTAAAGAAAATGGTTCCCACAAAAAAATAATGGCCTCCATTTATTAATGCTTTAACTAGCAATCCGCTTGTGTATGCATATCAAAATATGCTTGTAACCCAGATCTCAGATTTATCAAGCTATAACCCCTGTTCAAAACAATGATTTTTCCCTTGCACCAGATTCAATAACAATGTGGATCTGCAACTGATCAATTTAAACAATTTGCTTGTACAAAGCCATAGCATATCACACTGTTTTGTCTATAACTGTAGACTAACAATCTGCCAAGATAGCAAATGTGTATTCGGCATCTTTCTTGTCGCAAACACCATAGAAAAAAATAGTTTGGAAGTTTGGATAAAATAAGTACATACAGAAAAAGAAGCAGTCTGCTAGGAACGAACAACAGCTCAGTGGCTTTTTCTATGACCTGGTTACCACCTGGGAGTAGCTACTTTTAGCCCAATTGTGCTCTTCTCAGAGGTTAACTTTCCTGAAGTATAGCAGTCTGATTCTGCCAAACAAGGTCATTCCAGCCTGAAATACCAAGCTGTATGAAATAAGCCCCAGATCAAAAAGTCACATAACTACTGTATACCAAAATGGATGATGGTTAAAAAAAGAAAAAATACTTATATTATAGCTGGATAAAACAGAACTCTGAATGAAAATGTTACAGAACTCTTTTTTGCATGTGTCCCCCAAAATATAATTAGAATAAAATGATGCCAGTCACGAGTTATAACTAAAAGTAAAATGTATTAACAATAGTGAACTAATAAATTATGTGAATGTGCACTCAGCTATAGTGAAATAAGTGTAGTAATAAATAAGTGATCAGCAAAATGATGCTATATCATAATAATGCAGCTAATGGGAATTAGAGCGCCACAGTTATGGAACGACCTCCCACATACTTTCAAACCTTCCCCAAGCCTAATATCCTTTAAGAGATCCCTCTCTACATATCTCAAAACAGAATGCACCTGTCATTGTTAATTATATATTTCCTACCTGTTCTATTTAAAAAATTTGCATATATTGTGTATTATTATTGTTTTTGTATTTTATTGTACCCTATTCTATCAATGCAATGTTTTGTGCACCCAGGACATGCTTGAAAACGAGAGAAATCTCAATGTATCCTTCCTGGTAAAATATTTTATAAATAAATAAATAATATACCCTTGGAACACTTATTACCTAATAAAATAATCATGCAACAATAACCGCAAGTTGTATATTCTTGGATTATGCAATGCAAAATATAGAGAAAATATTTGCAATGATTTTATAAAAATACCAAACAAAACTATAAAAGCTCAAATGTCTGTGTGAAAAGCAGTTTGGAATTAAAAATTTGTAATGAGAATGCAACCATTGGTTTAGTGGAAGGGTGCCTTTTACATTATGTGTAATGCATTTACAAATATACTTACTGCAGTATAAGACAATTGTTATAATTAGGAGTATAACATTTGGATAATCTATATACAGTTGCAAGAAAAAGTATGTGAACCCTTTGGAATGATATGGATTTCTGCACAAATTGGTCATAAAATGTGATCTGATCATCATCTAAGTCACAATAGACAATCACAGTCTGCTTAAACTAATAACACACAAAGAATGAAATGTTGCCATGTTTTTATTGAACACACCATATAAACATTCACAGTGCAGGTGGAAAAAGTATGTGAACCCTTGGATTTAATAACTGGTTGAACCTCCTTTGGCAGCAATAACTTCAACCAAATGTTTCCTGTAGTTGCAGATCAGACGTGCACAACGGTCAGGAGTAATTCTTGACCATTCCTCTTTACAGAAATGTTTCAGTTCAGCAATATTCTTGGGATGTCTGGTGTGAATTACTTTCTTGAGGTCATGCCACAGCATCTCAATCAGGTTGAGGTCAGGACTCTGACTGGGCCACTTCAGAAGGTGTATTTTCTTCTGTTTAAGCCATTCTGTTGTTGATTTACTTCTATGCTTTGGGTCATTGTCCTGTTGCAACACCCATCTTCTGCTGAGCTTCAGCTGGTAGACAGATGGCCTTAAGTTCTCCTGCAAAATGTCTTGATAAACTTGGGAATTCATTTTTCCTTCGATGATAGCAATCCGTCCAGGCCCTAACGTAGCAAAGCAGCCCCAAACCATGATGCCCCCACCACCATACTTCACAGTTGGGATGAGGTTTTGATGTTGGTGTGCTGTGCCTCTTTTTCGCCACACATAGTGTTGTGTGTTTCTTCCATACAACTCAACTTTGGTTTCATATGTCCACAGAATATTTTGCCAGTACTGCTGTGGAACATCCAGGTGCTCTTGTGCAAACTGTAAACATGCAGCAATGTTTTGTTTGGACAGCAGTGGCTTCCTCTGTGGTATCCTCCCATGAAATCCATTCTTGTTTAGTGTTTTACATATTGTAGATTCGCTAACAGGGATGTTAGCATTTGCCAGTGACTTTTGTAAGTCTTTAGCTGACACTCTAGGATTCTTCTTCACCTCATTGAGCAGTCTGCACTGTGCTCTTGCAGTCATCTTTACAGGACGGCCACTTCTAGGGAGAGTAGCAGCAGTGCTAAACTTTCTCCATTTATAGACAGTTTGTCTTACCATGGACTGATGAACAGCAAGGCTTTTGGAGTTACTTTTTTTTTTTTTTTTTTTTTTTTTTAAATCTAAGTTTTTTATTAAGGTAATTAGCAAGACAATAGCCAAACAAAAAATGAAGTATACATTACTTCAAAATGAACATGTCTGATAGCAAAAATAAATCATGACAATCATCTTTACATCAAGCATTAACATACTGTATTATTAACTTGTCACATATATATATATTGCACAGTGTACATTGATACCTTATAGTTTTTATTTTTTGGGAGATGTTACCATAATACCCTTTTATCAAGAATTACTGCCTTTTAGCATGATACTTTAATCAGGCATACATAGAAAAATTATCTTAGTTAAAAGGTACATTTTTTCCCTTAAAGAGCACTGTGTAAGAAATTAATTGTAATATTAGCATATATGGAATAGATATAAAATATTCTTACTAGGAGCGGGTTACCGCGAGGGTATTCACCAAAGAGGGTGAATAAGGACTAAGGAAACTTAGTCAAGTGGGTGGGGGGGGAGGGGAGAAAGTGGTATGTCATAATAAAGGCTATATAGTGTCACACAGAGAGCATATATTAATTATCACTGTATTAATTAGATGTTTAACTGAGTCGTGAGGAAACTGGTATGTTTTGACCTCCTTACTTTTTGGAATGGAAGTGGTAAGGCTTTGAATAAACATACAACCTGATCTACCATCTATAGTATGGGGAGCTAATAATTTCTTGGAATACTTATCTGGAATGAGAGCCCAATGTATAAGAAAGGTGTAGACTTGCTAAAAAAAAAAAATAGAGATACACTGCGCCTCTATGTTCATTTTTGTGTTTCTTATCTTACCCCACCTAAAAATATATCTAAGTGATTCGTATGATGATTTAGGTACATTTGAAAAATACAACTCCAGCATTGTACGTATTTCTGAAACCCCTAATACATTTGATGAGAGCACTCTATTTCTACTACAGATATGGTGTCGGATCAGATTGGTTATCCCTAGAAAATAAAATACGTCCTCTCTTTTGCCCTAGTATATTAAAACATAATCAGCATAATCTTCTCGATTAGCCTCCCCGTATAGTTTATGAGGAATGGTAGATGTCACCTTATATGCTAAGCTACAAAATAATTCTTGTAAGGAATTATAATGAGGGGAGATACAGAGCAAAGACCAAGAATGTGGGGGAAAGACAGGGCCAGATTGGGCAGCCGGGATACCGGGAAAAATCCCGGTGGGCCACCTGCCTGCAGCTCAGCTGGGCTGCCTGGGCTCAGAGCCAGCTGTTGGCTGGCTGCTGCAGTGTTGCTGCTAACTGTCTAAGTCCTGCTGCTGCTAACTGTCTAAGTCCCAGTCCCACACACACTGACTCCAGCAGCACTCATATCATATATAAAATATATTTATTATTATTATCAATCAAGTTCAAGTTACAACTTTACTTGTCTCTACTCTCTTAGTATAATGTGGGGCGGGGGTCAGGTGGGGCGGGCCGGCGGCGGCTATGGCTTATGAGGTGAGTGACATCACAACGGGCAGTCGGGCACGGGCACACTGAGCGATCAGAGCGACTGAGTAGTGAGAGATCGCTGACTGAATCTGTGTTGTGTAGTTCTCACAGGTGAGGTGACGCGCCTGCGCGCAAGTGCGCAACTGCGCATGTTAGCGATAGAGCCGTTTTGAGAGGAGAAAGGATAGGAGCAGCAGGCAGGCGGCAGAAGGCCACGTGGTCACATGTGGGAGCAGGGCGAGTCACGGAGTGAGTGTGTGAGGACTCCTGTCTGAGTGACACACACAAAAAAACAGCGGCAACTTGGCAAGCAAGTGAAGTTGGCTTGGCAACTCATTATGATGTGAACATGAACAGTGAGTCAACACAGTTTTAATTATTAATGTCAATGTGTGAATATGTATATGTGATTTGAATGAATGAGCCTCCAGTATTGTTTGATGATTAAGTGAAACCCTTGAAGCACCGGCATCCCTGCCTGCAAATAATGTGTGCAACGCACAGCAGTACACAGCAGCGTCTCAGACTCTCTCAGGCAGTACTCAGGAACATTACAGCAAATATGACTGAGACGCTACGCTGCTGTGTGCCGTGGGTTGCACACATTATTTGCAGGCAGGGATGGTGCTTCAAGGGCTTTTCCTTATTGTCTGCACTCTGCACTGTGTATGCTGTCGAATTTGTAGGAGGACAGCGAGTTCTGAGTGAGCTGCCTTCGTTCTGACTGCAATAGGGGCAGAAATATTGCAGGAGGTGACAATAGACCGGGAGGGCTGAGGAGGGGAGCCAAACAGAGTCCCAGAGAATGGAGTGGAGCTGAAAATAAAAGTTAAGAAAGCATCCTACGTGTGTAAATAAGTGAGTCATGTGCTGCTTTTAATTACTTTGTTAGGCAGTTAGTTCGCAAGCAGTGGAAAGCTGGTGTGGCCCCCCCTGGATCATCTGTTCCTGGCTTCTGCATTGACTGCAACTACAGACTGACTGTGCAAGAGAAGTGACTTATGACTGTATCTAGTTCTGCTGTAATAGTGAGAGGATTCTTTGTAGATTAGCTGCATGCATGAGCAGTCACTATCTATGCAGACCGGAGAGCAGAATGCAGATATAACCACCAAGCAGATAACGTGCAGCTCTGTTTACTGAGTGTTACCTTTACAACCCTGTGACTCCAGTCTACCCCCTCCCTTTCCCCAGCTGTAGTGAGAACCTGTGTATATAAGCCGTGACCTCCCTAATGACTGCATCTCTCAATGCCCTCCACACATTTTCCACCATTCTAAACAGGAAATACATTATCCTCAGAGTCAGAGACCCAGCCCACCCACTCCCAGTTTAACCCTTTTGCTGCAGGGAGGCTGCATTGGTTACACTATCTGGTTTGTGTCATTTATTCACAGAGAGTTAAGGGTAGGTTAGTTTTTTTATGGGGGTTTCTATTACATATATAATTTATAATGATCACTTTTCATATCTTGTTTAAAGTATCTTGGTGACCTCACTATGCAAGGCTTCTCATTTTCAATACTAACATTGATCACTAAAAACAATTTCAAGTAATAATGTTTAGACTGGCAAAGTGCTCAATTATTTTAATGTTATATTTAACCTCACTACCACTATTGTGTATGTGTGTTGTGCATGCGTATCTCATTCATATATATATATATATATATATATATATATATATATATATATATATATATATATATAATTTTAACTGAGGGGAGGGGCAGTTACTAGAACTGCTTGTGCAATGTTAAATTCCGACTGCATCAGGGATGTCTGGTGGACATGATACGCTACAGCGTATCATGCCCGCCAGACAATGATAATTTGGCCCCTACAAATCTATTTCTGGATCCTAGAAAGAGACATGATGCTGTAGAGAAAATAATTATCAATCACATCAGCCAAATAATAGGAATCATTGTGATTAGTAACTTTTAGAAAAACAAAGGGACAAAGATATTTACAATGCCTGATGTATTTTGTAGCACCCTGTTGTGAAAATTAGGGTACTTACATGATGATTATAAATATTACCTGTTATGAGATGGCAGAGGTAGTGGTACTAAGTACTGGTGATTACCCCCACAAAAAGCCCTGAGTAAAAGTATTTATATTATATTGCAGCAATAATCAGGTGTAAGGAAGTTATGTGTGGGGTCATGTGTAAAGTAATGTAAGTGAGAAAAAATATATGTACTTAGTAGTCTGTGAGATGCGGCAGGTTTTGTAGTCATCTCAGGCTAACGTCATCTGTGCTGTATGTAATATGTGGATCTACAGTATTGTGTGTAACCTTGTTTTATGGAGATATCTACTATGTAAATGTTAAGACCACCTTTTACATGTTCATGACTGTGATTGGTCACTTGTAATGTGCATAATTGTAATAATGAATAATATTCTGCGAAAAAGATAAAAGCGCAACCCAGATTTAAGGCAGTATCAAACAATTTTATTCAAACACACTGTGCTAAGTTGCACTTACAGAATTCCAAATAAAAACGTGCACAGCAAACAGATTGCGGCAAAGTTCAGTACCACTGGTAATTCCAGATTCTCTGAGTGCTGTAGTGTCGACACCTTTGCTCCCCACAGAATAAAAGACAGCTGTTTGCTGCACAGTAATGGGAGCAAATCTTGAGGGGTCTTAGATTGCAGGAAATATAAATCTACGCATTTCGTCCAGCCTTCTAAGCAAACTTTATCAAGAGATTTAAGTAATGGACATAACTATTCCTCCCGGTTGGCGCTTATTTAACAAAATCCTTGAAACACAGCCCCCTCAATGATAGGAGGTATATGGGAGAGGTGTTGCCACTAGGGTGGTTTTCGAGGAACACACCTTCAAATTTGATAGGTCCTTAAATATGCACACAACAGTTACGTGAGAGGGGCATGATATTGGCTGCTGTATTGGTAAAACAGCTGATATGGAAGGATAGATGCTAGGCCAACAATGATTAAGAGTAACAACAAAGATAAACAATCATACGTTCTAAAACTTGTAGCTGTGTGTAAGGTAAATACTTTAGCCGAACACAATAAAACATAGAAACATATTATGAGATATACTAAAAGAAGAATATCAATCTAAATCTTCCATGTAGAGTGCTTCATGAATCGGCAATAAATACTGTTAAATAAATAAATACATGCTTTTGTTCACCAACTAATATATACAAAATCCGTAATGATAATGTATAGCAACCTATCTATGTAAAACTATAAAAATATAAATCATACAATATAAAATCTAAATTCATACTGAAATCTAACTAACAAATAATTATAGTGGACAACATAAATAAAATATCTAAATACATTTTAGAACAAAAAAGATTGTGCAATTTCTGAACATAAATGCATAATAGAAGTAAATCCAAGGAGCCATATGCAATCTAATAACATGTTAAAACAGAACTAGAAAATAAAATAGAATATAAATACGTAATTAAAAAACATGATAAGGCCTAACCAATGGAATTAGAAAAATGGATCCAGTATAAATATTAAAATGTAAATAAAAAAGATTAAAACTATAAATATATATACATTAGTCCATAAAGGCCCAAATCAATATTAAGGCCGTAAGGATGCAGACTGCCTAATTTTTGAATCCACTTCGTTTCACATTTACGCAGATTAAGTAATCTCTTCATACCTTTTTTCATATATGGTACGATGTCAATTACCATAACTCTTAGGGAGTCCATTTGTTTGTTATGACTTCTACGGAAGTGTTCAGACACACTATAGTTCTTAAAACCTTTTTCTATGTTTCTAATATGCTCATAAACCCGTCTTTTTATTTTCCTTTGTGTCCTGCCAACATAAATTAAATTACAACTGCAGGTAAGTAGATATACTGCATATATAGTATTGCAGGTGACACGGACAGTAGTTTCAAAACATACGGCTAGATTACGAGTTTTGCGGTAAGCTGAAAAAGCAGTGTTAACAGGTCCTAATGCAGCTTTTTCACTACCGCTGGTATTACAAGTCTTGCAGGTTTAGGGTCACCGCAAACTTTTTTGGCCTCACCGCAAACCGACTTATGTAAAGTTTGCAAACCCATTTTTCTATGGGACTGCCATAGCGCTGGTATTACAAATTTGTCCTGGGAGGCCAAAAAGTGAGCAGTACACCCTCTACCTCCAAGATTCCTAACGCATTTTAAAGTCAGTAGTTATGAGTTTTACCCTACAAAGCTGTAGCATAAAACTCATAACTAAAGTGCTAAAAAGTACACTAACACCCATAAACTACCTATTAACCCCTAAACCGAGGCCCTCCCGCATCACAAAAACTAAAATAAAAATATTAACCCCTAATCTGCCGCTCCGGACATCGCCGTCACTATAAAAAACATATTAACCACTAAACCGCCGCACTCCGCATCGCAAACACTATAATAACATTTTTAACCCCTAATCTGCCGCTCCGGACATCGCTGCCACTAGAATAAACATATTAACCCCTAAACTGCCGCACTCCCGCCTCACAAAAACTAGTTGAATATTATTAACCCCTAATCTGCCACCCCTAACATCTCCGCAACCTACATTATACTTATTAACCCCTAATCTGCCAGCCCTAACATCGCCGCCACCTACGTTATACTTATTAACCCCTAATCTGCCGCCCCTAACATCGCCGCAACCTACATTATATTTATTAACCCCTAATATGATGCCCCCGACATCACTGCCACCTACCTACATTTATTAATCCCTAATCTGCGGTCCCCAATGTCGCCGCCACTAATTTAAATTTATTAACCCTTTAAACCTAAGTCTAACCCTAACACCCCCTAACTTAAATATAATTTAAATAAATTTAAATAAAATTACTATCATTAACTAAATTATTCCTATTTAAAACTAAATACTTACCTATAAAATAAACCCTAAGCTAGCTACAATATGACTAATAGTTACATTGTAGCTTAGGGTTTATTTTTATTTTACAGGCAAGTTTGTATTTATTTTAACTAGGTAGAATAGTTATTAAATAGTTATTAACTATCAGCCAATCGGAATCTAAGGGATGCCATCTTGGATGACGTCATTTAAAGGAACCTTCATTCGTCCTTAGTCCGTCGGAAGAAGAGGATGCTCTGCGTCTTGAAGATGGACCCGCTTCGCGCTGGAAGGATGAAGATAGAAGATGCCGTCTGGATGAAGACTTTTGCCCATCTGGAGGACCACTTCTGCTGGCTTCGTTGAGGACATCTTGCCGATTAGATGAAGACTTCTCCCGGTAAGTGAATCTTCAGGGATTAGTGTTAGGATTTTTTAAGGGTACATTGGGTGGGTTTTATTTTTAGGTTAGGGCTTTGGACAGCAATAGAGCTAAATGCCCTTTTAAGGGCAATGCCCATCCAAATGCCCTTTTTCAGGGCAATGGGGAGCTTAGCTTTTTTTAGTTAGGCTTTTATTTGGGGAGGTTGGTTGTGTGGGTTGTGGGTTTTACTGTTGTGGGGTTGTTTGTATTTTTTTTTACAGGTAAAAGAGCTGATTTCTTTGGGGCAATGCCCCACAAAAGGCCCTTTTAAGGGCTATTGATAGTTTAGTTTAGGCTAGGGTTTTTATTTTGGGGGGGGGGGGACTTTTTTTATTTTGATAGGGCTATTAGATTAGGTGTAATTAGTTTACATATCTTGTAATTTGTTTTTTATTTTCTGTAATTTTGTGGGGGGTTTTGTGATTTAGCTAATTTAATTTAATTTATTTAATTGTATTTAATGTAGAGAATTGATTTAATTGTAGTGTAGTGTTAGGTGTTATTGTAACATAGGTTAGGTTTTATTTTACAGGTCAATTTGTATTTATTTTAGCTAGGTAGTTATTAAATAGTTAATAACTATTTAATAACTATTCTACCTAGTTAAAATAAATACAAACTTGCCTGTAAAATAAAAATAAACCCTAAGCTAGCTGCAATGTTACTATTAGTTATATTGAAGCTAGTTTAGGGTTTATTTCATAGGTAAGTATTTAGTTTTAAATAGGAATTATTTAGGTAATAATTGTAGGATTTATTTATATTTTTTTTAATTATATTTAAGTTAGGGGGTGTTAGGGTTAGGGTTAGACTTAGGTTTAGGGGTTAATTAATTTAGAATAGTGGCGGCGACGTTGGGGGCGGCAGATTAGGGGTTAATAAGTGTAGTTGAATTTGAGACCGGGAGATGCATAGCTTCAGGCTGACAGGCCAGCTGATCCTCCAGACGCCGGATGAAGACTTCCGGTGCTGTGTGAATTGTATCCGTTAGATAGGAGAGGTTATGGTGAGCGGAAAGGTGCAGGCTTGGGGTAGGGACCAAGCAGTCCCAATTGCAGCAAGAGAACAAGAAAAAAAGCAGCACAAGATTATATTGCAAAAAATGGATGTTTAATCCAAAAATCCATAGCACATGACAGCAACAACACACACAGGATCCTATGACTAAGTGCCTTGCGGCATGAAATGCGTAAGGACACGCCCCTTTTTCCTACCTCCATACCTGTGTGTGTTGTTGCTGTCTTGTTGCTAGTCTTGAGAAAGGCCTAGTCTAGGCCGAAACGCGTTGGCATACTGGTATTTTATCGATGTATTTGTTTGTTATGGATCTTACCAAGGATTTTTAACATCTGAATTAAGGATTTGTTTTCACTAGATCTTTAGTGCTTTTTAATATTATCACTGATTTTCTATTTTTGTCTTTTGATATTTTTGTCTTTTGATTTTTGACCTTTGTTTATCATTTGAATTCAAGTTTTCCATGTGGATTTTTTCACAAGATATTTTTATTTTTATTTTTATACACCTCACGGATTTACAATTTTTTAATTTAGCAGCTGAACCACAATAATTTGACCCACTCAACGTTTACATTCTACTATTATTGACTTCACGTTATATTTCTACACGTCACTTTGGAGGAAACACTACTGGATTCACTTACATATAACCGGTTGAACATTTGAACATTTTTTATGTATTTTTGTATGTATTTTTGTGAACACTATTTTTTGTGAATGCTTTTTTTCTTTGTTGAAAGCTATTGTGTGCACTCAATCACTCACTTAGGTTGTTTATATTATTGAATGTACATGTCCTAACTCCTCATCACTGGCTCACTATGGCCTCGCTTCCATTGAGTCGTTAAAAATGGAGCCGTAAGCTACCGAAGCGGCCGACAGCTAAAAGTAATTTACGGCTGCATTTTAGTACCAGGTTTCCATTGAAAAGATTAGCGTGTTGCGCGCAGTCGCTCTTTTCGTGTAGCTGTAAGTTAACGTTGTGTTAACGCTTCCATCTGACGTCGGATTTCTTGAAAATCAATTAGTTGCTAAGGTAACCCGACCTTACGCTATAGAATTAACGTTTAACGTCCGTGCTTCTTACCTGTGATCGCCTCTCAAGAAAAATAAAAAAACACTTATCCATATTTTTAATAATCAAATACTATTTTCTAATATAATTATATTTAACACTTCATAAATATAAGTAATATTTCTTGCTGCCCTAGGCATAGGTCTAGTTTGCATTCTGTAGATATGTTCTTGCATATATTATTATATTTAAATATATACTGATATTTCTATTAGAATATAAGTTCAACTATTTCTATACATGAGACAACAATAAATATTACTTATAACAATTTATTTCTACATTAAAACACTTGCATTATTTGCAAGTTTTATAATTTCAATAGAAAATAGGTTTCAAAAAGCACAATTTTCCTCT